>NC_064626.1:662485170-662840170 GCF_023864275.1 Schistocerca cancellata
TTAACAACTGAGGTCATGAGTCCCCTAGACTTAGAACTACTTAAACCTAACTAACTGAAGGACATCACACACATCCATGCCCGAGGCAGGATTCGAACCTGCGAACCATTGGCAGACGGCAGGTCGCTACACTACCAGTGAGGGGTATATAAAGTATGTCGCGGGGGCGGGTGGGGGGGGGGGGGCGAGTACAACAGTACAATCGTTGTCGTAATGTGGAAACGGAGCGATTTATTTCATGCCCAAAAGGGCATGATCATTGGCTTTCGGGCCAAGGGCGGAAGCATTTCCGAAACGGGTAAGTTTGTTAACCGTTTGCCTGCCGCCATGGCTCAAGTATACGACGCATGACAAAATAGTCCTATCCGAACCTAACACCCAGACAATATGGTGCACCACGGGTCGTAGATGACATTGGCGAACGACGGCTGTGGGGGCAAATAGATGTGCAATTGTTGAGGAACTGACTGCCCAAATGGACCAAGGGGCTACCAACAGTGTCCCCTCAACAACGGTTCAGAGAACGTTGCTGTGTATGGGCCTCCGCAGCAGGCGCCAGGTTCGTGCATTCATGTCGACTGCCGTTCACTGGCGACGAAGTCAGGAATTTGCACGCCAGTACCGCAACTGGACGTGTATTGAGTGACGAAAGGTGGCCTTTTCAAATGAATCACGTTTTTGTGCTCCATCGGACAGATGGGGTGAAACGCCTGGAAGCAAACACCAAGCAAAAACCATCCGATGGATTAGGCCGGAGGGCATTTCCTCCATCATCTCGTCATTCTGGAGAGCACAGTGGGTCAATACATTTTTGCCTCTATCCTTGGGTACCATGTAAACTTCAGAAGGGTCGTCGAGCAGATGCGCAAAACTATAGGTCTATATCTCTGACATCGATCTGTTGTAGAATTTTAGAACATGTTTTTTGCTCGCGTATCATGTCATTTCTGGAAACCCAGAATCTACTCTGTAGGAATCAACATGGATTCCGGAAACAGCGATCGTGTGAGACCCAACTCGCTTTATTTGTTCACGAGACCCAGAAAATATTAGATACAGGCTCCCAGGTAGATGCCATTTTCCTTGACTTTCGGAAGGTGTTCGATACAGTTCCGCACTGTCGCCTGATAAACAAAGTCAGAGCCTACGGAATATCAGACCAGCTGTGTGGCTGGACTGAAGAGTTTTTAGCAAACAGAACACAGCATGTTGTTCTCAATGAACAGACGTTAAAGTAACCTTTGGCGTGCCACAGGGGAGCTTCTGTTTGTCTGAGACGTTCTGGCTGCGTGTAAACTTGCAGGGAAGCTCTCTTTGCTTTCGCATTAGTTTCCTAACTTTGTTGTTGAACCACGGTGGGTTTTTCCCGTCCCTCACAGTTTTACTCGGCACGTACCTGTCTAAAACGCATTTTACGATTGCCTTTGAACTTTTTCCATAAACACTCAACATTGTCAGTGTCGGAACAGAAATTTTCGTTTTGATCTGTTAGGTAGTCTGAAATCTGCCTTCTATTACTCTTGCTAAACAGATAAACCTTCCTCCCTTTTTTTTACATTCCTATTTACTTCCATATTCAGGGATGCTGCAACGGCCGGCCGGAGTGGCCGTGCGGTTCTAGGCGCTACAGTCTGGAGCCGAGCGACCGCTACGGTCGCAGGTTCGAATCCTGCCTCGGGCAGGGATGTGTGTGATGTCCTTAGGTTCGTTAGGTTTAATTAGTTCTAAGTTCTAGGCGACTGATGACGTCAGAAGTTAAGTCGCATAGTGCTCAGAGTCATTTTTTATGCTGCAACGGCCTTATGATCACTGATTCCCTGTTCTGCGCTTACAGAGTCGAAAAGTTCGGGTCTGTTTGTTATCAGTAGGTCCAAGATGTTATCTCCACGAGTAGGTTCTCTGTTTAATTGCTCGAGGTAATTTTCGGATAGTGCACTCAGTATAATGTCACTCGATGCTCTGTCCCTACCACCCGTCCTAAACATCTGAGTGTCCCAGTCTATATCTGGTAAATTGAAATCTCCACCTAAGACTATAACATGCTGAGGAAATTTATGTGAAATGTATTCCAGATTTTGACTCAGTTGTTCTGCCACTAATGCTGCTGAGTCGGTGGGTCGGTAAAAGGAGCCAATTATTAACCTAGCTCAGTTATTGAGTATAACCTCCACCCATAATAAGTCACAGGAATTATCCACTTCTATTTCACTACAGGATAAACTACTACTAACAGCGACAAACACGCCACCACCGGTTGCATGCAATCTATCCTTTCTAAACACCGTCTGTACCCTTGTTAAAATGTCGGCAGAATTTATCTCCCAGTGTTATGGGACCATTGCTTTTCACAATATATATAAATGACCTAGTAGATAGTGTCGGAAGCTCCATGTGCTTTTCGCGGATGATGCTGTAGTATACAGAGAAGTTGCAGCATTAGATAATTGCAGCGAAATGCAGGAACATCTGCAGCGGATAGGCACTTGGTGCAGGGAGTGGCAACTGACCCTTAACATTGACAAATGTAATGTATTGCGAATACATAGAAAGAAGGATCCTTTATTGTATGATTATATAATAGCGGAACAAACACTGGTAGCAGTTACTTCTGTAAAATACCTGGGGGTATGCGTACGGAACGATTTGAAGTGGAATCATCGTATGAAATTAATTGTTGGTAAGGCGGGTGCTAGGTTGAGATTCATTGGGAGCGTCCTTAGAAACTGTAGTCCATCAACAAAGGAGGTGGCTTACAAAACACTCGTTCGACCTATACTTGAGTATTGCTCATCAGTGTGGGATCCGTACCAGGTCGGGTTGACAGAGGAGTTGAGAGAAGATCCAAAGAAGAGCGGCGCGTTTCGTCACAGGGTTATTTGGTGAGCGTGATAGCGTTACGGAGATGTTTTGCAAACTCAAGTGGCAGACTCTGCAAAAGAGGCGCTCTGCATCGCGGTGTAGCTTGCTGTCCAGGTTTCGAGAGGGTGCGTTTCTGGATGAGGTATCGAATATATTGCTTCCCCCTACTTATACCTCCAGAGGAGATCACGAATGTAAAATTAGAGAGATTCGAGCGCGCACAGAGGCTTTCCGGTTGTCGTTCTTCCCGCGAACCATACGCGATTGGAACAGGAAAGGGAGGTAATGACAGTGGCACGTAAAGTGCCCTCCGCCACACACCGTTGGGTGGCTTGCGGAGTATAAATGTAGATGTAGATTCTGTTTGATTTCCTTGCCACGATGGTATCTACTAGCAGGACAATGCAACGTGGCTCACAGCTCGCGGTGTATGTCCGTGATTCGAAGAACATTAGGATGATTTTACCGTGCTCGCGGCCACGAAACTCCTCGGATTTAAACCCAATCGAGATCTGTGGGACCATCTCAATTGGGCTGTTCGCGCCGTGGATTCTCAACCGAGAAACCTAGCACAGCTGGTCACTCCTCTGTTTTTAGTGGGTTTCGTACCAACGTAAGTGTTAAAGAAAAAAAAGAAAAACAGCTGGTATCATGGCTTCACATCCTTGTCGGTACCTTCTAGAACTTCGTTGACTCTCTTCCTGCACGTTTCGCAACGGTCCGCACTACAGTATACGGTTATTCACACTTTTGACAGGTGGTCACATTAATGTAGTTAGACAGTGTAAATGGGACACGCAGCAGAAGAAAATTCCTTTATGCGCTCGCAAACGAATACCCATAAGCTTTTCGGCAAATGTAATCAACCTAGCTTTTTTTTTGGACAGGGTCGGCTCTTCTGTCTTGATTATTGTTTCGTTTCTGATTTCAAGTAGTTCCCACGTGTCAATAGTGTCAAATCAACAGACATAACCAGTTAGATCGTATTTAAAACTGTACAAATATTTGTGAGAAATTGGTTGCCGCATTTTCTTCTATTCCGTATTCAGCAACCGTGGCTTATATCATCTAGAAAGTATCCTCCTAGTTGATACTACAAGTAAAACGTGTAGTACTCGTTCTTCGGAGATGCATAAGGCCTCAGCTAATTCGTACACCTTCAATCGCCGATCGTCAAATTTTATATTGTGTATCTTTTCGACGTTTTCATCCTAGGATGCAGTTGTGGTACGTCATTATAGTGGACACTTTCTAGAAATGTGCGACAATTTTTGAAATAAGTCGGCTGTTTCTTAACTGCTGATACTCTTCATAAATCTTTATCAAATTTCGACGAACAGATGCTGCCAAACAAAGAATTTGTTACCGATTAGGTTATTTTAGTTTATTCGTTTGAACAAAAGATGCGCACCAGGACAGCTTTAAAAAGCTATAAATATGAACAAAACTACTCCAGGGTTCACTTTGACACTTTAGTTACGTTATTGTACCACAACATCATATGAAAATTTCACTTCCACCATTGCTATTCTGTGCCAGGCCAGGAATACTTTACCTTGACCCCACAGGCCAGGAATACTTTACCTTGACCCCGTAGGAAAGCGTACCGGCACTGCTGCTGCGTTAGCTTAGAGTTACCAGAGGAAGATAGCAGGGATAAAACATAGGGAGAGAGAGACTTGTACATAAACAGGACTACAGTTACGAGTTGAAGGAAATACAAGTGAAATAATGATGGAAAAAGGAGTAAGACAGGGCTGTAGGCTATCCCCGATGTTATTCAATATGTACATTGAGGAAGCAGTAAATGATACCAATGAGAAATTTGGATAAGAAATTGATGTTGAAGGAGGAGAAGTAAAAACTTCGACATTTGGTGACAACACAGTAATTCTGACAAAGACGGTAAAGGAATTGGAAGAGTACTTGAAAGGAACTGATAGCGCCTGGACTGCAGTCGAGTTACTCTATGGTGACAAAAGTTATGAGATACCTCCTAATATCGCATCGGACGTCTTCTTGCTCCGCGTAGTGCAGCAACTCAACGTGGCATACACTCAACAAGTCCTTGGATGTCCCCTGTAGAAATATTGAACCATGCTGTCTTTACAGCCGTCCATAATTGGGACGTGTTGGCGGTGCAGGCTTTTGTGCATGACCTGACCTCTCGATTATGTCCCATAAATGTTCGGTGGAGTTCATGTCGGGTGACATGGCTGGCCAGATCATTCGCTCATATTGTCCGGAATGTTCTTGAAACCAATCGCAACCAATTGCGACGTGGTGACAAGGCACATTGTCATCCGTAGAAGTTCCATCGTTGTTTGGGAGCATGAAGTACACGAATGGCTCCAAATGGCCTCCAGATAGCAGAACATAAGCATTTACATTTAATGATCGGTTCAGTTGGACCTGAGGATCGAGTCCATTCCATGTAAACAAAGCCACACCATTATGGAGCCATCACCAGCCTGCATAGTGCCTTGTTGACAACTTCGGTCCATGTGTTCGTGGGCTTTGCGCCACACTCAAACCCTATCATCAGCTCTTTATCGACTGAAATCGGGACTCATCTCACCAGGCCACGGTTTTCCAGTCGCCTAGGGGCCAAACGATATGGTCACGAGCCCAGGAAAGGGGATGCAGGTGACGTGGTGCTGTTACCAAAGGCACTCGCGTCTGTCGTCTGCTGCCATAGAGTTTTAACGCCAGATTTCGCCGCACTGTCCTAACGGATTCGTTCGTCGTACGTCCCACATTGATTTCTGCAGCGTTGCGTGTCTGTTGGCACTGACACCACCACGCAAACGCCATTACTCTCGGTCGTTAAGTGAAGGCTGTCGACTACTGCGTTGTCCTTGGTGAGAGGTAATTTGGTATTCTCAGTACACTCTTGGCACTGTGGGTTTCGGAATATTAAATTCCCTAACGATTTCCAAAATGGAATGTTCCATGCGCCTAGCTCCATCTACCAGTCCGCGTTCGTATTCCGTTAATTCCCGTCGAGCGGCCACAGTCACGTCGCAAATGTTTTGACATATATCACCTGAGTACAGCTGACAGCTCCGCCAGTGTACTGCCCATTTATGCCTTATGTACGGGATACTACAACCATCTGTATATGTGCATATCGCTATGCTATGAGTTTTGTCACCTCAGTGTAAATCAGATGATGCTGAGCGTTCAGATTACGAGATAAAGAGCTGAAGGTAATAGACGAGATTTGCTATATGGGGAGTCAAAAATTGATGATGGACGAAGCAGAGAGGACAAAAAACACACGCTGACTGTAGCGCGAAAAGTTTCTGAAAAAGATAATGCGTTAATATAGAATATCAGTTTAAGTAGAATGAGATTTTCACTCTGCAGCGGAGTGTGCGCTGATATGAAACTTCCTGGCAGATTAAAACTGTGTGCCGGACCGAGACTCGAACTCGGGACCTTTGTCTTTCGCGGGCAAGTGCTCTACCAACTGAGCTAGCCAAGCCTGACTCACGACCCGTCCTCACAGCTTTAATTCCGCCAGTACCTCGTCTCCGGAATAGAAACATCCCCTAGGCTGTGGCTAAGCCATGACTCCGCAATATCCTTTCTTCCAGGAGTGCTAGTTCTGCAGGGTGTGTAGGAGAGCTTCTGCGAAGTTTGGAAGGTAGGAGACGAGGTACTGGCGGAATTAAAGCTGTGAGGACGGGTCGTGAGTCGTGCTTGGGTAGCTCAGTTGGTAGAGCACTTGCCCGCGAAAGGCAAAGTCCCGAGTTCGAGTCTCGGTCCAGCACACTGTTTTAATCTGCCAGGAAGTTTCATCAGTGTAGGTGTTTGGAAGTCATTTGTGAAGTTATTTCACTGGAGAGTAGGCTTGTTCGGAAGTGAAAGGTGAACGATGAGCATTTCAGACAAGAAAATATTAAAGGCTTTTGAAATATGAAGTTCCAGAAGAATGCTGAAAATTAGATGGGTAGATCGTGTAAGCAGTGAGGAGGCAGTGAATCGAACTGGAAAAAAATCAGAAGAAATTTGTCGTACGAATGGACTGAAAGAAGGGATTGGTTGATATGACATGTTCTGAGGTATGAAGTCATGCGGAGGTGAAGAGGCCTGGATAGGATAGAGTAGAGTCGAGAGCTGCATAAAGCAAGTCTTTGGCCTGAAGGTAACAACAACAACAACAACAATACCAACAACCTCAAGACTCCATGGATTAACACCATCGTCGTCCTCAGGAGTAGAGCAAAATGCCAGTGCTGGTGCCCGCGTCTTTATACGTACAAAGGTCACGGTGTCATCCTCCCAGGGACGTTCGCACGTGCATGTATATAGCATGGCATTTACAGGCACAAGCGCAGGCCAGGACGTGGCAGTGGAGGCGCATAATGCCACGCCCATATCTCGTCTGTGTCGAATTACTGGCGCTGAACGTGCAGTGCGGTCTGCATGTGAGTCAGTAGTTTTAACTGTTTTATTTTTTGTCGAGTATCTTGGTGCGATGTTAGGCAAATCTGCTCGGATGCGGAACTAGACGTTCGTGATGCGCGGAAATGTGCAAAATATGTTACACAGTACTTGAAAAGACCTTAGACTATTTCAAGAAACTTACTTACTGAATAAACTGTGTTCGCCACAAGGAAGACTGTCAAAAGAGATATGAAAATCTGATGTTGGTAAATAACATTTTTCAGTTTTTATGGAAGCCAGTTATTGCTGCCGTTACTGACAAAGTGTTACTGTTCAGTCAGTGATCAAACGTTGGAAGCATAACTGATTTTAAATGAATGAAAACATGTTGTCCATGTGGTATCTCTAAATCACTTCAGACTAATGCTAGGACGTGTACTGCTTAGACAGGTAGAGTACAAAGGAGTGACGAAGTCTGGTCGGTCTTACAATTGTTTGTCGATAATTTCGGTCTTGAAGCGTTTGAAGAATGAATAACCGAGTGTAAAAATCATATTTATTCGACATTTTCTCTTCTCTAGATGTTAAAGCAGTGGTACTTCATTCGTAAATACAAAACATAAAACTTAAACTGCAAATGAAGGTGACACTAGGCATAACCAATACAGCCATCTGAGCTCCTCCATACAGCATAACAATGTAACGTATTACATATACCTACGAGGACGTGTAAATATCAGTTGAGATATTGCATGTCATGCATAACAACTCGGTCGACGTTCCCGCTTCGCTGACGCAGACGAAGTTGTTTCGAGCCTCTGCAGAATGCTGACATGTTGCACAGGATTGACCGCTTGCACCCCTTTCTCCAAAAACATTTGACGCATTGACCGCGATGGCGAGTCGGCAGCTTCGCAATTGACGAACCTGCGACGTTTACTATATTCTAGCTTTCGTAAACCGACACTGCTGGCATCTAGATGTACTGATGTCCACTGTATCATCCGGAAAACATTTATCGGCGAATCGCGATTTCGTATTCGGGATCCAGAAATCCCGTCAAAGTCCGTAGAAGCTCGTCTGATGGTCTCATATTGAGCCAATACAATGTTGCAATCTGTAGTACATTTACTATATTTACTGGACAAAAAGAAAAGATACTTTCTGGCTGTCCCTCCTGTTTACTGAAATGTAAGGCGTAGCTGTATATTCCTGAAATCCAATATATATATATATATATATATATATATATATATATATATATATAGTGATCAGCACCGATGCATACCTGTAAAGCTGAGTGCACAATAGTTCTCTAACTTACTTGCCCTTGCTATCTTCGGTATTGTGTGGATGTTATTCTTCCGAATGGTATATCTTCAGTCTCATAGATTCAACACACCAACTTACCACTTTTCTCGATGATTTTAGACACACTTTCTACCTTGTTTGATCACAAGTCTTCCGAAACACTGCGAAACTCTCGGTCCATATGTCCTGCAAATGGACATCTATTTTTCATATTGTATCACGTTAGTAGACAGTGGAAATTCCTCGTAGTGAGTAACATCATTCGATATGCAAATACTAAGAGTGGATCTTCCCAATAGGTTTTGTTATTTCTGAGAGGCTGAAGAGGACAAATTAATTCTGTAGTCCTTGGCCCATGTTTCAACAAGATAACGCCAGGCATTTTATTGTGTATGACGGTCGCATGTCCTTCGTATCAAAAGTACACACAACGTTCCAGGATTTCAGAGGCAAACTCAGAGAAACGAAAAATCGTGCAAAGATGAGGATTTGTTGTGAATCTGTTCGTTTCATCAATACGGGGTTTGGTAACTGGGTCTCCCTGCTCTGAAGGGAGCGGAGCAGGGAGGCTGTATTCGTATGCGATGAGCATAACCAGTTTAGCGAGTCCACACTGGGCCGATGTTTATTGTCAAGAAATGGAGCGACCGTTGAGGGACTGGAGATGGAAGCGTACGCTGCAGTTCAAAACATGGTTGACATTAGTTGGGATACGAGCCTACATATCGTATGCTTGTAAATCACTTGCACTGGTGGTTTACTTACCACCAACCCTTTTAATTTGTTAGACAGTGAATCTTTCCAGCAGATTAAAACCATGGTTGTGACTGGAATGCTTGGTTTTTGCTGGCAGTGCTCATAGCTACTGAGCTATCCACTCACAGCCCTATTCTAATTAAAACTTTACCAGCCAATATCGTGTATTTTGTAAAAGCAATACACAAATACATCTGATGTCATATTTATTAAGCGAAGAATACAGCAGTAATTAACATAACACGTCTCACAACGATTTGTGTGCGGACTGTGCTGCTGTTTCTGTTACCTGTTCGCAGTTCCAGTTACTGCTCGCTCCACACGTAAAGTAACATGGAATTCTCCTCTGTTTTTAGTGGGTTTCGTACTAACGTAAGGGTTAAAGAAAAAAAAAACAGCTGATATCGCTTACCGGCATATATGACTTTCATGTACTGTCGTATCATTTCGCAATCGTTATTACGGCCAGGCGAAAATGAAAGAGACTTCAAAGAGCTTATTACTTGTAATAATTATTTTTGAAAGCAACGAATGGAAAGAGCAAAATTTTTCGAGAACTGACAGAACGGCTTCCTTGCGGATGTGCTCCTTTATGTAAGTACTTGTATTTACGTGGAGCGAAAGTAATCTTACGTATCATAAACAGAATATGTGGACTGATATCCACAATTAATGCAACAAACCGCTATTACCACACGGAGCGAAGTGGCGCAGTGGTTAGCATACTGGACTCGGGAGTACGACGGCTCAATCCCACGTCCGGCCATCCTGATTTAGGTTTACAGTGATTTCCCTGAATCACTCCAGGCAAATGCCGGGATGATTCCTTTGAAAGGGCACGGCCGACTTCCTTCCCCGTCCTTCCCTAATCCGGTGAGACCGATGACCTCGCTGTTTGGTCTCTTCCCCCAAACAATCCAATCCAATCCGCAATTTCCCCGGCCTGAGTCTAATTCACGATATGATCATACATACCGTCAAAAGATGTCCGTACGATCGTACCCTGTACGGAAGATGACATTTCGGTCAACAGACAACCACGTCAGAGCTCATATCAAACGGGGTAGGGTTTGTCGGGTAGCTCTACATCGACGGTCATTGTATAGACGGTCACAAAAAAAGACACCTACCATACACTCTGCGGTGGAGGGCCATAGGAAGAATGGAAGTAGGACAGTTGCAACCTGATGTGGCCCGATGGCTTAATGTGAATCGTTCTGTTTATCGGACGTGGCGTCAGTATTTGGAGAACTAGACTGTATCCCGAAGACCAGGATCGGGCCAACCACGTGTGACATCAGAAAGAGAGGACCGTTATTTGGCTGTAAGGGCTGACTTCGCAATGCACGGCAATTGGCATCTGACCTCGCAGCATCCATTGGACGTGTTGTTTCTAGGCAGACGGTGTACAGAAGGCTTCGGCAGAGTGGCCGTCATTGTCTGACGCGTCTTCACAGAACGGAATCTCTAGAAAGGAGCCGTCAACATGCCACATGGAACAGTGGGCTGATGTTCCTTTCACAGATGAGTCCAGATTTGATCTGAACGGTGATTCTCGACGGATTCGCATCTGGAGCGAACGTGGAAAAGGATTTCGGGGCCCACAATTGAAGAAACAGACAGATTTCGCAGAGGATCCCTAATGAAGTCAAATGGTTCAAATGGCTCTGAGCACTATGGGACTTAACATCTTAGGTCATTAGTCCCCTAGAACTTAGAACTACTTAAACCTAACTAACCTAAGGACAGCACACACATCCATGCCCGAGGCAGGATTCGAACCTGCGACCGTAGCGGTCCCGCGGTTCCGGACTGTAGCGCCTAGAACCGCACGGCCACCGCGGACGGCCCTAATGATGTCGGCGGGGATTACATTGACCTCTCGAACACCTCTTCATGAAATTGTACAGATGAAGCAGCAAGATTTAACTGATGTTAGGTATCGTGGCGATATCGTACGATCTCAGGTGCAGTTGTTGCTAGGTGCTGTGGGTCCAGAGTTCGTACTGATGGACGATAATGCCCGACCTCGTTCCTGCCTTTGTTCGTTGAAAAATATTATTGGTCCTCCCGCCCCCTTCCACAGCCATGCTTGACAAGTCGCAGAAGTGTTACACTGGTGTCATGTTCACAAAACGATTCGTTTAAATGGCTAAAAAAATTATTCACTGCGGTAACAAGTACCCTGGTTTTTCCAAATACGTCGAATATATTTTATCGTTAAGATAGCAGTTACGACGTTTCAGGGACTTCATTATCCATATTGAAATATTGTTTTTTCGAAGTCCCTACACTGATATTTTATAAATACTGCTTATCATCGAACATTCCTAGATGGGGATGCCAGTGTAGCGCTGCACCCCGGCGACGGATAGGTTAGATACATGTTTGCTTCCCCGTTAGGCTGCGATCAAACTGCCAAATGTCCCCAGACGCCGCCCGAGTCGGCCGAAGTGGCCGAGAGGTTCTAGGCGCTTCAGTCTGGAACCGCGCGACCGCTACGGTCGCAGGTTCGAATCCTGCCTCGGGCATGGATGTGTGTTATGTCCTTAGGTTAGTTAGGTTTAAGTAGTTCTAAGTCTATGGGACTGATGACCTCAGATGTCAAGTCCCATAGTGCTCAGAGCCATTTGAACCATTTGAACGCCGCCCGATTACATCGGCCCACAGCTGGACCAAAGTACTCCAGATCTCTGTCAGTTTTTGGCGGGATCAAAGAGGTTAGATTAGAATCTATTCTACCAAGGAGCTTAGAATCTATTTTAACCATTCTTAAGTCTGATGGATACCACGACGCCTCTGTGTGTGGAGACGAGTGCTATATTGCCGATTTTGCTGTTAAAAAGATGAACTAAAATTTTCTCGAAAAGAACATTGTAAGTACACTATGTCTTCAGTTATTAGAATAATAAGACAAGTATCACGAATATGTGGGATGGAGGCAGAAACGTTCTTTTACTCGAATCTGTTGGTGGCGACACTGAAGAGGAATATTACAAACACTGCAGAACTTCAGATAAATTCAGCGAAATAGACATTTGCTAATTAATCTTCAATGACTGTCGTTCAGCATACGTGTGAGAAACATAAATAAATTTTAGAATAAGATTCTCTCAACATCACAATACTGAATAGTGGAAAAAACAAACACTACATTTGCAAGCTACGTCTTACAGCAGTAATACCACCCTATGGTGTTATAACACCGGGAAGCAGGAACAATATTTCGAAGACGGCTAATACCCACCCATCACAACCAGAAAAAGACCACAGTGACTTTAAGCGTCAAAATCGTTGTATCTGAACACACAATTTTATGAGGTTATACTCTAGGGAGTATAAGTCGGGTGATGCTGAGGGAATTAGATTAGAAAATGAGACACTTATAGTAGTAAAGGAGTTTTGCTATTTGGGGAGCAAAATAACTGATGATGGTCGAAGTAGAGAGGATATAAAATGTAGACTGGCAATGGCAAGGAAAGAGTTTCTGAAGAAGAGAAATTTGTTAACATCGAGTATAGATTTAAGTGTTAGGAAGTCGTTTCTGAAAGTATTTGTATGGAGTGTAGCGATGTATGGAAGTGAAACATGGACAATAAATAGTTTGGACAAGAAGAGAATAGAAGCTTTCGAAATGTGGTGCTACAGAAGAATGTTGAAGATTAGGTGGGTAGATCACGTAACTAATGAGGAGGTATTGAATAGGATTGGGGAGAAGAGAAGTTGTGGCACAACTTGACTAGAAGAAGGGATCGGTTGGTATGACATGTCCTGAGCCATCAAGGGATCACAAATTTAGCATTGGAGGGCAGCGTGGAGGGTAAAAATCGTAGAGGGGGGACCAAGAGACGAATACACTAAGCAGATTCAGAAGGATGTAGGTTGCAGTAGGTTCAAATGGCTCTGAGCACTATGGGACTTAACATCTATGGTCATCAGTCCCCTAGAACTTAGAACTACTGAAATCTAACTAACCTAAGGACATCACACAACACCCAGTCATCACGAGGCAGAGAAAACCCCTAACCCTGCCGGGAATCGAACCCGGGAACCCGGGCGTGGGAAGCGAGAACGCTACCGCACGACCACGAGCTGCGGACCAGGTTGCAGTAGGTTCTGGGAGAAGAAGGAGCTTGCACAGGATAGATTAGCATGGAGAGCTGCATGAAACCAGTCTCATGACTGAAGACCACAACAACAACAACTCTAGGCCTAAGATTGCCGGTATACATTTTGCCCGCCAGACGAGATGCTGCGCAAACTGTAGACATGAGGCTGAAAAGGCTAGACAGCCGCATACAATGGATAATGGACTACAAAATAACGAATATTGTGATGTGTGAACTACAAAGTAAGGTTCACGTAGTTATTATTAACAAATTAATAATAATTAATTCAAAAGCTCGGATCTTGTGGCTTGCAATAAAGTAGCGCTTTCAGACGCAAGACGTTTCCTTGTTATTGTCTTTCTCTTCCTCAGGGTGCCACAAACTACTCTTTTCTTGTATTAAACTTAAAAAAGTGCTCGCACTCCATGTTTTACGTGTGGGTACGTCGACCGAGTGGATCGAAGAAAACAAACCAATTTGAATTCCACCGACCGTCGTGCCGAACTCAGTCTGGGCGTTGAGATAGCTTGCGACGCGAGGCCGCGCGCGTGCTAGTGCACTAGTTTGAGAAGGTTGTCACTCTTCGGCCGATTGCGGTCGTCGATTGAATTCCCTGGAGCCGTAGGGCTATACTGAGGTGACGAAAGTCATGGGATAGCGATATGCAGACATACAAACGGCGGCTGTATCACATACGCAATGTATAAAAGCGCAATGGGTGATTCATGTGAAAAGGTTTCCGACGTAGTTGGACTTTTCGTTTCGGAAATCGTTAGAGAATTCAATATTCCGTGACCGATAGTGTCAAGAGTGTTCTGAGAACACCAAATTTCAGGCATTACGTCTCACCACGGTCATTACAGTGGCCGAGGGCCTTCACTTAACGATCGAGAGCAGCGGCGTTTGCGTAGAGTTGTCATTGCTAGCACACAAGCAACACTGCATGAAATAACGGCAGAAATCAATGTGAGACATACGACGAACTTAGCCGTTAGGACAGTGCGGCGAGATCTGGAGTTTATGGTCTCTGGCAGCAGAGGACCGACGCGAAAGCCTTTGCTAACAGCACCACATCACCATGTGGGCTCGTGACCACATCGTTTGGGCCATAGGAGACTGGGAAACAGTGGCCTGGTCAGATGAGTCGCGATTTCAGTCGGTAAAGAGCTGATGGTCGGGTTCGAGTGTAGCCCACACCCCACGAAGCTTGGGCCCAAGCTGTCAACTAGGCACTGTGCAAGCTGGTGGTGACTGCAAATGGTGTGGGTTGTGCTTACATGGAGTGCACTGGGTCCTCACGTCCAGCTGAACCGATTATTAACTGTAAATGGTTATGTTCGGCTACTGGGAGATCGTTTGGAGCCATTCATAGGTTTAATGTTCCGAAACAACGATGGAATGTTTATGGATGGAAATGCGTCATGTCACTGGGCCAAAGTTGTTCGCGATTGGATTGAAGAACATTCTGGACAGTTCGACCTAATTATACGACCACGAAGATCGCCCGACATGAATCTCATCGAACATTCGTGGGGCGTGATGGAGATGTCAGTTCGTGCACAAAATCGTGCACCGGCATAGTTTCGCAATTATGGACGGCTTTGGCCGAAGTGGCCGTGCGGTTCTAGGCGCTGCAGTCTGGAACCGCGAGACCACTACGGTCGCAGGTTCGAATCCTGCCTCGGGCATGGATGTGTGTGATGTCCTTAGGTTAGTTAGGTTTAACTAGTTCTAAGTTCTAGGGGACTAATGACCTCAGAAGTTGAGTCCCATAGTGCTCAGAGCCATTTGAACCATTTTTTGAACGGCTGTAGAGGCGGCATGGCTCAATATTTTTGCAGAGACTTCAAAGACGTGTTGAATACATGCCACTTCGAGTCGCAGCACTACACCAAGCAAAAGATGTCCGATTCTATATTATGAGGTGCCCATGAATTTTGTCACCCCAGCGTTGAAAAACACGAATGGTAGACTACGCGTGGGGAAATTGGAGTCAGAAGAATTTGTAATAAAGAACGGACTTAAGCAGGGAGATGCCCTGTCTCCGCTACTTTTTAATTTAGTCCTGGAATATATTGTACGAATGGCAGCAGATAATTCAGAGGGTGTGGAGATAAATGGAAACATAAAGATATTAAGGTATGCAGATGATCTAAACATCATTAGCGATAGGAAATAATCTGTAACATCAAATACGAATACGTTAATCAAGGCTAGTGAAGATGTAGGTCTAAGGATAAGTGAAGACAAAACTAAATATCTGGTTACTACTAGAATGCCAACAGCAGTAGATCAGGAAATGTTAAGAGTTGGAGACATGCAGTTTGAAAAAGTGAACACATTTAAGTATCTAGGCGTGGACATCACTTAGAGTAATGAGATAGAATCCGAACTGAAAAAGAGATTACGGGCGGGAAATGCGTGCTACTTCTCACTGAATAGATTAGTTTCATCACGGATATTGTCTAGGAATTTAAAGATTAGAATATACAAAACTATTATTCTACCAGTTATGCTGTATGGGTGTGAAACTTGGTCTCTCACTGTGCAAAATGAAAATCCGTTTCGAGTATTTGAAAACAAAATTTTGAGGAAAATTTTCGGAGGAAAAAGGGATGACACTAGCGGAGAGTGGCGAAAACTGCATAACGCAGAGGTTCACGAACTCTGTTCAAGCCCTGACATAATCAGTATTATTAAATCAAGTAGGCTGCGATGGGCGGGTCACGTAGCTCGAATGGATGAGGGCAGGGCAGCGCGCAGAGTACTGGTAGGGCACTTAGAGGGAAAACGTCCTCTGGGGAGACCGAGGCGTAGATGGGAGGAGGACAATGTGTAGGCTGATTTGAGGAGCCTAGGTATTGAAGGTGAATGGAAGGAAATAGCCCAAGACAGGAACAGATGGCGAAAATACGATGCTGCGGTAATGGACTCTCGAGTCTGGTATGACCAGTGAGTGAGTCAGCGTTTTCGGTATGGGCCCTAAATGTTGACAAAACGCTAGGGTGGATCGGACGAGTGTTTTGTTAATCAGTTTCGTTTGTAGACTGATTACTTTTCCCATTATTACCTGCTACTTATTTTACCCACGACTGAGTTTGTGTGACTACGGAGTAGATACTGCGGAGCAACCGCGACGTGTGGCAGACTTCCGGTGCGTGTCTGCGCGTCGAGCATTCTTGCGCGCCGGCCGCCGGCATATCGGGACGTTTACCGCGGTAGTTGGCGGCTGTGCCGCGGCGCAGCAGCACCGTCGCGGCAGTGGCGTCGCCGCGTCGGCCGGCGCCGTGTTGGGCGCTGCGCTCAGTCGCGTCACACCGCACGGCAGCCACGCGCCGCGCACGTGCGCCGCGCGACTCCGATGATGGGCTACATCATGGGCTGCGCCTGCTTTAAAGGTAAACGCACCTCCTGCCTGGTACACACACTCACGTACGCGCCACTCGGCGATCTCGCGAGCGCGTCTCCCGGCAGGCTGCTGCGACACGCCACAGCCACCGCCTGCGGCCGCGACACACCTCGTGCGCCGCTGTCAGTGCGGCTGGCGGAACGGCCGCCTTTGTGTTTTGTTGCGTTCCGCGGCGCCGTGACACGCTAGCCAGGCCGGCTAGGCGCCCCACAGGCGCCGCCGCTATCGATTGCCAGAGCCGCCACCGCCTGCCTGTCGCTCTCAGCTGGCTGTCTCTATCGCTTCCTGGTCCCGTCTTGACAGCCACCTCGTCTCATTCTGACGACATCCGTCGTTCCGACGACAGTTTGTTTCCCGTGTTTCTCTGTGACGGCAGTTAGACGAATCAGTCACCTCGTTCGTACTGAAATAGCGTGTATGTGTTTTTCGAAGACAGTGCCGTGTTTCTAGGCAGGTTCTCACAGTTGAACACAGGCTAGCGTAAGATATTTAGGCCTTTCTTGAAAGACGTATTTACATAGCTGCACCATAATCTACTGTCATAAACTTCATTACGTTACTACTAGTTTCTGTCTATCCATAGTCCATCTACAGTGAGAGATCAAAAAATTCCCTGTAGCTTCCCGATGCAATACATTCGCTTAACGTAAAATTAAATAGCGTTGTTTTAGTGTCATTGCATGTTGCTAATACACTTTCGCTAAGTGGACACATCTGCAGTTCCGTTTGCAAAAGGTGGCAAATACGCTTTTTATAAGTTATTCTTAATATGCTCTCATCGCCACTTTGCGGAGAAGTTCGTTCTTGTATAGATGGAAAAATATATTCACCTTGTCTGTATGCTATTGTTTTGCAGATTCAGCTCCGCTTATAACGAGCACAGTGACCATCAACAACGATTGCTTGCCAGAATGAGATTTTCACTCTGCAGCGGAGTGTGCGCTGATATGAAGCTTTCCTGGCAGATTAAAACTGTGTGCTGGACCGAGACTCTAACTCGGGACCTTTGCTTGCCTGTTCAACTAATTTAGGAAACTATATTTTTGGTGCCAGAAAGCAAGATGTTAAACGAACTTTTTAATCAGTGCCAGAAGATTGTCCATGTATAGGCTGAAACTAGCAGAAACTCAAAGTTTTGGAAAGCAACTGATGGTGTAGCTATATAAATGTCTTTCATGAAAAATATTGCAGTGCAGGACCGCAACGTTCCAAAAATATTTCATATCTGCCCATGCCTGTTGCCTTTAATCTTTAAAATGTCTTCGACGTTTCGGCTGCTATTCCATTCACTACCTTAAGGAAACATCGTCCTTTACCAGACTACTCCTCGCAGGAAAAACTTCAGCCAAAGGCCGTTTAGTACTATACAGAGCTTTATTACGCATCGTCCTTTTGAAGATGGTGTACCGTTATCCAGCCATTTATAGGACGACATATAATTCGAACCACGGCACAGCTTGGCATTTTTCACGCCAACAAAGTTTGCCAGAGATGGAAGACGTGACAAGTGGCAGATAACAGTCGCAGAATATTGTTACGCAGCGTTCAAATGTTTTTCGTCATTTTAGGATAACCGCAACCGCCGGTGTACAAGCAGTGTGTAACATTTTACATATTGCTTGTTATGCGTTTCTTTCAGGTTTTTTTACGTATTGTTGTAAACCGCTATATAATAGGCTATGGGACAGAAAAAATACTGTACTTGCTTATTTCCACCTTAAAGAGAGAGACAGCTTATTTGGGAGCGATAGTAAATATGTCACCTAAGTACATCCATCACGGAGAAAGACCTTTGTATAAATGATGCAAAGTTGAGCCCTGTGTATCCGTTGAGTGTGCGATTGTCCGAAACAACGATATCATTTTGCAATCCGTACATATCATCCTGTCCCTCGGGTCATATTGATAACTTCTCATCTGTTTCCCCTATCGTAAGTGATATAGCGTTTAATCAACCTGGCAGTCGTTATCAGTCGAGTACGTACTCTGACCGTCAATCGAGAATATCCTTGATGGAGTAACCAGTACGAAATTCGCCTGAAGTGACAGACAAGCGCCGGCCGCTGTGGCCGAGTGGTTCTAGACGCTTCAGTCCGGAACCGCGCTGCTGCTACGGTCGCAGGTCCGAATCCTGCCTCGGGCATGGATGTTTGTGATGTCCTTAAGTTAGTTAGGTTTAAGTAGTTCTAAGCCTAGGGGACTGATGACCTCCGATATTAAGTCCCATAGAGTCATTTGAGCCATTTTTTGACAGACAAGCTGTAACGGGGGGAATGGGTAGGGGAGGGCGGAATGGGATTCTTGAACCTCTTCGTGTCGGATACGTTTAGAAATTCTGCGCCACTATGCTACATCATTCATTTAGTAGCTACATCGCTCATCCAGTTAGCAGAGGATCAGAATTCGAAATTCAGCTTTCGAGAAAATTGTCGCATTTGCGAAGAGACTGGAGGTATATACTGGAGCAGTGTAGTTCAAATACGTGTCTGGTTATCGACATAACTTTTCTATGATTTTGTTACACAGTTTCAGGCGAATATTTTGATGGTCCCATCAGCTAGGTGGTGGCCGACCAACTTTCAGATCTTCTGCAGACGGACGAGGTGGTACACTCTAACCGTCCTTGTGCTGTCACGTACACTATTGAGGCAACAGTTTCCTCTTTTGCCGAGTATGCGGTGTGAGCCATATAAGCTGCATATGGCGAACTGTAACTTGTCGCATACAAATGAACGCAGCGTCTGCTCCGCTAAAGAACAGAGTACTATCTCACAAACAATCTCAGTCCTACGATTCAGACTTCCAGATATGCATGACTGCTCTGCAACTCACTCCTAATTGTTTGGCAGAGGGTTCATAGAACCGCTTTGTGTTTCTTGGCCGTTCCTCTCTCTCCGTGTGGGAAAAATTAACAACTAATAATTTCCGTGCGAGGTTTGATTTCTGTGATCTTATTACGAGGTCATTTCTCGCTATGTAGATGGGAGTCAGCGAAATATTTTGGTATTCGGAGGAGAAAGCTGGTGACTGAAATTTCGTGGTAGATATCGCCGCAAAACGCTTTTGTTTTAATGATTGCCACCACAACTCGCTTATCATATCCGCGACACATGCAATCGCCTAATTTAATTTTTGAGTTCGTTATCCCTCGTGCCATTTAAGAGTATCACTGGTACAGAGCCCTAGCTGGTCAAGCTGTAGCAAGAAGTACTGCGTAACTATGCTTTATGAGAGAGTGCGGTGTGTTTGTGATCATTTTGGCCAATATAATAGAGTAGCTGTGCAGAGGAGGATACTACGACAACGCCCGAACAGTGTCCCGGCAGGTTTAGCGGCTGGCTAGCACGTGCGTAATAAGCCACGGCTACGTCATTGTCACGTATCAGCGAAATGCAGAACCAGTCGGGCCGCTAAGCCGGCCGCGGGTTGCACGCAGCGAGGGGCAGCCGCAGTTGCACGACGCCTCCGCTCGTGTTTTGCATCGTGGGCAGCTGTCGCCCGCTGCACTGTCCTCGTGGGGGATCAGCTGAATGTCAGTGCGCGAAATCTGCGGACACGCCATTTGCGACAGGTCGATAGAGCTTACGCGCGGTGGCCTGCACCTGTTTGCTTATTTACAGATTCCCTGACCTCGCTTACTTTAAAAGCGCTCTGGGGAGCAAATAGTCGCCGTTTATTAATGAACTGAGCGAGCTCGTATTACTATAGCTCGTGGAACGTGTGAGTGGGATACAGCGGACTGACAAATCAGTTCCCGGGTATTGTCCGCGTGAAACCTCCCGAATACACATACACAGACCAAGGAAAATCGGAGCACGCCCCACAATTGATTAGTACAGGACGGTTATAACTAAAGTGCGGGTACTCAAGGAGATCTAGTGTGGGCTGTAGTTATAGTATGGTAGCGAAATTTGGTAGACATGCTAATACGTTAATGCGGAATCGATTTACGCCGAAAAAACTTAGTTCGAATTTTAGCCACCAGTTGCAAATCTGGCTCTGTGAGTGCAACAAAGATGAACAGAAATGTTCCCATACATTATGGATTAGGAACGGGACGTGGACAAAGAAGGCCAAACTAGTGAGAAAAGCATATTGTTGATCTTAGAAGAAAAATAATCGTTTCCGCGCAGATGCGCTCTTCCCAAGCGAGAATCACATGCTGTACAAGGAGTTCTCGTAACGTGCAGGTCCTCTAGGTGTATTCTCTTCAAATAATAACGGACCGAGAATAAAGGTGCTCGTGAATCCACATCATACAGTCACATACGGCGAGTGCAGTGGCTGTCCGTGCTCAACATGCAGTTTCACACTACCCCTGTGCCGTTGCCCCATCATGCATCTACTATGATGGGCAGTCAAATGAAAACCAAAAACCAGCCACAACGGGACCATGTAATGGTTCCGTTCAGAAGCAATTACCACACGCCTTACGACATTTATGACGCTGGGAGACGAAACGATCAATTCGTTTTTCGTAGAACGAAATCGGCCGCCACCAAATCCAAAACCGCACCCAGTTTGCACTACCTCGTCCGACTGGAACCGACGTTCGTGCGTGTCTTTCATCAGGTCACCAAAGAAGTGAAAATTACGCGGGGAAAATTCGGGGTGTACGGAGGATTTTGCTGTGTTTCCCAATCAAACCGCTGCAGCGTAGTCTTCGTCCAGTTGACAGAGTGGTGGCGGGCGTTATCGCGCACCAGGATGATTCCGGAAGACAGCGCTCCTGGACGGTTTCTGCAAAGTGTATTCACAGCGCTTCGAGGAACTCGACGAGTAGAGGAATCATCCTGGTGCACGATAACGCCCGCCCCCACTCTGTCAACTGGACGAAGACTACGCTGCAGCGATTTGATTGGGAAACACTGCAAAATTCTCCGTACACCCCGAATTTTCCCCGCGTAAATTTTCACTTCTTTGGTGACCTGATGAAAGACACGCATGAACGTCGGTTCCAGTCGTACGAGGAAGTTCAAGAGTGGGTGCAGTTGTGTGTCAGTCAGCTGCCGCCCGCCTTCTACGAAATAGGAATTGATCTTCTCGTCTCCCAGTGGGATAAATGTCTTTGAAGCGTGTGGTGATTACTTTCTCCTCTGACTACACCTTAAGCATTCCCCAACACTGCGCTAGAGGAAAAACCCTTAAACAGTACTGGAACAACCTATCGCAGAAACCGAATTACGTTCGGCTATAAAGTTACCTTAGAATAATGTATGGTCATATGAGACGATCACCCAGTACCTCTAACCACACGTTCGCAGTTATCTCGCAAACGGCTGATGGCGAACCCTTGCTTATGGGATCATTTCTATTAGTGTATAATTTCATCCGTGTGAGTTAACGACTTTAATTATGTTACACTTTATTCTGTCGCTTTACATCACAAAAAATCGCTGGAAGGTTTTCTTCATAGTCACAAAGGAAATGTTTGAGCACCTAGTATTGTACAGTTGTGTGACGTTTCTTATAAGACCCACTCACTGATAAAATGATACCAAGTATTCTGATCCAGTCCTAACTTCCTGTGTGAGATACAAGGCCGACATAACACATTATCATCACGTTACGTCCTCCTGCATACAAACATCCTGATTATGTGTACTCCACAGGCACAGCAAACTCACCTTTGTTGACTTCTCAGTGATGCAAGTCGTCAAGTATAGCATAACTACATCCACATTTGATCCTTACGTCCGAAGTTACTTTCAGCCCCTTCCCCACTTTCTCATACCGAAAATGCTTACGTCGAGTGTTTCCTGTTGCACATTATGAAATAACCAGCCCGTTACATCAGAAATGCTATGCATTTCCTCTGTTTGAGGTGGAAGTTAACTAGTTTTGTTTCGTAACAGAGTTAGGTCTGCCTTTTATTTCTTATCAGCAGCTTGTACATCACATTTTGCAGGCGGGAGATCGTTATGCAGAGTCTTAGACACATTTTGTCTCGCTGTATTTCCTCTTTCCTTCGACCTTTCTTTCTTGTTGCTAGTTCTGATACTGTATTACAGTTGTTGTAACGTAATTTGATTATGTACTTCTCGTATTGTCATTAGCTGATACGCAAAAATACGAATGTCTGTTTTGTATATGTAAGGTGTCTAGTCCCTTGTGGCAAGGGTGTCGTTACTGCCCTAATATGGTCAAATTATACGACCGAAAAAACAGCAATAAGTATAATAGGCTGCAATCGCGTTCTCTTCAATTTACGCATAACTACTCTCTCTCTCTCTGCGAAGTTCATTACAGGAACTTCAGCTGCTTCAGTTTGAGAAATTTTCAATAATTTTCTCGCTTCAGTGGAGCTGTGTGTTTAATGATTCTTCATTGATTACGGCCGTCATTATTGTAAGTCCTTTACTTCTAGGGGGCTCAGTCTCTGCTACCGAAATAGCCGCTTTTATTTCGCAGTTTTATTTCCAGAGGTGATACCGACATCGTGGTTCGAGCCCGTGTTCTTCGTGGTGGCCCAGACTTCAACGTGGCATGTGATTGTGGAATACCTTGGTTCGCGTATCCCTATGTCGAAGATGCGTTTTCAGAACTAAGAAGCTATTTTAGGAGAACTTTAACCTCCCTAAAAATGCTGTTATTATGGGTCAGCGGTTCGTCACTAACATTTCATCGTTAAACAATACGTTTTCACTGTTCCACGCTGGCTTTACTCGCGCCGAATGGCTACCGAAACTCTTCACTGTCGAGTTTTGTGAGACGTGAACGACAATCTGTATTTGTATTGGTTTCCGGATTTCTTGCTACAAAGGATTTTTAAATTTATTTTTGAGAATTTTTCCGTCTTTTTTTTTTACTTAATTTAAGAGTGATGTACTGAAGACAACGTCAGTGGACAGGACAGCGGCTGATACTAGGCACAGGCTAAATAAATGCTTTTCCACGACCTCCTCTGGAGTTATTAAATGACAAAAGATGAATATGGAATATTTTATTTATATTTCACGTATGAAAAAGAAAGCTTATACTTCATTGTTTTTATGCTGTCGCATGTCGAGGTCGTCAGCATCCAAGCTTAATACATTTCCGGACTTAGACAGAGATGGCATAGGTCATGGGATGGCGATACGCGCATTTGCAGGTGGCCGTAGTATCGCGTACACGAGGTATAGAAGGTCAGTTCTTTGGCGATACTGTCGTTTGTACCCAGGTGATTCACGTGAAGAGGTTTCCGACGTGATTAGCCCACACGACGAGAATTAAGACTTTGAACGCGGTTTGTTTGAAGAACATTCTAGACAGTTAGAGTGAATGATTTGTCCACCCAGACCGCCCGAATCACATCGAGAGGTCAGTTCGTGCACAAAATCCTGTACTGGCAGCACTGTCGATATCATGGACGGTCGTAGAGGCAGCACGGTTCAGTATTTGTGGAGGAAACTTCCAACGACTT
Organism: Schistocerca cancellata; assembly: GCF_023864275.1. Taxonomy (NCBI): domain Eukaryota; kingdom Metazoa; phylum Arthropoda; class Insecta; order Orthoptera; family Acrididae; genus Schistocerca; species Schistocerca cancellata. The sequence continues at coordinate 662,509,412 of NC_064626.1, forward strand.
GTTCAGCTCATGCTACGTAGAGTGACTGCAAAAGGTAGTCCTACACAATATTAGGAGGTATCCCATAATCTCTGGCACCTCAGTGTAAAATAATTAAAATTCATATTCAATAGATAATGAAATCTAGTATTAAAATGCGCCTGCTGCTATCTGTGTCCAGGCATGTGCCTAAAAATGTAATTTATCAGTGTATACGATATCCGAAAATACAAAGTATTCCACATCGAAACAAAATAGTGCACAGTACGCGGGCGGTTGATCACACTGCGTGTAAGACGCATGAGCCGGTCTACGATACATTAAAATCTAGTTTCGAAACTTTATCTCTCGTCTGAAATGTCACTAAGATCACCTGTTGTGAAACCGTTAAGAAGAACCGTTGCAAGCCAGTGCTGTGTGAAAATCCAAGCGGACCATATGAACCATCCACATCGCGGTGCATGTGAACACAAGAGTGCCGATTCTTGAGCAGTGGTAATCGTACAGATCAGTTACCAAGCAGCGGACTAGTGGTCCAGTTGCCAAAGCAAGGTCAGAGAAGGAGCAAGTGCTCGACATGGACAGCAATGAGGAAGGGAGTCGTTTGTGGACTTGTTTAAGGACATGTCACGTCTGCACCAACGAAAAAGGCAGTCGCTGTTTTGCTTTATCATCATGCGCATTACAGGATAATTGGAACAAATCTTGTAATTTCGCCGATATGATTAGCGTAGATTAGTACGTAATTCACAAGGCCGTCCAGGACACATTTTCATCATTAGATTGTTCTAGCAACCTGCCAACACTTGGTGCTCTCTGCTTCTGTTTACGTCAGACGGCAGTTGCAGAGTGTCGTGTGACATCACTCATCGCTCATTGTGGTTGCACAACTAAAACGATCGTACTGAAAACAAGTTGTCTATGAAATGTGAAAGTCATCGATTTAATTGTGCAGTGAAGAGGAATATTTTCAAAAGCGCATAATGGGCGCCCGCGTAATAGTAAATAAGAAATATTTACAACCTAGCTCCGATGTCTTTTTATGCCGTGCGATTACCCCTGTCCTTTTTATTTGAGATTTACGTTTTTATCTTGTCTTGTCTGTTTTGCCAGAATTCCCTAAGCTGCGACACCACTGCGCCCGAAAGTGTTACGTTTTAGTTAATTTCTGACCTTCTATGGGTCCTGCCCTCCTGGAAACCACCGCCTTCCGTCTTTTTCTGCGTTTTTTCTTTAGCAGAGCTGATCGTATCGGTGAATTCGTGAAAAGTATTAATTTCATGAATCATATGATAATGATGATTAAATATTGTAATCAACATATTCATGTGTCATTGCACTACATAACACGCACATTGTTATTTTGCCTACCTAGACAGAGAAGAAAGGAATAGGATTATCTACCTACTGGGCTGGTTAAAATGAAAAAAGAGCTTTATTCTTATGTGCTGATACTTTTGACAATACTGTATATAAACAAATGCGATTTGCTCGTGGAATATCAGTTAAAATATGGTATTATTTTTTTTATTTTTAACAATCAGTCTGTTAACGTAAGAAGCGTAGCCTTTTCGGCCACTGTACCAAGTTAACGTTCTATCGTTAGTGCCATTGAAATTCGTGTACTAATAACGTATAATATGTAGAAAAAGTGAAATTGATGACAGCAAGACGAGGACAGTCCCGTAATTTTGAACTGAATGTAGTGGTATATCCAGAGACGAATAAAAAATCTCAAATTGTTCATTTTTTCTACAAACAACAAATCAAAAAATTTGCAACCCCCCCTCCCCCTATGTCTGCCTCTTTATTACAGCCGAGTTTGTAACTTGTGATGACGAAATGAACTAGAGGATTGGATCTCTACGCCGTAGGGGTCCTTTTGACCGAGTTTTTCCGCGAACACGAAACCCCAGACTCCCTCTACGCAAGAAAGCACAATCTGATCCGCCTGCGATCCACCGCTTGCGAGAGCTCACAGTCCTCCGTGGTATTTTTAGGCGGTTGTCCTCGTTCGCGTAGGTCAGTGCCGAGCCAGTAACCAAATTCCGTGTAATCTGCGGCGCTGGCTAGCCTTGCGAAACATATTTTCTGCAAACTGACCGCTGTCTGGGTTGCAGTCACTGCAAATGACGATCCGGCGACTGAGGCAAAGTCTCTCTGTGAAATGATACTTAAAAGATGAGCAACTGTCCGTCTCAGAGGAAAAGTACTTTACCGTGATGTGAGCTACTGCAGCTCAAAATTTTCCTCCCTCTGTCCTTGAGTGATACAAACAATAAATTGTCACAGTTGTTTTGGTTTTATCGTACCCATTTCTTGAACTAGAATAACTGTTTCTTCTTGTTGATAAGTCTCTCCGGTACAGGGTGTAAGCCCGCTCTTGTCATGATTCTTTTTTATTGGCGCCTTATAACTATTTTATAACATTCCTAAAAATTTGAAAATCATTAATTTAGTGATTTGCGAGATACATATAGCACTGAAAAATGTCAAATGCTAGAAAATACAATTAAAGTAGTATATTATGAAAAATCTCGAATAACTTTGATTTTGTAATAGAAAGTGTCATGAAAAATAATGAGTGTCATCTTCTGGTTATTGTTCAACTAGAAACTTTCTTCTTCTTGCTCTCCTTGCATTCTTAGTACTAAATTCAGCCGTCCATAGCGTATTCGTACTTTTCTATAAGCAGAAGTAGTTTGATGTTACAAACCCCAAACCCCAAGAACAAAGCCAAGCATTTCCAGGACCTTCAGTCTACAAATGTGACTATCATTAAGTGAGATAATGGCGTCACTGACTCCTGTTTGAAACTTTCTATCCCAACAAATACATTCATAGACACACGAGCCTGCATGAGATTGTCGAAAGACACACACAGCAACGACGACACTTTATGAGGTCAGCATGCTCCAAGACTCTATACTGGTATAATTGCTTCCATAACAGCTATTAGAAAAGCATTTTTATAGTGATAAAGAACTTGAAACTTGAACTTTTCTGAGCTTTCATTACCACTGAAAACCTTCTACAAAAACAAAATCAAGAGGATTATCATCAGCCGATGACCACTGTAAATGTCTTGCCCATACAATCTGCTCATTTCCTGCAAATTATTTTGATTATATCTCATTGCGATACAGTAGTACTACTGAAGCCCATTTACAATTTTATCTAATAAGTGATCTTTTAACGTCTTTGTCGTCAAGAATTAAAACATTGAACCACTGATAAAAACTAAAACACAGCTAGCTGCTGTAACAAGGCTACGAACCGAAAGATTAAATATTTTACTACAAACAAATGGAATCCATAGGTTTCCATACCTTCTGTTTCCGGAAATGGGAAGGTTTGAATAGGAACACATCACAATTTGGGTAACATTCCTAAACGCATACGCAATTTCAAATGAATGAAAAATCTAAGTAGAATTTCTTAACACATGTTATACTATTTTCTGCAGAATATTCCAAATTATTTTATTGGCAAAACACTGAAAATGAGACTTTCCTATCATTTTGCGGCAAACTGAATCTTCTTGAACGGGATCAGGCTTGATTAACTACAGGCGTAAGCTATTCCTTTTTTTATTTTTTCCCTTTGCGTCGCCGTTTCCTCTTACTTCACGTTTTTATAGTGGAAGCACATTGATATGCACGTCGTAAGCTGTTCTGGCGGCACTCGTTCTTGATTCATGCTTTTTAAAAAATGTAGCGTGGAGAGAGTCTTCTCCAAGTTCATCGTTTGGTTTTTATTTTCCTTTACTATAAAAACAATCCCAGTAACTAGGTAATCGTGCTTCGTCGCAAAACTTCTTTCGCCAACCGATCTTCATTTTCTGCCTGGAGTTGTATGCTTCCAGTAGTTACACTTTCAACAAGGTGTAGTTGTCTGCTATTACTGACAGTTTTGATAACACGGTGTACAATGCGGTGCATTCTTCCCGCGCAATAGGAATACCTTTCCGAGACAAATAATTTGTCATCCTTCTATTTATTTGTAACAGTCAGGTATTTATTTCGGAATATATGAATAATTTTTATGCGACGGAATAGATATGAGAGTTTACTTACATTTTTTATTTTTGCGAGTCTTTTGTATTTTATTTTCCTTATTTTATCATTTGCTACTACTCTGTTAATGATTGCGCATCGGAAAAGATAACGAGCTCATTAAATGCGGAACGCGTAATTGGGAAAACCTTTCGTATCTCTAGATAACTGCATCAAATGTAAGAGTTATTGCACCTTCATTATGTAGTCTCAGGTAGTGTTTCGTGTTCAGTGACTTCACTGTCAAGCAGTAAATAAAAAGAAGGAAAAAGGGAACTTAAGTTTGTACAATTTGTTACTTGATCTGTTGGGGACTATTTAGCTGATGTCTGAAAAGAAAGGGCCAATTTCCCCTCGCCCCTCCTTCCCTGTTTTAGCAAATGAAGTACATTGGTTGTTAAAGGTAGGAAAAAAGTACAGTGTATCAAAATAAAGTGTTATTTGTTTTGTTTAGAACATATTTTAATTGCTTTTAGCAGTATTTAACTAATAACTGTCACTGCTAAACAGCTACACAGCATCTTTGCAGTGTATATATAATTTAAATAAATAATTCATTTTTTGTCATATTTAGAGATGCTTTGTTTCTTTCTTCCTGACACTTAATATTCGTCACAGAAAAACACTCTCTGTGAGTTAAGTGGCGGGAATCGACAATAGAAATGGAATTAATTAGTACAAATATGTAAAATCACCATTAATCTTATTAAATATTTTTTGCCGCTTTTGTGTAGTAGATAAATGTGCAAGACTTTCAGAAGTATGTTTTTGCACATACAATTTGTTTAACAATACAATTTCCTGTACGTGTTATCAGTATTTAAACTGAGTTCTTGTAGCTTTAAATTTTCAACTACGGTAGCAAAATGTTTAAATTCAGCATTGCTTTTTGAAGTGTTGTCGCCTTTACTGTGTGACAACACTTCAAAATAACTACTAAAATAAATAATCCCACAATCTGTGAATTTCCGACAAGGCAGGAACGAAAATGGAAAATAATTCTTTCCATACTTGGCCTCTGATGGACCTCTTATGTTGATACAGAGTTGGTGCAGAGTCCGAACAGTAGTACGTGCAATGGCGTTATTTAAATTTATGAAAATCCATAAAGGGGGGAAATCTTCACGGAAAAGCATGACTGTCATATATTGGACACATGGAAACGTCCCGTTATGGGATGCATGGGTTTCAAAAAACCTTTAACCTCCGATGTGCACTGTAAAACACTTTCGAAAAGCCGGCCGGAGTGACCGTGCTGTTCTAGGCGCTACAGTCTGGAGCCGAGCAAACAGAGTTTTTTGCGTATTGCACCAAGTCGGACTAAGTCCCGTGTATTTGATGAAATAGTTAAAAATGCATGCGACTTTAGCACCGTACAAATTATCTGCACGTTTGCGAGTTCATTTTGTCGCTCTGGTTGAAATATTCACAAGCTCGATTTGTCACCACTGATATCAAAAGCGGTGACTGGCTATCTTGACGTGGGCATTCGCAAGACGTGTAATGCAAGATTACTGTTATCGCCGGATTATGAATTGATCGATGCACAGAAATGCCCAAGATAATGCTAGCAAGTACCTTTTGAATGTTGTAATACGTTATTCGAACTGTATTTCATGCGTTATTATGATTGTGGCGGCACATTACTGCAACCAGTGCCATCCGCGAAGTAAAAGAGAAAAAGAAAGAGGAAGTGATTTGTCACTGTGGCTACAAATTTAACATTACGAATGTCATTCGCGACTTGTGCGTCGCCTGAGGCGTCTGCTGCTGCCACCGCGCCACGGAACATTTGTATGCGTGGAGCAGCGTTGTGACGTCAGCGGAACAAGAGGTGGCCCGCTATCAGCGGAGCGGAATAACGAACCCCCTGCCTATAGCCAGGTGGAGGATGACGCCGGTGTTAACGGCCGCGGGGCGGGGAACACGCACGGACACCTGTCTGCCGCAGTAGGTCGATTTGGAATATAGGAGCTTCCGGCACCAGTCGTCTTCCTGGTGAGCCATCGCTAGGGGGGAGGCGGGCGGAGAGAGCGACATTCGGCCCAACACTTACATCAATTATGCTCCACAACGTACGTTATTGTACGTTGTGGAGCAGAAAACAGGAATTGCGAGGACTGAAACATTAATAGAGGCAGCACTGCCGTAGGTACACATCGCACTGGAATCGAGTAACAACGCTTGTACCACAAGTCCTTATAAATGCGTAAGAAGATCCCTGGCAGCTAGCAGCGCTGATGCCGTATTTCAACTGCGAAGCGCGAAAGGTTGTAGGGAAAAACAATAGCCGTCCACAAAACTCCAGGAACACTCAGGCTTTTCCGTAGAGACGATTGAGGTAGGCGCGCGAAGATGCCGCGCGTGGCCCAGTGCAACCATCAGGCCGACTTCACACAGAAATGGCGTGGCGCAGTCTGCCGAGAACGTGGCGCTGTTTCGCACCACCTCCACGTTAGGCTGATATTACACTATCAGATTTAATGGACAAAGTCGATTTGTCCAATATATTGGATGTAGTGTAATAAGGAATTTTTGTCAAATGTCGCCTTTCCCCCAATTGATATGATCAAATTTGGCGCCTCGCCTTAAATTTGATCAAAGAAATCGTTCGTCTTCTGTTTATTGCAATGAGAAATGTAACCGCTAGGAGCGCTAGCAACGCTGCAGCTGTCTTCACATCCAGTGTTTATTAACATGATTATTTTCAGCCATTATGGCTATGTTTGTGAACCGTGACTGTGTGGGATAATTATTTATTTCAAGTTTCTGCTACCATCACTTTTTATTTTATGCTTAATCTAACATAATGCAACGCGTTTCCAACATGTTCTGTTCATCTTCAAGCGTTTATACATACATACATACATACATACATAGAGAAATGTTACTTAAAAATAAACAGTCTTAAACTAGATTAATCGAGAACACTTAGTCCATGCTACACCAGCAGCTACAGTAAAAAAACAATGGACTAAGTGGTCTAGATTAATCTAGTTTAAGACTTTATTTTTAAGTAACATTTCTCTATGTATGTATGTATGTATGTATGTATGTATAAACGCTTAAAGATGAACAGAACATGTTCGAAACGCGTTGGGTTATGTTAGATTAAGCATAAAATAAAAATAAAAAGTGACTGGTAGCAGAAACTTGAAATAAATAATTTATTAAAATGGCTGCGAAATTTACGTAGTGTGTCGCATGCACAACGAAATTGATATAAATGAGGCATACGAAGCTCTGTTTAACTTGCGATAACCGAATACAAAAATAGAATAAGAAGCGAGAGCTATAAAAAATGCCATCAGCCGTGAAGTACTAGCAGGATGTACCCCCGAGGATGTAAAGGAGAAGGTTTACAACTTTTGTAGAAATGAAACTATTTCTTAATGGCTACGGTATGTACTAAATAGTAATTTTCCTTCAGATATTTCTCCTTCCGTATTTTATAAATATCTTCATATGTTTCTGGTGTTGTTTCCATCAATGTGCACTGAGATATTAAAGTGGTGTACTGTAAGCTAGAGTTGTTTCCTCCTATTGCAATAAATCCCAGTGTTCGGTAAGTCTGTTTTTCGCTGGTACAACGTTTATGAGGTGAGTGTTCTGCTTCTTAATATGGACACGTACAGAAATGTACCCTCTTTCATTCGCAAGTAATTTTCATGCGATTTTACGTTCTCGACTTGCAGCTCCCGTAACAAACTTTGTTGTACGCATTTATTACCTCGCGATGAAACCCTCGCCCTCACCCAAGTACGCTTCCTTTTCCGCTAATCTTCAAAAAGCAAACATAATACAATTGTAGTACACGCAACTGCAGGGCATAGTAACAAGTAGTTGTCAGCCATTCTGAAACTTTGACGAAATATTGCATGACAGTATAATACCAGCTTTTCTCGACACGTCAAAGATCCCCGTCTAAAGATCTTTGTCCAATAAATTTGATAGTGTAATAGCCCCCTTAACAAAAGAAGCAATTGACAAAGAGATGGCGTGGCGGTGGCACATCGTTTCGTGGCCCGCGGAACGTCCGTTTGTCGCCACGAGTGGCGCACGGAAGGGACGCGTGCCGTGCTGCTGTTTTCGTAAATTTGAAGTCATCTGATGTTCCTAAAAAACATGGTTTTCTCTAGATGAATCAAAGCTACATCCGTAACTATAGATAGTTTTTCAGTAACACTTACTTTACGCGTTAAAAAACTAAAAACCACAGTTTCGGGAATTGCGCATATTCTCCGCTATGCAATTTTCTCATTCGGTTTTGAGGAGACTATTCGGCAAAAAAAAAAAAAAAGAGAAATTCGATGTCAGCTTGATAGTGAACTGGTTTTACTTTCGTTATTATCCACAGTCATTGTGATACTTCCCTAATAAGTAAAGCACCGGGCATAGTTTGAAAAGTTTGCAGTGAAGAATGTAGTCACTGGCTAGTTTACATTTCGTGGGATTTTGGACATAGACTTCCGCGTACAAAATATAGCTAACATATCGAAATTGTTTTTAGCGGTGAAACGAGTGAAACACCTCATTCCAGTTCCGAATAAATAATTTACGAGGGTTGGAACTTTAATAGTGGCAACTATTTATTTACAGCTCGTACAAAATAGATACGTGTTTCAAAGTTTTACTGACCTTCAAAGAAGCTAGCGATGTGGAAGTCGTAGCAGCATACTCTTAGCAGTGCCAGTCGTGTTGACAGTTCGAGCGGCGCGGTCTATTGCCTGACGAATTTGTAGCAGTTCTGAAGCGAATGCCCTGAAGTGTTTCCTTCTGTTTAGAAATCGAATTGAACTCACGACGGCTTAAGTCAGGGGATTGCAGTAGGTAGTATAGCACTTAGCAGCCCCATCAGCGAACAAATCAGTAACAGCTTGCACTGTACGTGCTTGAGCATTGTCCTGCAAAATGATGGTCAGGTTCCGCAGAAAGTGTCATATTTTCTGTCTATAAGCTGGTTGTAGGTTGTGTTCTAAAAATGAGCCACGTCGTCCCCGTGTTTGTGTTTGCTGATGGACACCAATAGTTTCGTAAGCTGGCCTCAGAGCCAGGATTAGCGCATGCAACTGTGCTTCACGTTCTGAAAGAAAGTCTGGGAATGATAAAAATTGCATCACTGTAGACGCCACATGATTTGGAAATGGGGAAAAGGGTACGATAGGACGCTACTTGTACTGACTTGGAACGCTACGAACACGAAGGAGAAGCTTTCTTATGAAGCATCATTACAATGGACGAGACATGGGCCAAATAGTACGAACCACACCTGGAACGCTAATCAAATGAATAATGTCACTGCAGGCTACTAACACGATCTCATGTTCGTGAGAACGCAGCAACGTGGAAGATATGGCGATTTTCGTATGCGACTGTGATGTTATCCTAACCGTTCCCCAACGACCGACAGTTAATGCAGAAGTGGCAACACTTTCTACATAGTTGACTTTATCAGTTTGGAGAGTAATGCTACGGCGGACACTGTGCAAGTTGTGACCGATTTGTACCACCGACGGAACTGCTGTACGATCTTCCACACTCCACGGACTTACGTCCTAGGTGGTTCGATGGACCGTGTGCCAGGCACTTAAGTGTGATTTGGAGAGTATTCATGTAGAGGTAGATGTAGACTTGATTTCCAAAATGAAGGAAGCGTTAAATTCAGAACTGTTCAGAGATTCGTCGGGCAGTAGACCTCTGCATTCGAACTGATATCACAACTGGCGCTGATAAATGTATCCTACGACTTCCACATCGCTGGCAACGAGTTGTACACAATGCTGGTGACTATTTTGAAGGACAATAAAGCTTATACGCATGTATCTGTTTTTGTGTGATGTAAATAAATAATTTGGCACTATTAAAGTTGCAACACTCGTAGAAAGACGGGTCATGAAACTATCGCTAAGATAGCAAATATACGATTACCAAGATAAATTTTGTACATGGTAGAAAATATGTTAAGGTAACAAATGTAAATTTCTGAAAGTTGTTTTAGGTATAATCGCAGTGGAAACGGTCTTTTTGAGCAAGTGAAACGAAAGCAAATGAAAGGAACAATACGAAAATGTAAAACATTAGTATAAATTTGTCAATCCCGGGTAGAACGTTGAAGCACAAAATAGTAGAGAAGAGGAAACTGGAGAGAAAGGGATGAAGAAAACACTGCCACTTCCTCCCCCTTCCCTTCCCTTCCCTTTCCTGTTACAGTCGCATTCTCGTATGCTGCTCGGGAAGAACCACTGTTGGTAATCCTCCATGTGTGAGGTCCGACACTCTATAATTTCACCTGCATGGTCTTTTCGTGAAAAATATTAGATTAGCCCATAAGTTCTGGCGTTTTTTAAAGTACAGCTTTCCACAATAATGAATAAGAAATGAACAACAAATCAATAAATAATATGTTCTCCGTTGCATTAACAACTTCATTTCAACCCTCAACAAAATGTCAATGCCTCTCCGGTAGAAATCACCGGCTTTCCAATCGAAGAAAACATACAGCCAGTTCTTCAGTTCCACGTCGTTTCTGAGCTAAAGGCCGCGCTTTGCATTCGAAATGGATCGGAACAGTTGGAAATCCTTAGGCGCCAAGTCGGGAGAATATGGAGCATGAGACAGCACTTCCCAGCCAAGCGTCTGAATGGCTTCCGCGGCGATGTGATGGCGTTGTGTTGTAGAAAAACGCCATGTCGCCGATCAGCCGATCAGGCCATCTGGACAGCATTGTTGAGTCGATGCATTTGTTGGACGTTTAGTTCTGCATTCACTGTTTGGTTCCGATCAAGTAATTCGTGGTGGATCATGCATGTCTTCGAGTCGACACTGCCGTCTCTGAATCGCTTAAACCAATTGTGAGCATATTATGGGCTTAAATCAACGATTAGCATCGTTCCTTCCTCGTACACTTCACAAATCTCTCGAGCAATTTCTGTGGCTTTTGTAACTTTAAAAAAGCAGAAGTTGGCGAAAATACTCTTTTGTGTCGACTTGATACTCCATTTTAATGACCTGCAAAGAACAAAAAGTATATTAGCATAAAAAATAAGCACACTATTTTGTAGAGTAACATAAAACGCGTGCGTGATTTGTCACGCAAAATTTTCACTTAAAAAAGTAAAAAACGGCAAGGACTTCGTAGATAACACAAAACGTAAGAGGAAATAATATGTTGTTTAACTTTTTAAGCAACGTAGACTTTCGGATTTTAACAGCAAACCGCACTGTCATGTAAATCGCCTCCCTCGTAGCGTCTACTGCTGAAAATGGCTCTGAGCACTATGGGAGTTAACATCTATGGTCATCAGTCCCCTAGAACTTAGAACTACTTAAACCTAACTAACCTAAGGACATCACACAACACCCAGTCATCACGAGGCAGAGAAAATCCCTGACCCCGCCGGGAATCGAACCCGGGAACCCGGGCGCGGGAAGCGATCTACTGCTGAAGTTAGATGAACATCTCTGAGACGTTTTCGCGCTTACTAAGGGAATCTGTGACGAAGCTTGGTGCTATTCTTTGGATCTTCTGTATTTCATCTATTAGTCATGTGCGATAATGGCCCCAGACCCACGAATGGTAATCACTTACGTGTGACCACACCTCAGAGGATGATTGTAATGAATCTGTGAGACTTCCGACTTTCCTACGACTAGTTCCTGAAGTTATTCCATTTCAAATCGCTCCGCATGCGTACTCGCAGAAATTTAATGAATGTGACTGCTTGCAGTAATAGTCCGGCAATCTTCACTCATTTCACCTCACCTCATTTCCAGGAAGCCATAGTTGGTGGTTTTATAGCTTTATTTTTATCCAGTTAGGCATAGTCGTGGGATAATTTCTTTCTTGTAGATTGGCGATAACATTTTATCTGCCAGGGGAAACATCGGACTATCAGGAGATTTAGATGTAATAAAGTTTTCGTTTAAAATGTGAATAACGATGTACAGATCCATTCCAGAGGCATTCGCTGTTTCTACGGAGATAACACGTGGAATTTGAGCAGAAGCTGCCGTATCATCTATTTAATTTCTACGTAGCATTTCGGTATCTTCCCAAAAACTTCTTTTCAAATTCGCAAATTTGTCAAGATTGTTGCTTGGTGTCTGTTGGTATAGCTCTGTGGCTGCTCTTAACTGTTCTTTTAGCATTCTTCTTTTTCGCCCAACCATTACAAGCAGTCGTCGACAGGCTGTACAACACAGACAAAATGCACAACTGCACTTCTCCTCTCCCTCTCTTATTTCAGTATCGTAGTGGTGCAACATTGTGTTGCCTTCTTATCCAATGTGAAGTATTTATTATTTGCGTATGATACTATTGACCTCCGCTTCACTTGTAAATAGTGTGATCTTTCCAGTACTACTTATGGGATTTCGGAGAGTGATGTGCTGTTGAATACTGCAGGCGTACTGTACTAACAACAGAAACTATTGTAGGCAGAAAACAGACTCAGACCTGAAAGCGTGCCGAGACAGCCTAATAGTGAAAAAGAAAGCACACGAAAACCAGGAAATCCTGATTTGCATACAGATCTGGCACTGATTATCATTTGCCACTACGTATTCATATACTGCAAGTTCAGTATTTCGGAACTATTTGCGGTGATACCACATCATAAGATTCTATTGCCATTGATTCCATCCCCATCGATCTGTTCATTTGATTTCACTGCATTTGATTCAATTCATTTCAATTGTAGTTCCATTTGAAAGAGAAAAAAAACTAAGCTGATACCTCTCTAACTTTTGTAATTAATATTGCTATGACAAATGACTATACGTCATTTAGCGACGACTTTGTTAAAGTCCATCTGGATTATCTGAAGTATTCGATACCGCTTCCCAAATTCACTAACAAACTGTCACTTTTCAGTCTAACGTAGAGCCTACACTACAAATCAGAGTGTAAACACAAATTACATTCGAAAAAAATGTAGATGCATAAAAGTACCGCTAGTGTTCCGTTGTCTTCCAGTTTACGTATGAATGAAGTCATATGCCTCATCATTTCATCATAGGATGAAACCTACCTGCGGTATCAGTCAGTTCAGTTGACTCATTCATCTGCTTGGAGATGTACATGATACCGTAAGTAGTTCCGGAATAACTGAAGTAAAGAAGAATGGTGCTTAACTCCCATCAACGACGAGGGAGGTCTTCACAGACGGAGCACATGCTTGAATTGAGGAAGGACGAAAAAGGAAATTGTCCATGTCCTTGTCACCGAGTCATTCGTCTAAAGTATTCTAGGGAAATCGCGAACGGCCGAACGGGGTCTGAACCGCGGGCCCCCCGAATACGTGTCTAGTGACTTGCTACTGCATAACCTCGCTTGATGGTAATACTCGAGGTTAGCAGGTTAGGTGACTCACCCTGAGTATTTAATACATACTGTTGTTCACCGCCTTATTGGCGGCTCAGATCAGATTTAGGGCAAAGGTAAAACAACGCAGCGAGCGGGTCGGCACAGTGTTGAGACACTGGACGCGGTGGTTCAGATCCCCTTCTGGCCAGATCCAAATTTAGGTTTACGGTGTTTCCGTAAACTGTAAGTGACTTAGGTCAGCAAGCAAGCCGCGGGTACAGTGGATCTGTTAAGCCCCATTAGTTGACCCCACCGGAATTGGCGGACGACAGCACTAATTCACCTGTCGTCCCATCTCAGGCGGCTGACATACTGTGGGTTCGGGTTTATCTGTATTTGTGGGTGATATAGGTATCCTGGAAATCTGGTCCTAGAGATTTAGCATAGTGTCCCCAGCATACGAGAACTCACTCGGATAGTCATAATAATGTTTGCGTAAGTCACAGATCTACAATTACGCAACAGGGCCTACGGAAAGAGTATGTCTTCCTTAAAGCTGAAGTGTCCTAGAGTTTGAGATCAGGAATTATTAGATAGCCTTCTGCTGCGATGTTGGTGTAGACTTTAAACGAATGTAAGATCATCAGTTAAATTTTTTGGATAGGTTTTTCCTTTCTTATTTTATATTTAACTTCTCCAGTTATTGCAAATGCTGAAAATACGTCACAAATCAGGAAACAAATATTTAATCTCAGTTTTATACAACATTCGATAGCTACACGTAAATACGACTTACGTTAGATTCTAGGTGAGATATATATTTATAATGAGATGCGTGAAAAACTGCCGCGTTGTGTATGACTTTCAGATTTATTAGTTCTGTGCTACTAACTCTCTTCCCAATAAATTTCGGAGAGAGACTGTCCATATATGTCGCTGAATGTACCTCCAAAATTATATCATTGCATGACACATAGTTCAAGATAGATGAAGTCGTAAACACTGGGATGCATGAAAAAACGCCACGTCGTGCTTGAAGTTTAATGCATTTAATCTTTAATACTAAGACACTCCTACAGTCGGATCGACGTAAGGAAATTTCTGACACCTTGCAGCACTTTCGACAGCTTTCAGCTGCGAAGCCCGAACGCCTGTAGGGGAAAACAATCGCACGCTATATAGCTATAAAGAGCCATAACCATAGAGACGATTACAAAATCACTTTGTAGACACGCAAAGAAGCTGCGTCCAGCGCACAGAAACTGTCCGGGATATTACGCTACAACCGCAGTTCATTTTTTGATTTCGTTTCTAATAGCAAGCTGGCAAAATGAATATTTGGGGATTAAGAGTTTGTCAGTTAGTCATAAATAAACTTCCCTATATCGCTTAAAGTGAATGCTATGATGGTTCCCTGTGAGGTGCAATAGCCAAGTTCCTTCTTCATACTTCCCTATCTGACCTCCTTCTCCGTCTGCAAATACCTCACCGTCCACCAGGCGTTAAAACCTAACCCTCCTTCCCAAAAAAGCATCAGAAAACAAACTCCGGATATTGAGTGAACACTTTCACGTGGCATGGTTTTTGTAAGATACCGATAGAAGTCGGGCCTGTACTACCTCATTTACGGCACAGCCAACCAGATGCGAAACCTCCCCCCAAAATTATAACTTGCTGTCAGTCCCAGTTTTCACGAGCCACTGATCTGTAAGACTTCTAACAAAAACAACAAACAATATGAAATATTTTAATATGATAATAAAAATGTTTAACTACGATTAAATATTTTAGTGTAATAATAATTTGTTTACATCAGTGAATAGACAATTGGCTTAGCATAACGTCCAAGAAATTGCTGTTCAGAAAAAAATATAGTTTTTGGAAAGCATATGTCCGAAAATTGAAGAACTACATGTGTCACCCAATTAATTTAAGACGTATAATAGCAACAAACTTTCAATAGTTTGATAATTTCATAACAGCACAATATAAAATCGAAGTGTGCACTCACATTATCAGTATTTCACTGAGTACTAAGATAGTAAACACTGACCTGGAAACTATAGCTGTGCGGTAGTGTGAATGAGAGTAATTCTGTTTCTTTCAATCGTTTCCGCCTACGTTGGGGAAATCACTGAGTAAAGTGGGCCGTATTTCCTGTGATTTGCCGGTACTACCTGCGGCTTCACGAACGTGTCAGATTGGCTGACACTGGATGGGTCAGCTTGTGCGTCTTTACCGGGCTGGAATATTACCGATAAGACTGCAAGCCCACCCACATGAGTAGGCCCTCAAAAAAAGTAAGTGAAATGTATCAGATGATAAATGTAGCTTATATAATTCTTTGCCATTATCCAGACTGTTGGTTTTCATGCTACGTTATTCTCCGAAAGGTAGCGAAGAAATTTCGAAACTGATAAATGTGAAAATATACACTGAAGAGCCAAAGAAACTGGTACACTTGCCCCGTATCGTGAAGAGCTCCCGCGAGCACACAGAAGTGCCCCAACACGAGGTGGCATGAACTCGACTAATGTCTGAAGTACTGCTGGAGGGAACTGACCCCAGAGGGTCTCTATAAATCCGTAAGAGTACGAGGGCCGGGGGGGAGGTCTCTTCTGAACAGCACATTGCAAGGCATCCCAGATGTGCTCAATAATGTTCAGGGCTGGGGAGTTTGGTGGCCAGCGGAAGTGTCTAAACTCAGAAGAGTATTCCTGGAGCCACTCTGTGGCAATTCTGTACGTGTGGTGTGTCGCATTGTCCTGTTGGAATTGCTCAAGTCCGTCGGAATGCACAATGGACATGAATGGCTGCAGGTGATCAGACAGGATACTTACGTAGGTATCAACTGTCAGAGTCGTATCTAGACGTATCAGGGATCCCAAATCACTGCAACTGCACACGCCCCACACCATTACAGAGCCTCCACAAGCTTGAACGGCCCCATGCTGACATGCAGGGTCCATGGATTCACGTGGCAGTCTCCATATTTGTACACGTCCGTCCGCTCGATACAATTTGAAACGAGACTCGTCTGACCAGGCAACATGTTTCCATTCAGCAGTCTAATGTCGGTGTTGACGGGCCCAGGCGAGGCGTAAATCTGTGTGTCGTGGAGTCATCAATGGTACACTTGTTTCATTCGATCGTTCGAACGTTGACACTTGTTGATGGCCCAGCATTGAAATCTGCAGCAGTTTGCGGAAGGGTTGCATTTGTCACGTTGAACGATTCTTTTCAGTCGTCGTTGGTCCCGTTCTTGCTGGATCCTCTTCCAGTCGCAGCAGTGTTGAAGATTTGATGTTTTACCGGATTCCTGATATTCACAGTACACTCGTGAAATGGTCATATGGGAAAATCCCCACTTCATCGATGTCTCGAAGACGCCGTGTCCCATCGCTGGTGCACCGAATATAATACCACGTTGACACTCACTTAAATCTTGATGTCCTGCCATTGTAGCTGCAGTAATCGATCTAACAACTGCGCCAGAGAGTTGTCTTTTATAGGCGTTGCCGACCGCAGCGCCGTATTCTGCCTATTTACATATCTATGTATTTGAATACGGAAGCCTATAACAGCTTCTTTGGCGCTTCAGTGTAAAACGCGTCAAGAAGAAAATTAGGGTGGGGGGGGGGGGGGGCAGCGTTGATGCCGCTCCCTCCCCCCACGGTAGGGGCCGTTTGATCTGCGGATCACGTGTGAGGTGGCGGGGCTGGATCCCCCGCACCGCTTCTCTCCCCGCGTCGGTCTACGTCCTCGTTTGTTTACGCTGGCGGCCGACCGCCTGCCACAGTGGCCACACCACGACCGTGTGTCCACCGGCGGCGGGCCACCTGGTCCGCGTGGCTGCTCGTGGTGGAGGTGTCGGCAGCCCTCGACGGCGCTTGTCCACAAGGACCACTCCCGCTTCGAGAGGCGGCGCCGCCGCCCCGCCCCGCCGCGCCCCGCCCCTGGCCACCCAGTACACAAAACAACGGCCGCTCTCCACTTAGCGGGAAAATGTGCGCGCTTAGGCGGCGCCGCCACCGCCACCGCCGCGGGCCATCGTCTTAATACGCGTGGTGAGGGGGGGTGGGGCGGGGAGGGGGGGGGGAAGTGCTGGCGTTACAGCTACTACTACTACTACTACTACTACTGAAGCAAGTCGTTTACTTCTTCCTCTTCCACGCTTCAGCGGTAGGCGTTTGCCTGTTGCGATACCCATCTTTCCACCGGTCCCATGTCTTCTTCTCCCGCCAGCTTTGTATCTTAAGATTTTGAGAGGTAGTCTTTGACTACTCATTTCTGTCAATGTCTTCATTCCTAATGTCATCATCCTTTAATTTTTTTTAATGACTGCAACCAGTCGCTTTTTGTGACGAAAGAATTTTTATTTTACCATCATCTGTTCGGAAGTCGCAGAATGACCCTGTTCTTGGTTACTCTTATAGGATCGTGGAAGTCGTCGAGTAGTTGTGACAAGACAGAAAAATCGAAAGTATTGGGACCTGAATGTGGCGAAGAATCTGAAATTATTTACATCATGACTTAAGGTAAGCTCATCGTATAGTCTAACACTCTCGCGCTAGTTTGCGACACAAGGTGAGCCAGATCCAAATCGAATCCGCGCGGCGGATTGACAACCATCTGATTGGATACTATCCTGCCTGAGCATGGTTTTTAGGCGGTCCCCCACACTCGTTCAGTGATACGCTGTCTGGTCCCCAAAGTCTACTGGAGAGAATACGATACAAAAATTGTTAATATACCATAACAGACACAACAAAGTTTGCATTCGGGAGGACGACGGTTCAGTCCCGCGTCCGGCCATCCTGATTCAGGTTTTCGGTGATTTCTCTAAATCGCTCCAGGCAAATGCCGGGATGGTTTCTCTGAAAGGGCATGGCCGACTTCCTTCGCCGTCCTTCCCTAACCCGATGAGACCGATGACCTCGCTGTTTGGTCTCTTCCCCAAAAGAACCGAACCCAACGAAACAAAGTTTGCACGATTCACGGACAGATGGCGCACACGACTACTCTGCCTGATGATGTTACCTTTGCGACTGTGGCGTCAGGAAGGGCTTTCGACCACAAACTTGAATACTAAAAAAAAATTCCACAATCCTGAAAAATCGGCTTCCATACTGAACACTAGAGAAAACAGAGAAAAATGTCGATTTTGTGGCAGTTATTTGAGTAAATGTAATTGATCCCGGTGCACAAATCACTTAGGAAAAGACTGCTTATGCTTTTGTGATATGTTGTGTATCCTGTAATTACGTAACTGGAAAAACCAACATTGTTTTCCAAACTGCTTTTTGCATCGCAATTAATCCCATCGATTCAAATAACTATAAATAATGCCATCAAGTGGAACTTTTGATGTAAATAATTCTAGATACATCGCCACATTCACTGCTTGCTTGTTTCGATTTTCACTATGAATTGTATACCACCTGATGACAGGTCGCTCGGCGACTCGAAACCGGTAATGATAAAATAAAAATTCTACAATCGCAGAGATGTGACCGGTTGCAGCTATTTCTGTAAGCCTTCATTCATCACAGTCGCGGTGTTCCATTTCCAGAATGGACAAAAATTTTCTTCTTATATCTCTCTTATCCACTCCATGCTATTTGCAGCTCTGAGAAATTTTATTTCTCGTGCCTGACTTCTACTCTCCTGTTGTGTGTACGTGAGTCATCTATACCTGTATTCTGTATATCTGTATACCGCAAACCATCCTGCGGTTTGTGACGGAGAGTTCTTCGTGGTCCGCTGTTCCATTTGTTCCATTCACAAACAGCACGTGAGAAGAATGATTGTCGGTAAAGCTGCATATGCGCTCTAATCTTTCTGATATTTTTGCCGTGAACGTTTGACGAGACATATGTGTGAGGATACAAGAAGGTGCTAAACTGTTCACTTTACGTGCAGTCTCGAAATGTCAACAGTAAACACCTCCGTGGTGCACAACTTCTTCTTTGCAGCATCTGCCGTGGAAGTTTTCTGAGCATCTCCGTAGAAATGCGCCGCTCTTCGTTGGATCATCTCTGTCGGATTACAACAGCCCCAAAGTGATCAACATCATTCAAGATTCATTTCCATATAATAAAGTAGGAACAGACGTGGTCCTCATAAATTGAAATCGTGTCTATTTCCGTATATTGTTTTTCATGCACCTGTTGTACTACATATACACGCTGTTCGAGGAGGAATCGTAAATATTTTGCTAGATGGTACTAAAGATTAATTCGAATAAAACTTTTCATGCAAGATGTGTCCCATTTTTAGTGGTTAGAGAGATACAAGTGTTAAACTGTAACCCAAACAGATACTCCCGGAAGATATTAAGCAAAGGGAGATTAATCATAAATTCCTCTTTCTGCTTGAATGTACGAGTACTTTCGAATTCTTGACAATACTACGTTTAGCTCATCTAAGTTCGTCAGGTGTTCTTTTATGAGATAGTTCGTCATTTGGGTTTACTAATGCTTTGTGGACTCCACTTTTCAAGCATCCCCATGGACAAATACGCACCTCTGTGACCAGCTGTATTTCTGCAACCAATAAAAACTGGACACATACGGCATTTTCTATTCGAATTAGTCCATACTACGAGCCCCCAAAATATTTAATATTTTCCGTGAAACACACTGTATTTGAAAATTTTGCTCGTTTGTTTCCTATACCCCTGTCATATAAGTTTGTGATGTCGCATCATAGATTGGTAAAATATCTTACTTGTTGTAATATTTCATTGTCACAAGAATTTTTGAATGTTTTGGATATTTTCCCTTACAAATCATTGTTTCCTGTTGGTATCTTAGGTTATATACTTTATATATTGTAGCCAACAAATAAATTCATTTTGTTGGTCAGTTTTCGGTCAAAAGTGAGTCATTGTCTCATTTAAGAGAAAAAATTAAGTAGTGCCTCTACCCATGGCAACACCTGAATAAAACTGGACATACGATTTTCGTATTGCATCGTCGAGATGTACACTCTTGTATAACATATTTTGTCTGTCAGTATAAACTGCGGTAATTTACCATTTAAATGTGGGATGATGGAGGTATCTTCGTACAAGATTCTGTCTTTCGAAAAATTGGTTTAGAAAAATTGGTTTAGCCGCTGGCTAAAGAAGTAACATCATTATTTCAATATTGCTGTGAACTGTGGAACTGTTAAACGCGCTGGATTATATTAGCACGAAGAAGGGAATATCCGAATGTAAAGCGTGCTGGATCCGAAACGCCATCTCTGCGGCTGGGAGCCATGAAGATACGCAGCGCGAGGGTAGGGACGAAAACCTGCTGTAGATTTGCTGGACAAACCTTCCCACCATTCGCTCGGAATGGTTTAGGAAAACAGAGATCACGGTGGCCTGGCGGGGCTTCGAACCTGTCTCCTCTCGAATAACCCGACTCAAATCTGTTGAGCGTTGCACACTCCTCTAGGTGAAATCAGCAAAAGAATTAAAGGTAGTCGTTGAGACAGATTTAATGATTTACTAGGAGGGGAATACACGGAACATGTGTAAGACAAACAACTAAAATATATCGAAACGTGAGAATGCAGGAGGAGGGCTACCTCACTACTCGCTTATTGCTGGGCCGGTCCAGCCACAATGTTCCTGCGATGAGTTCTGGACCTGGTTGTTTGCAAAGGTTGACCCACGTCACACCGGACACACACACACATCAGTTTCCGACGACTTTTTATTGAGGTATGATATGTATCTTTAATCTCTCCCGGGGTATTTAAAGATGTTTTATTTTAATGCGGCGATGTACTTTGGAAAGAAATGACATTATATGGAGAATATGATTGACGCATTATTGACATCCTTTTAGTTCTTTCACAGAATTCACTTTTAATCGTGACCAGGTTCGGCCTTACACTGCCAACCAAGAAGTCGTGGACAGCGTTTGGCGAACACGCTTTGTCGTACTTATAAACAAGAGAACATTCTGAGATGATATCTAGAGGAAATTAAAATATGTGTAATACGGTGTACTTAATTTAATAGGATTGGAGATATCTTGAAAATTCACGTGAAATGTTGTGAATATTGTAATGGTTTTCAATGAAACCTTTTTTGCTGAACGAGGAGAGAACGTGCCGAGAGCGAGGCCAGAGGATTACCGGCAGCGCGTAATTCCAGATGCTTTTTTTATGTAAATATTGGGAAACGGGACGTCATAACGCAGTGTGCTATTTAAAACAAAAGATATAGGGTTAATTAAATTTTTAGAAAAACAATCAAATGTTTTTTGAATTGATTTGCGCAAAAGTAAGAAATAAAACAGATTAGACGAAAACCAGACACAGCTTTCAATGATGCTCGAAATCACGTGCAGCACATGGGTCGCGTCAATTGTTTGTCAAATCTGTTTCATTTCTTACCTTCAGAAAAATCAGTTCACAAATCATTTCACCGTTCCCTTTTCATTTTTTTAAATATTTTGCAGTTTTAATCAGAAAGCATGAAATATAAAATTTAAATATCCACCGATATTTTTTATTGTTAAGAGTGTATGGATCAAGACAGAACAGTGAAGTTTCAATTTATACTTTGACTTGATATTTTTTAACACTTCATTTACATAGCTGACAGCAGCTTTGGTAAAATATTTCGATTATCCGTCAAATCCGGAAGTGTTTTGGCGCGCGGGATAGCCGCGCTGTCTCAGGCGCCTTGTCACGGTCCGACCCTGAGACCGTGCGGCTCCCCCTGACGGAGGTGTGTGTGTGTGTGTGTGTCTGTGTGTGTGTGTGTGTGTGTGTGTGGTGTCCTTAGCGTAAGTTAGTTTAAGTTATATTAGCTAGTGTGTAAGCTGAAGGACCGATGACCTCAGCGGTTTGGTCCCATAGGATCTTACCACAAATTTCCAATTTAGTAAGCGTTTTTTAAGTAACCGGATTACTTTCAAACAATTAAATATTCTTTTGCAAAACTAGACGTCACTCCGGTGAGTCTGATGCCCCAGTTGTCCATTTTCCATACCTCGTTTGATTATGAAAATTTAGTCTATAATCCATTGTGTAGTTTAAAGGGAGCCCTTGTTTTCGCTCCATTCAAATATTTCATCAAACTAGGTTACCAGTATTAAGCGAATGGCAAAATACCACTGAATTGTATATTATCAGTTGTCGGAAATCTCGTTTTAATCGCTTGAATTGTTTATGCAGTGTTGCGGATGCTCACGTTGCATGGGCATCCCGTATAAGCCACATATTGCTGTAGGCGTATATCTCTGACGTAGGTCTGTTGTAGAAATTTGGAAAATGTATTATGCTCGCTTATTATGACATTTCTAGAGACCGCAAATCTCCTCTGTAGGAATCAACTTATGTTCCGAAAACGCCGGCCGTTGTGGCCGAGCGGTTTTAGGCGCTACAGTCTGGAGCCGCGCGACCGCTACGGTCGCAGGTTCGAATCCTGCCTCGGGCATGGATGTGTGTGATGTCCTTAGGTTAGTTAGGTTTATGTAGTTCTAATTTCTAGGGGACTGATGACCTCAGATGTTAAGTCCCATAGTGCTCAGAGCCATTTGACCCTGTGTTCCATGACTCCCGGAAGGTATTCAGTACAGTTCCACACAACCACCTGATGCACAAAATACTAGCGTGTGGAGTATCAGAACAGCTGTGCTATTCGATTGTGGAGTTTCTAGCAGACGGAACGCAGCATGTCGTGCTCAGCGGCCTTCAAACGTCAAACTAGCTTTAGACGTACCCCGACGGAATATTAACGGTGCCATCACTTTTCACAATATACAGGGTGATTTTTTTTCCACCGTGTACAGATTCTAGGGATTTGTAAATGAGAGGATACGGAACAAAAAACGTCTAATGAATTTATATCTGAAAAAGCATGGTTTCCATGCTAGAGACCATTTATTCGATCATTCATTATTGTAGAGACTGCGGTCTAATATGCGTTGTACCATACAGACATAGTTATAGTATGCAAGGTTTCCTCCTAGAGGGTGGTGCTGTTCTTCCTACGTCATGCCCTAGCGCCCTCTCCTATCATAGTAAGTGGTAATTTTGTGTCCGTCTCACTTCTACTGCTGGCTCACATTGTAGTGAATGTGATGCAGCGTTGTTTAGAATCGTTCCATGTTCGAATCGAGAGCTTGCCGACATGGTGTTTACTTACGGAAAGACAGATTACATCACACTACTATCGGTAGTAATACCCTTAAAAATGTTACGCGTACCATGCGAGGCGCAACCTTAAGGCCAGGTTTCCACAGGCATGCATTTCTTGTAAATGCATCCCACTATCAATACCCACGACCTGAATTTCATAACCCCAAATCTATTAAAGAGTTTTTCGCCGAGGGAAAATGGGTTACTGTGTGTGTTATTACCAAAAAATCATGTGTGCGTTCATTTTCGAAATCATTTCATGTGCAATTTAAGTCTCGTTATTTATATTCTGATAAGCCTCTACGCCAAACAGGACTAGCGCCCTCTCTCTTTTATTTTTATTTTTTTAAACCTTTCGTTCTTGGGAAATTTCGTTTTTTTCGTTCTTTTGAACTTCCCGTACATATGGAGCTGAGATGGAGGTGTCCAGCTGTGGCATTTTTCGTCCTATAATCCTGTTATCGATTGCGGGAAATAGCTTCCGCGAGTCGTACCCGCAATTTAAATGCCCTCATACAAAGAAATTAGACACGGTACAAGATTCCAATCAATCATTTTTTAACGAGGATTGGAGGTGCTGTTAGTGAACAGACTACAAGAACGCCTTTCTGGTTTTGACTGTCCTCGTCTTCCTTCTTTTCGAATATTCGAGATGCGACAGGGTGGGTTGATTTTTGCTGACTGAGTTTCACAATCAGCAGAGTCGCGTTTTTTCTCTATAAGCGCTCTCCCAGCTGCGGTTGTAGCCAGAAAATGTTTTTGCTTAATTAATGTTATGTAATATGATGGGTATGAGGAGTCCATTCTTCAGATCCATGGAAAACGTGAATGTTATTTTACTATGTTCAGGTGAACTTCAAGCCCGTTAAGGATTGTTAGTGAAAAACGCAGCTAATGACAAATACTTTTGAAAATGCTTTGTGTTGTGGCATAATCTGTTTAGGGCTGTCATTCTCATCTACAGATGGCTAAGTTTCCAATTACAATAATTCGGCCGGCCGGGGTGGCCGAGCGGTTCTAGGCGCTTCAGTCTGGAACCGCGCGACCGCTACGGTCGCAGGTTCGAACCCTGCCTCGGGCACGGATATGTGTGATGTCCTTAGGTTAGTTAGGTTTAAGTAGTTCTAAGTTCTAGGGGACTGATGACCTTAGAAGTTAAGTCCCATAGTGCTCAGAGCCATTTGAACCATTTTGAACAATAATTCGTTGGTTAGTAGAACACCGTCTGCTCCTGCATAGCACAAGAGTATCTGAGGATTTAACGCCGCTTTATATGTTATCTGGATAGGCGTACACAAATTGGCCAGGAGAGGGGGGAGGGGGCGGGACGGCGCTTGCGATCTCCCTCCCCCCCTCCCCCGGAATCTGGACTAGAGTTTCTATTCATTATACAATTATCATATAGTTGTAGAAGTGAGTGGATAATCATCAGTTCTCTGGGAGATAAGAAATGTTTGCGAAAAGTATAAAATTTAGTTCTCATGTCAATCATACTTCTCGAGACTGATATGCATTTATACAAAAAATGGTAATTTTAGAGACTCACATTTTGACGTCGGTGATCCAGCATTATCGGAGTTTTCGGAAGAACACATAGCGACAGCAGTTATGGTAATGGTTGGTGGGTAATGGTGGTGGCAATGCACAGCAAGAAACCTACAACAAGTAGAACTGTAAGAAGCCGCAACTGCGACCAAGGCTAAACTGATAACACGTCGCCAATCCAAGGTCGCGTTTACAGGCCATACTTTCATCCACTGTACATGTTTCATCAACAAGCCACCAGTGAGTGACGGTTTCACAAACGTGCCAGCCGCTGTACTAAACAAGAGTGGCGCTTGCGGCCGCCGGCGGGCACACGGCGTCAGGCGTGACTGCTGCGTCCGCCGGTGGGCTCGTGATGGCCAACGTATTAAACTTTGCTCGTACTAAACATACTGTAGCTGGCACGGATGCACTGCACGAACGAACTGTCTGAAACCTGCAATTCGTGGAGCCACAAAATATGAGCTGAGCAAACTCTTCATCCGATGGAGGCAACATTAGTGCATGAAAATAACACTGCATCTAACAAGATTTCTGTGATCGAAACGGAGGTTGCAGTCGAAAATAGCTGAAGCACACTGCGACGTCTTGAGGTTACATCACAGGCAACTCCGAGGGGAACACAGCGATGAAGTAGTTTTAGGCGTGTGTTAATCTCCTAGTAGAAAATATTTATCAGGTAGTTTCAGCAAGTCATAGAGTTAAGTCACGGGTCCAACACTTTTACTCGTTGCTGTCATTAGGCTGACACGAGCGTTAAGTGTTCGACAGGTCAGCGAATTGTTTTTGATCGTGTATCTCCTGCAAACTGTATAGGCCATGAAAACATACACGCGGGTAAGTATTTCCACACCGAATGGGCATGCGAGCATTGACAGCGCTTGCAACCGAGTCTGCGGTTACATCGAGACGCTAATTGGGTCCTACATTGTAGTGGGGTGTTACGATAAGTCTTTACCCTTCATGGTTGTCCAAGGATTTGATAGCTCCTTGTGCTGTCAACATAGCTTCACGGTGTACTACAATTATATATACAGAATTTCAACAGCTGTTCTCCTCCGTGTTGCCATTTTTTTCATAGCATGACGTACCTTGTTTCCGATTGGACTGAAAATTTTCTGACTGACAGGACGCAACACTTAATCCTTGACGGAGTGTCAACAGCATATAAGAGGGGACTTCAAAAAGGAAGTTACACCTGTCGTCCCACAGCTCTGCGCAACGAGAGTGGCGCGTCGTCAGAAGAGAGTACATGTTCTGAGTTTCCTGCAGACACAGTTGTTCTGCGATACGGGTAACAGAGGCGTCACAGTGTGGGACTGAAATGGTGCGGCAACTGGAAGCACGCGGGACAGTAATATTCGTGTGGGCAAAGTGTATAAATTGCACACAAATTCACTGTGAAATTTTTTGCATTATGTGAACCAAATCCAATGTCGCGTTCAGCCTTAATGAAATGGTTCCAACTGTATGATCAAAGCCACAAAGGCATGGACGATGATGAAGGGGAAGGAGGGCCGTCAGTATCAACAATAGGCAACAACGTGTAGGCAATCTGTTAACTGATCCGCATCATCTGCAGATTTTCCAACGATCAGGACGCTTACACAGCGGTTCTCGAATGTCTACATGGACGATAAGCAGAAGTCTGAGTATTGTGCACCTGTTTGGATGAACAGTCATCATACAATGCTTGTTGATACCCAGCTGAATACAACATGCGCATAATATCTGGCGCAATCAGATCTACTCCAGTTTACTGGTTTCCACTGTTAACCGGTATAATGCCTCCTGATCTACGCAGAAGTACTGCCCTTATGAGAGAATTCCACAAGATCTCCAGGAATTCTAACCTACCCGTGCATAGCGACCTGCCACTTTTAAATCGCAAGAGACTGAAATCACGTCATCCAACTCTGTGTGACGATGCTGACATGGTTGCTAAGAATTTCAAACCTCTTGAAGAATGGAAAGGTCGGTGGGAAGCAGTGACAGATGTGCACCTGCATAACATCTTCTCAGGTGCTAAATTTCCAAGTGGATTCGACTTACCACGCAAGACCTGGTCTACTCTCAACAGAATCCGTACCGGCCATGGGCGATGCAGGGATGCTCTCTTTAAGTGGAAGGAGCTGCCTGATCCAGCTTGTGACTGCGGGGCTCCATACCAGACTGTTCACCACGTTGTCAGTGAATGCAGGATTCGAGCCTATCACGGCGCCAAAGAGGACTTCCTGCTAGCAACTCTAGATGCAGTGCGCTGGATTGAAGGACTGAATATTCAGTTGTAAAGACAAACTCAAGTTTCTTGTGTGTCAATATGTACATATGTATAGGTAATTTAATTTCATGATATGTCTGTATTAGCCATACGCTAAATAAATAATAATGTTGTCGAAGAACTGTATGATTGGTAGAAAGAAGTCTTTCAATTGGTCTCCAGTTCGGTGACTTCGGTTCTCTAGTCTACCCCAGTAAACCTACTGGGAAAAGGGACCTGCACTTTAACGTGAAATACGATCCACGTATCGTTCCTGTCGGCTCTCCAAGTCGTTGAGAGTTGGAGGCTGCATTAAAGGGAGACTGGAAATTTCTGTGACCCCGATCTGGATTCGATCCCTCGACATCTCCTTTTTCAGGCACGCGATTTATCGCTACAGTACCAGGCCGGGTAAAAACTCCAGTAGTTGCCAGTCACTTATCGACAAAATAAAGCCCGGTGCAAAGACTGGCAATTTGTCTTAATGCGGACGAGTGAAAAATTGTGCACTTAACTTTTGCCTCAAAAGCGTGGTATCATTTGACTAAGGGATTAAGGAATCACAACTAAAGTCAATCAGGTCATGCAGTTATTTGGTAGTAACAGTAGGTAGAGACGTGGCCTGTAACTATGACATAAGCTCAGTAGGAGGTCGAGCAAATCACATGATACAATTAATTGATAGATTACTTGAAACGTACTGTTTGTGTACTAAAGAGAATGCATACCAAATTCTTCTGTGGCTAATACTTTAATAATGCTCAAGTGTATGGGAATCATGTCAGGCCAGACTAAAAGAATACTTCTAGCTTATACAAAGAAGGGCAATGCGAATGAAGTTTTCGCTCTGCAGAGAGGCGTGTGTGTGTGTGTGTGTGTGTGTGTGTGTGTGTGTGTGTGTGTGTGTGTGCTGATGTGAAACTCCATGGCAAACTAAAACTGTGTGCCTGACCGAGACTCAATTTCGGGACCTTTGCATTTCGCAGGCACGTGCTCTGCCGACTGAGCTAACCAAACATGACTCAAGACCCATTCTCACAGCTTTACTTCCACCATAATCTCATCTCCTAGCTTCAAAACTTAACACAGTTATAACCGGCCAGGAAGCTCCATATTGACGTATTCTCCACTGCAGAGTGAAAAAGTCATTCTGGAAATGTTCCCTAGGCTGTGACTAAGACATGTTTCCGCAATCCTTTCTTTCAAGACTTCTGATCCTGCAAGTTTCGCAAGAGAAATTGGAAATTTGCGGTAAGATCTTATGGGACCAAACTGCAGAGGTCATCAGTCCGTAAGCTTACACACCACTTAAAAGAACTTCTGTGAAGCTTGGGAGGTAGGAGATAAGGTACTGGCGGAAATAAAGCTGTGAGGAAGTGTCGTGAATCGTGCTTGGATAGCTTGGTCGGCAGAGCACTTGCCAACGAAAGACAATGGTTCCGATTTTGGGTCTCTGTTCTGCACACAGTTTTAATCTGGCAGGATGTTTAAAGGGCAGTATGGATACTCACAGAATTATTTAACTGTGTTCGACGAATCAAAGCCGGCCGGAGTGGCCGTGCGGTTCTAGGCGCTGCAGTCTGGAACCGAGCGACCGCTACGGTCGCAGGTTCGAATCCTGCCTCGGGCATGGATGTGTGTGATGTCCTTAGGTTAGTTAGGTTTAATTAGTTCTAAGTTCAAGGCGACTGATGACCTCAGAAGTTAAGTCGCATAGTGCTCAGAGCCATTTTGACGAATCAAAGGGTGTGTGGGGGGGGGGGGGGAGACTGAGTCGTGACAGAAATATTGAAAAATCTTAACGGGCGTCATTGGATGGAAGACACAATAACCTCCTTAGTCCTCTATGTATCTCTCCCGTACAGATAACATTATGCAGGTAACAACTCGCCCAGGGGCGTACCTCAGTCATTATTGCATGCTAAATTTGTAATTGGAACGGGATAAACTGTAAGATGTGGTAGAGTACATTCTCCAGTGATTCGCAGAGTATAGATGCAGATTTATTGAGGCCCTCTCTTCCATCTAACAGGGCATTCTACTTATTTTGCATTACATTCATTACGAGAAGCATATTATATGATACATGTACCGTACAGCCTAAAGATTTAGTAATAAATATGGTACAGAAATAGAAAAAGGAATAAAAACAATTTACATTCGTTCATGAAGGTAGTTTTAAACTATGATGACTAGTAGCAATGGGCATGAAAGGACTAAAGGGAAGGAGAGAGAGAGAGAGAGAGAGAGAGAGAGAGAGAGAGAGAGAGAGAGAGAGACGTGATCAAAGCCAATGAAGATATGGGAAAAGAAAGTAGCGTGACTGCTGACAAAAATGAAGAGAGCAAGAAGCGCGAGTGGGAAATGATTATGGTGAGATGATTAGTGATTTAGGGCGCTAGGAGCTGAAATGGGGGAAGATTGGAGGATTTGCTTTACTAGTTGAGAGAGTGAAAACTGGCCATACACAGTAATTTTTGTCGAAACGTTGAGAAAGTGACGCAAGAAAGTGCTCTAGGTACTTCTTAAAAGCAACAGGGCATTGAACTGTGCACAGAGTGGAGGGCAGCTTGTTCCAGGAACAGAGACAGAGTTTGCGAATATTTTTGTTTTATGGATCGACACAGTTTGGGCGCTAGATGCGTGATATTTTGTATTTCAAATACACTGACAGAAAAAAATCGCAACACTACAAAATAATTAATGTAGACTGATGATATTTCGGGAACATGTTTGTGTGATTAACATTAGAAGATCATAGATTAATATAAGCGCGAGATAAGGCATTACGAATGTGAAATGCTGGTACACTGATAAGCGGCGTAGCCGCCAGAATGCTGAACGCAAACACGCAAACGTGCATTCACTGTGTTGAACGGGTAGGATGGATAACCATTCCTGTTGCACTTGGTCGGCCAGTGCAGGGACAGTTAATGTCGGTTGTAGATGACACAGGGGTTGTCATCCCTTGTGTGTCATAAGTTCTCGATTTGAGACAGGTCTGGTGATCGAGCCGCCCAAGGCAACGCGTTACAACAGCGGTATGTGGGCGAGCGTTATCCAGTTGGAAAACACCCGCTGGAATGCTGTTCACGAATGGCAGCACATCAGGTCGATGACCAGACTGACACAACAAATTTGCAGTTAAGGTACGTGGGATAACCAGGAGAGTACTCCTGCTCTTATACGAAATCGTACCCCAGACCATAGCTCCAGCCATACGTACAGCGTGCCTGATACGCAGACAGGTTGGTTGCAGGTCCTTAACTGGCCTGTTCCTAACCAACACATGGCCATCACTGACTTTCATCGAAAAAACACAACAGAACTTGCACGCAGCCCTCCAACGAGCTCTCGCTAGACACTAGTGATGTCGCAAATGGCGGTGATTTGGAGTCACTGGAATGCACGCTTCAGGGCGTCTGCCTCGGAGCTGTCTTTGAAGTAACCGATCTGTAACAGTTTGTTGTGTCACTGTTGTCCCAGCTGCTGCTGAAATTGCTGCTGCAGGCGCAGTGCGATACGGCAGAGCCATACACCAAACACAGTGGTCGTCCGTCATAATGCCACGTGACCGTCCGGATCCTGGTCTTCTTACGACCGAACATTATCATGACTTTCGCTGCCGGCAGTCGTGTACAGTGGCTACTTCTCTGCCAAGTCTTTCTCCAATATTGCGGAAGAAACATCCAGCTTCTCGCATCCTATTACGCGACCTTGTTCAAACTCGACGAGGTGCTGATAATGGCGT
Source organism: Schistocerca cancellata (assembly GCF_023864275.1). Taxonomy (NCBI): domain Eukaryota; kingdom Metazoa; phylum Arthropoda; class Insecta; order Orthoptera; family Acrididae; genus Schistocerca; species Schistocerca cancellata. The sequence goes on from NC_064626.1 coordinate 662,540,452, forward strand.
CTTTGTCGAGTTAAAGGCATTCTAGACTAACATCAACTCAGCCCTTCCAATCTCAAAGGTAACTAACGCTCACAACCGTTGCAGCGTGTTTTTGAAGCAAACCTGATTTGCGTCCGCATAGTGGCGCTACTAGCGCAACTCTTGTGCGACTGGCGCGCAATGTGAAGAGACATCGTCTTTCAGATGCAGAAACACGCCTACCAACTTTCGTTCATTTCGCACAACTCCTCCTTGGTGTCGCGATTCTTTTTCCTTCGTGGTATTAAGAGCCGACAGGCACTCAATCTCTGTTGTGAGATACAGATGCGCATGTGAAATGAGGTGCCAGTGAAGCAACTACAATATGTGGTAGTCACTTAACTGGCCGTATGAAGAACCTCTCTCACTACTCGTGCCGTGTCGGATTACGTCGCAACAGTCGAGTTTCGGTAGGGTGGCTGAGTGCACCAGTTTACTTTTCACGTGCTATGGAATTACGATGTCGGATCAGGACACAAATGACCTTGGCTTTTAGGTCAGAAGGCTCAGATACATGTTGGTCCCGTGCTTTTTCTTGAGTCTGTATTGATAAGTTGCTCCTGTCCTTACCCTGAGTAGGCACTGTGCGTAGCCAGTTGCCGTTTACGAACCGTTATTGCTATGCTATGTTTCTCGCTTCCAATTGCAAGCTTCCTCCCTGAGCTATGCCAAGTTCTGCGCTGCTTTACTCCAATTGCAGCCTCTAAAATACTCCCGTGGAGGAGGCCGACTTACTTTCCTCAGAGGATTTCGAAAGTTATAAATCCACAGAAATTATGCCCGAAAACCTAGCCGGGATTTCCTCCGGGGAAGGGTTAAAGGCATAACAAGGTAATCCTGGCTCTATAGCTCTTTTCTCCTCGGCAGAGAAAGCGCCAGGTTTAAGTGCACTGTTACTCTCATGGGTCTCGGAGGCGGCGTATCTTTCACCAGCAGTCCGAAGCGCGATGTGCTTTAGTTACTCACTTGTACATAAGTGCATTTATAGTTAGTTTTCCTACACTCATTTGGGGAATTGCAGAGGATGGATGCTGAAATGTAACTGGGGGGGGGGGATTTCCGTTAGTGTATTAGTTTATAGTGTTGTTCATCTATACTAACTTATATCAAAATTATGCGACACATGTGAGCACGTATTAAGTAATTATTTTATTTAGCATGTGTTGTAGCTAATAAAAAATTTGTTCTGAGTTACGTATGTTTAACATATAGGAACAAAGGTTCGGCACATCATTTTATTTTAAAATGAGGGAAGTAATAAGAGACAAACGGTGGTACTAACAATCCTAATAACATTTTATATTGCTTTTACGTTGTCTAAAAATATGAATTGTGTAATCAGTATGTTCCAGAAATTGTGGAAATTTTGTTGAAGTTGTTTCACATTAAACTTTTTTTGTTCACTATTCCGTTATCAGTCTCCTGTATATAATAGTATAGTTAATTTTATTAAAAACATATTGCTTAAGAAAATATAATAAAATTAAGATACCTGCAAAGTATGTGATGCCTAAAATTTCCAAACAGAGGAGAATCATTTTATTTACCTTTACTTATCTCAGTTAAAACATCCTTTTCCTACGCTTTTGAGGGAACACTTTTCATTTCGCAGAATAATTTGTTTGAAAATTTGCTACTGAGAAACGTCTGTGTTCTATAGTACTCTTTTTGTAAAATTGAATATTATTTGAACAATCAATACTGTATTCTTGTAAGTTAATTGTTAGGTTTCTAAAAATGTGTACTTTTGTCAACATTTGTGTGGAAATTATAAAAATACCGTAATTAAAAAGTTGGTATCGGGAAAATTCATAGGGGAATGCGAGATTATAAATATGGATGGGGCGCGCAACTTCTGAGTGTCTGTTCAGCTTCCTAACTGTTAGGATACTGTTCCACGCTACCGAAAATGTTTGTCTAACAGCAAATCTGATGTTGTTAAATGACGAAAAAGGCCAAGAAGTGTGTTTCAGTACTGACATAACAAACCCGACCTTAGACAACGTCCACGAAGGAAAAGGGAGAGATAAGTAAAACATACTTCGATGGTAATTATTTCTTGCCGATGATAACTGAGTAGTGCATGAATGATGAACATTTATATCTAAAATCCAAAGTGTTTGATGTTTGTTGCATTCTGCTGGAGATGGGAAATATTACAATACGAATTTCCACCTTTTAATGTAATACTATTTCTTATCGAATAAAGTTTGTGCTTGGGGCACAACGTTACTTGTCTCAAGAATAAGAGGTAATTTATTTGCTCAAGATAGACCATCAGTTCTATTAAATAAAACTTCGTGCCTATACACAGTATGTTGCATTACAGTGCACTGCAGGAACCCCCAGGGGCTGCCCGAATGATTATTGTTTTTGTTTTGTTTTACATTGCATTGATAGATAACATGGTGTAATCTGCACGAGATCTACAGAACAGCTTACTGCATAGTTTTTATTAGCAAGGGTGAGAGAGATTTTGCATCCTCCGGTGGTACAGGACATGAAACACAGGCTTCCGGCAAAAGGCAGACGGAGAACCAATCTGCTTTCTGTTTTAATGACTGAAAGCTTCGCATGGCATGTTGCTGGTTTCCGACATCAGTTTATGGCTCTGCACGGATTATGGTCCTCAGTGTGTAGCCTTTCTGCTGCCGTTTCCAGTTCTAAAACTGGTTTGATATTGCTCTCTGTCTGTTCTGTGGAAGCCTTTTCCTCTCTGCATAACTGCTGCACCCGACATCCATCTCAACCTGCCTACTGAACTCAGTCCTTGGTGTCGCTCTACAATTTTTACCCCCCACACGTCTTTCGATTCCTTGACGCCTCACGATGTATCCTATCAACCGACCCCTTCTTTTATTCCACTTATGCCTCAATTTTTTTCGTCAAATCGATGCAGTATCTCTTCATTTGTTTTTCGATCTTTGCATTTAATCTTCAGTATTCTTTTGTAACACCACATTTCAAAACTTCTGTTCTCTTCTTGTCTGAACTGTTTGTCATCCATGTTTCACTTCCATTCAAATACTTCCAGAAAAGATTTCCTAAGACTTAAACTTATGTTCGATGTTAACGAATTTCTCTTTTTCTGAAATGCTTTTTTTGCTGTTGTCAGTCTGCATTTTTTATATTCTCCCATCTTCAGCCATCATTAGTTACTTACTTGTTTTGCTCATCTACAGCTTTCCTAATCTATTTCCCTATGCATCACCTGATTTAATTCGAATTTCCCATCACATTTGTTAATGAACATCTTATAACATATTTTCCAGACACTAACCATTCCGTTCAGCCGATCTTCCAAGTCGTTTGGCATGTCTTATAGAATTAAAATGCCACTGACAAACCTCAAAGTTTTGTTTCTTATCCCTGAACTTCAATTTCTTTTCCAAATTTTTCTTTTGTTTCCTTTACTGCTTGCTCAATGTACAGACTGAATAACATTTGTGACAGGCTGTATGTAGCACTACGTCACTGCGTTCTCAATTACTGCTTCCTTTTCATTTCCTTCTACTCATATAACTGCAAACTGAGTTCTGTGCAAGTTGTAGATAACATTTGGCTCTTTGTATTTTATCCATGTTACCTTCAAAAATTCAACAACTATATCCCGGTAAATATGGTCAAAAGCTTTATCTAAAAATGCAAATGCTATAAATGTGGGTTTACCAGTCTCCAGCCTACTACATCGCAGGGTCATTAGTGCCTCGCGTAGTCCGACATGTCTCCGGAATCAAAACCTATAATGTAGAAGAAAAATGCAGGTTTACACAGTTCGTGTATTGTGTGGGGCATGGATAACATACGCATATGCTGTTGGTCGTTATGTGTAATTTTTTACATCATCGTCCAGAATATCTTTGGACATTAAAGTTACAGCAAATTTATCTGGCGACCGAAGTGTGTAGTGACGGTTGAGTCGCTCTGGGAAATAGGAAGCACTGTAGAAGAGGAAGTGAGTTCATAACAGATACAACGAAAATTTAGCTGTAGCTTCGTAAGAAAGCTTGTAGGGGCAAGTCTTTATTTTTTATTACATCTGGTGTACCGCAGAACCAAAAACTCGAGACTTGTTCGACGGTCCCTCAAGCAGAACCTTTCACGTGTCGCCCCCGAGAAGAGCCGCGGGGAGTCAAATAAGGGCAGCGCCGACGCAGAGTTATTGGACGCGGCCTTCCAATCACTCGCTGCCCTGAGGTATCTGACGATCACGGCCCGAGAGATCGATGTCTTCCAGAGCACACATGCTACCAGCCAATGCAGGCAGTCTGTCCAATACGTCGCGTCGGGCTGTGCAGACCTCAGATACCGCTCGCTAGACGGACAGCGTGCCGAGGACAGGGGCTAAAAGTCGATCATTTACTGGAAACCGGTCTTTCATTTTAACTCCGGCATGGTTACCGGTACACGTTTATGTCGTGACTCGTCAGTAAACAACATAAGCCCGTATGAATTGGAGGGTATAGTGCAGTGCCGTAGAGGAACGTAGGTAGAGTTCACTTAGTTGCAAAATCAATCATGGGTTTCTTCGTACGGCTTGAAAATCTCTCCTTTGTAATTTTGCCGCAACAAAAAGGTTCCGTGAAAATTGCACAATGTTGATATCGGTAAGTTATCAGACTATTCAGTCTTTTGTAAACTTCGCCCTCTGCAAAACGCAAAGTCTTAGTTTCCTCGTTGTTTGCCCATATATCGACACCTAGGTGTAATTTTCTTTGTGCTTCGTCTTTATTTCTGTAAAAATATTGTGCAAACATTAGGTTGGTTTCCTATTTTACGCCTAAAGGCAGAAATTATTTCGCTGAAGCAATAAATTCGCTCCCGATAAGCCAAAAATGAATTACTGCTGAGGGACGTAAATAGAAAAGCAATCATAAATTAGTCCGATATTTTTACAGAAATATAAACGAAACCCAAAGAAGATCTGCGACCTATCGGTGTCGAAACATAAATGGGTAAGTAGTAAAAGAAGGGAAATGCTGTATTTTAAACAGAGCGGAATTTGTTTAAAAAAATAGATTCCGCTAACATAGAAAAACGCTTTTAATTACAGCACGATGATTTATCCAACGATATTTTTAACGCAATAAATATGAGGTCCAGTTCGCGTTTAGTTAGTTCATTTGTTCATTAAGTACTATCCCCATACTACTACGGCCAACAACAACAACAACAACAACAACAACTACTACTACTACTACTCTTATTAATAACTCGTACGCAATCAGATAAACATCTGTATCAGTTACTTTTAGAGTAAGTTAATATTGATTAACATACGAGATTGCAGAAAGGTTGGAAGGAAACTATAGTTCCATGAGCCATCGATACCGATCTGTTTAGCAACAGGAAACTAATTCGCATTCGATACGAATGGGGGGAAAATCATGCGCCATGGCCGAATTAAGGGCCTCATCAGTCATCCGCTGGAGAGATTTTGGTAAATCGCGGAAAACCAAATCAGGATGGCCTGACAAGAATTTCTCTGCTGAGTTGAGCGAGCGAGCGCAGACCTACCTTCGTGATACCGGGTGATCAAAAAGTCAGTATAAATTTGAAAACTGAATAAATCATGGAATAATGTAGATAGAGAGCTACAAATTAACACACATGCTTGGAATGACATGGGGTTTTATTAGAACCAAAAAAATACAAACGTTCAAAAGATGTCCGACAGATGGCGCTTCATCTGATCAGAATAGCAATAATTAGCATAACAAAGTAAGACAACGCAAAGATGATGTTCTTTACAGGAAATGTTCAATATGTCCACCACCATTCCTCAACAATAGCTCTGTAGCCGAGGAATAATGTTGTGAACAGCGCTGTAAAGCATGTCCGGAGTTATGGTGAGGCATTGGCGTCGGATGTTGTCTTTCAGCATCCCTAGAGTTGTCGGTCGATCACGATACACTTGTGACTTCAGGTAACCCCAAAGCCAATAATCGCACGGACTGAGGTCTGGGGACCTGGGGGGCCAAGCATGAAGAAAGTGGTGGCTGAACACACTATCATCACGAAACGACGTGCCCAAGAGATCTTTCACGCGTCTAGCAATATGGGGTGGAGCGCCATTCTGCATAAACATCGTACGTTCCAGCAGGTGTTTATCAGCCAGGCTGGGGATGATGCGATTGTGTAACATATCGGCGAACCTCTCACCCGTCGTGGTAGCAGATTTGCTGTCCAGCGCCATCTGTCGGACATTTTGTGAACTTCGTTTTTTTTTTTACCTCCCTATCTACATTATTCCGTGGTTTATTGTGTTTTCAAATTTATACTGACTTTTTGATGACCCTGTATATGCGCCGCGGCCTGTCTATGTCGTAGGCCTCGACCAGAGCGAAGTGACGTTCTGTTGACGTTCCAGCTAGTGCGAACACTCCGCCGTTTGACAGTGACGTTGCCTGCCATTACGTTCCGTTGCCACCCACCGTGAATCGACTTTTACTCGTCCTCCTGCTGCCTCTCATTTCGCAGCCGTTGAACGCTAGAGGACGTAAAGAGGGAAATCGGAGTCCGTAAACACAGCGAAATGGCACACTCGTGGGGATGGTACTTCGAAACTCCGTCCGGCCATCCAGTTTAAGGGCTTTGCGTAGTATCCATAAATCTGTCAAAGTAAATTCCAAAGCGGTTCCTTTGGGAAAGACACGGCCGAATTCCGTTTCTTCTCCAAGCTTGAGCGTCGATTGTTTGACCCCGTCGTCGACGGACGTTAAATCATAATTTCGGGCCCGAAACATAATTAGGCGGGTCAAGTGGGAACAGCTCCTAACCCATGTTTTTTTGTCTCTTTACCTCCCCTGCAGCTCTTCCTTTCACTCTCCATTGTACGAAGTGTGCCTATTTTGTGCTGACTTCTATGTCTTTATCATCTCTGTTGTGAACGAAGGACGAAATATGAAATTATTCTTGCAAATAAAGTATTTTGATCTTATTTCTAAAGATAATAGGGTCCCGCTGTTCCAACTAAATCGGACCGAATGCTGTTCGGTTTACCGGGAATTCGGAATATGCGGGTTTCATGTATAATGCCAACGTATTGACTTGTTAAAGCGTAAATTAAGTGCGGGGGCATCTACTAGTGACCTTCGACGACTCATGGCATAGACGCCCTACCTATCCCTCTCCCTTTCGCGTTCCAAACACACTATTGCAAATTTATTGGTAAGCTTTGTTTCGTGAGTGTGCCTTTTTTTTATTTATGTTCGTAGCTCTTGACTTCAGCTGTTAAACATTAAACATGGCAAGTAAGCGAAGTCTTCTTCGTGTACTTTTTTTAAAAAAAAAATGGGAAGCGTTAAAAAGACTGGACAAGGAAGAAAGTGCTACTAAATTATCACTCGAATATGGCGTTGGAAAAGCAACGATTAGTGACAGGAAAAAGAAAACGCTTTAAAATTGAGCAGTTTGTTTGCTTCAAGTGAAATAACTCTTGAAAAGCTACAAAAAACGACTATCTCTTCATATGAAAAACTGGAGTAGGCCTTATTCTTGTGGTTCACTCCAGAAAGACAGAAAATAAATCCCATTTCCGCTCATTTGCCAAAAGAAAAGGTGCTTCAACTGAACGAGCGTATGAATGGTGACCCCCATCATTTTCAGTTAGCTGTGGTTTTGTGGATCGTTGGAAGAAAAGACACGGAATTAGACAGCTCACGATTGCTGGGGAGAAGCTGTCAGCTGACGAAAAAGCAGCTGCCAATTACCTAAAAGAATTTAAAGACCTTGTTTCTTCTCGGAACCTGTCGTCGTCGCAGCAAGTTTACAACGCGGACGAAACCGGACTGAATTTTAAGGCCTTGCCTACCAAAAGGTTTGCTTCGCAAGTAGAGAAATCTGCCCTAGCGTTTAAAATGGGCAAACAACGTGTAACTGCCTTAGCTTGCTGCAACACCTCGGCAACAAACAAACTTCTGCTGGTGGTCACAAGCAAATCGGCGAAAACAGGAGCGTTCAAGAACATCATCTCACTTCCTGCGTATTACGAGAATAAAAAATTGTTTGGTGGAAAGCGATTTGTTCAAGGGATGATTCAAGCACCTATTTGTCCTTAAATTGCGTAATAGTGCTCTGCTGTTTACAGATAATGTTCCGTCCCACCCAGAGGAAGCGAAATTTGTTTATGGAGACATGGAAGCAGCTTTTCTGCGGCGAATGTAACTTCAATTCTTCAGCCTATGGACCAGGGTGTGTTGCAGGCCATTAAACAAAAATACAGAAAAATGCTGCTTCGCACCTTACTTGAAGAGGGTGTAAACGAAATCGCAGTCCTGCAAAAACTAAGGAAAATTACAATAAAAGATGTGATTTACTGGTTTGCTGAAGCATGGGGTAACACCGCTAAAGCCACATTACAAAAATTGTGGAAAAATCTTTGGCTTACATTAGAATTTGTTGAAACAGCTTTACACCAGTGAAAGGCTATCACCTTCTTCCATCAGTCAAGAAGATCCCTGGCTGCGAAGACACAGAAGAAAGTTGTGCTGAGGAGTGGACTGCTGGTGATGACAATGGCCACCAGGAGTTCGGAGACGCAGGCATCGTAGCTGTGGTGCAGGGCTCATCAGCTCAGATCGACTCGGAGGAAAGCGAAGAGGAGGTGAACGCTCATACTGAACTCATATCGCTCACACACACGTTACGTCGAACAGCATGCATAATCAACACCAAGTGATGCGGCGATGACGGAACATTGCAGCCTCAAGTCGATTGAGTGCTCTTCCTCAGAAAACATGACTGACTTTACTTCTTAAGTGTGTGTTTAGTAGTGATTAAAAATGATTCTACAGAATTGTATAAATGAAGCCGAAATGTACTGTATGCACTATACTGTAAGTAACCAGCTTTCATTCCAGTATGGTTTTAGGCGTTTTAACTAAGCTTAGGCTCCATATATGTCTCTATTTAAATTCTTTGTATGATTATAAACGTACGTTTTTCACGAAAGTCTTTTTAATTACTCCGGTTTTTAAGTTAAGAAAACTGTATTATTTCTGATCTCTGCTCGGAATAAGCAGATTTTCGGAGTAGGGGACTCTACTGTATACCATCGTCGGTCTTTCGTTCAGTCTTCATTTTTATCGTAACTATATTAAACGTAATCATTTCTTTGAAGGTTTCACTAACTTCTTTGTCGGCGACTACTTTTTTAAAAAGCAAAGTCTCTTGGTGAGCGCTTGCTTAGACATAGAACAGAGAGATCAAAAGACATATTCTGTGATTCTTGAAGTTTTCGCGAGGTAATGAGTATTCCGTGAAGTTTCAGGATGGAAGCCGGATGATGTCGACGTCCTGCCACTATATTTGGGCTGACAACCATTCAGCGATCTTCATGTGATGAAGTTCATAGAAAGTATTGAAATCAATCGTCTCTCACATTGCCGGCTGGGGTGGCCGAGCGGTTCTAGGCGCTACAGTCTGGAACCGCGCGACCGCTACAGTCGGAGGTTCGAATCCTGCCTCGGGCATGGATGTGTGTGCTGTCCTTAGGTTAGTTAGGTTTAAGGGGCTCCGGAACGCCCTATACTTGCAATGTTAAAATAACGCTTATAAATTACATCTTTCCTCACAAAGTATTTGAGGTAGGAAGTTGAACTTGTTACAGATTATTTATTGGAATATGGGCTACAACTTAACACAGGGATTTTACAAAATTTTAGTTCAGTTATTAAAGATGATTTTTTTTTCAATTGTAATGAAAATTCACAACATTTTTTTGCAATTTTTTATTTATATATTCAAAAATATACAGTTTTTTGGAAAAAGGCTGTGTTAAATTATGCAGAAGGTACTGTGTAACATTTACTGAAAGTTTGAAACAAATATGTTTGGAAGACCCTTAGAAAACATGTAATTAGTATGAGAAAATAAAAGTTTTGGGAATCGAGCGACAAAGATTGGATTAACTTTTTAGTGCATTCCAGGTCCATAGGATGGATTATCTTCATTCTCTGCAAACTCCTCCTCCAGCTTCCTCTTGTTCCTCCTCCTGTTTGCTCTTGCTTGTATTTCTAGACTCTTTACAGCCCTGTCTGCAGCCCGAAGGCGTTCCTTGTCTAAAGCAAGCATCGCTCGTACCATGTTAGAATGTTATTATTTACAGTAATACACATACCTTTGGCTTTCCAACATTTCTCCTTTTCTTAAAAGCCTTCAGAGGATTTCTAATAACTTTACTTTTACTCATTATTATACTTCAACAAAACAGAGACTCAACAAACAGAATTAATTACGAATATTTTCGAGATAACGACAGAGTAAATAAACATGAAACAATCGACAATCACACCAGCGATATATATTGAACCATCACAGGTTAGCCACAACACATACTTTATCTCACATCACTAAAATGTACCTGATGAACACGGACGTTAATAATAACACCATTTGACAGCAGTTTAAGAGCGCCACAGTGGGTCAAGCCCATGTAGAACACATTTCAAAAAAAATTTAAAAATAGTTATAGTCTTCGGAATTGAATAAATTATATATCTATTAAACGGTAATAGTCTGCAGATTCAGAAAACGCAAAAAAGTAAAAATTGAACTTTTCATGATTTTGAGCCTTTCCGGAGCCCCTTAACTAGTTCTAAGTTCTAGGGGACTGATGACCTAAGCAGTTAAGTCCAATAGTGCTCAGAGCCATTTGAACCATTCTCTCTCACATTAAGATAAATAAAATTGAAATCACGTCTCGCACTTCACACTGTAAGTTATTACGTATTTTCCTTAATAGCCTCGAATACAGTAAACGACGAACCCAAAACTATTTTTGGTATTTCACGGACTTGAAATTATACAATAAAAATGTCATTTACCATGTCAAATGAAGTACGTGTGTTCTTCCTGAAGCGAAAATGTAATGACACTCTTTCTAGGCGACGGGTCTGATTTAGGTTATGCTTGCTTCCGGTAAGTCTGACGAGTGCTTTTGTTCGAAGGGAGATGCAGGAGAAATGTCCAAATTTAATTCTCGCACCACTGAAAGGATGAGTGATACAAATATTAGTGTCAGCGTTGTTGACATATAGCAGCTTGCAGGGCCCAGTGGAACACCTATCAGATTCCGTACAGAACTTGTGACTGTGTTAACCCATATTGTAACCGCAATATAACGTAGATCACACGCGCCTAAAGAGAGTACAATGCGTCACTCTTGTTGCGCCAGTGATCTTCGCGCGTGACGGCATGTATAACGTACTTTTTGAAGTACCCTCATTCCCCAAGCAAGTCTAAATTGAAGGTGGAGGGGGTAGAAAGAAAAGCAAACGAAAGGGAAGGAACTGATATCAGCTGCATAGGGACTTTATGCAGAATCAGCGGCGACGAGTGAAAATGTCAGCTGGATCGGGACGCGAAATCGGGATCTCCTGCTTACTAGGCAGTTAACAACGGCGCCATCAGGACACAGTGTTCAACGCAAATGCAGGGACTATTCTCGGTGCATTCCATGGCAGACTCTCACAGCCACGTGGCGCCGCCTATCTTAAGCCCCGTCCATGTCCTCCGTGCTGGCTAATTTTTAGATTCCCGCTGGATGTCGAACAAAATATGCATCCGCACTGAAGATTGTGGATAGATTACCCATCGAGGTGAATCAGTTGTATATGACTGTGTGGTGTCTGTGGTGTCATTCATATAACCAGGCAAGTGTGTTGGGACGCTTGCTAATGATACGTAATTGGTGGTAAGTTCCTATGGGACCAAACTGCTGATGTCGTCGGTCCCTAGGCTTACACAATACTTAACTAACTTACGCTAAGGACCCCCCCCCCCCCCCCCACACACACACACATGCCCGAGGGAGGACTCGAACCTCCGATGGCGGGAGCCGCGGGAACAATGGCAAGGCGCCTCAGACATATTAACGAAAAATGGTTCAAACGGCTCTGAGCGCTATGGGACTTAACATCTGAGGTCATCAGTCCCCTAGAACTTAGAACTACTTAAACCTAACTAACCTAAGGACATCACACACATCCATGCCCGAGGCAGGATTCGAGCCTGCGACAGTAGCGGTCGCGCGGTTCCAGACTGAAGCGCCTAGAACCGCTCGGCCACCTCGGCCGGCACATATTAGCGACGTGGCAGACAATACTAATAGTAATTTCAGATTTTTTTTAAAAAAAAGCTGCACAAATATCAAGTTCGATCTTGATATAATTTCCAAGTTGAGGAAACATACTTCAAGTAGTCAGAAATGACGAATTTGTGCTCCTCACAAATCGAAAAAACGTAGTATCCTATGACTACAGTATTAATGAATCACGACAGAAAACTATCAATTCATACAAATACCTGTGTGTAGCTGCTTGTGGGCATGCTAAATGGAATACTCCCATAGACTCAATCGTAAGTAAATAAAGAAGAAACTTCATTTCATTGGCTGGATACTGCGAATGGTGCTACCAGTTCTAGAATAATGTTGAAGTGTGTTGCACCCAGCTGAAACAGGTCTCACAGAGAGTACTAGGCCTGTACAAAGAAAGGGAGCTCGAGCGGGGTCAGGTCTGATTGACGCGCTGGATTATTCATGGAAATCGTGAAGAAACTGAACTGGAAGAGGCTTCAAGATAGACGTAAACTACCCTGAGAAAACCTGGACGCAAAGTTTCAAGAATCAGACTTAAAAATGGGAAATCTAGGAATTTACTACAGCCTCGTAAGTGTTTCTACCGTAGGGACCCTGCAGACAAGGTTATACTGCGTCCAGCACGCACAGAATGCATTTAAACAGTCATTTTTCTCACTCTCATTCGCGAATGGAACGGGAAGAAACACAAATACGTCATACAATAGGACGTACTCTATCGTGAACTTCACTCTGGTTAGCAGCGTACAAGTGTAGATGTAGAGTTCCGGTGTTTCATTCCTTCAGTTAGACAACGATTTCTTTGCCACTTGTATACATTCCAATTTAGTGCTATGCTATTGATAACATTGATACCGATGGGACAATAATTTCTAACTATGTTTAATAAAACTTCTGGTTAACCACGATTTCTTTGCCACTTGTATACAATCCAATTTACTGCTATGTTATTGATAACAGTGATACCGATGGGACAATAATTTCTAACCATCTTTAATAAAACTTCTGGTTTTAACCAATATTAGGCATCCTGGTTTGGGCTCACTGTGATATTCCCGTAAAACATGTATGTGAGTACTAAAAAGTGGTTACAAACACTGAATTATCCGATTCTTGGCTACCCGTCAGAGTGTAGCCTCGCTAATTTCCCTCTACCGACCGGACATTTTGCTTTTAATAAAGAGCTCCTTTTTTGTTCATTTGACCTGAGGACCATTTCATCGGCTACATTGGTTGGTGTTTAATATGCCGTGCGTTTTTCTCTGTTCCGTTTACCTGATGAGAAGATTGTCATCGGGTTTCTCTGCTGCTTTTCCTGCACCTCTTATAAAAGTATGGGCTTCGACCCCATCGGCCTTATATCTTCTGCTCCCTGGCGTTTACTTTTCTGTTTCTGAGGAAACAGTGTTTGCGTCGTACAGTTTGTTGTCTGGGGAGGTAATCGGTCGCTACAAGCCAATTTCGTTACACTAGAGCATAACAGAGACAGTCTGCCGGCCAATTAGTCTGAATATTGCCTTTGAGCTGTGGTGCGAGGAGACTTGAAATGAGACTTCATGTAAAGTTATGAAAGTGGAATGCGGCATTGAACATCGGGGGACTGGCTAACCAACTGTTGCTTGTTATTGATTCGAGGGGGGCAGTTACGACTTTGCAGCGTCAGGAGCAAACAAAGCGAAGTTCAGAGAAACTGCTAGCGTTGTGGATGGTGTGTTCTGTGGGTAGTATCGAAAATGTGAACGATAGACGTCGTAAAAACGGTGTAAATGACGTGATATGTACTCGTTTTCACAAGACATCTAGCCTTTTGAAAGGAAAAGCCCAATAATAATGTGCATGTAGAAGAACACCAGGGTCGTTCAATAAGTAATGCAACACTTATTTTTTTCTTTTTCTTTTAAACAAGATGGCTTTATTTATGATTTTAAAAAGTCGTAATGTTATCTTATTCTTTGGCTATAATACCATATTTTTCAGTGAAATCACCATTCAGTTCTAAGGCATTACGCCACTCTAATGTTAGAGCCTGTATGCCATTATGCTACCATCCTATTGGTCTGAGTCTCGGCCACGTTCTTACTGCGTCAGTAACTTCCCCATCATTGCTGCAGTGCTTCCCGTGGAGTCCACCGTTCACTGGGCCAAAGAGATGGAAATCAAGGTGCGAGATCCGGTTTGAACGGCGGATGAAGAAGAAAAGTCCACCGTCGTTCAGTGAATTCCTTTCGGGTGCGCCGATTTGCTTATGGCCACTCGTTATCATAGAGAAGTAGTGTGTTCGCATTTTTGTGGCTACGAACGAGCTATAATCGTTTCTTCAATTTCCTGCGAGTCACACAATGGAGTTGGGAGTTGATCTTTTGACCACGAGGGAAGACCTCGAACAGAATCCTTCGGGGTCCCGGAAGGTCGCAGCTATCTATGACTTCTACCAGATGAGCGTGCAGCTTTGGACTGCTTCTTCGAAGGAGACGTTGTGTGATGCTACTCCATGGACTGTCGTTTACTTGCAGACTCAAAGTGCATAATCCATCAAGTTTCATCGCCTGTGGTAATGCCTGACAAGGAATCGTCACCGTCGGCCTCGTAACGAGCGCGCAGTTCGTCGCAGATTGTCTTCTTTCCTCTTTATGATCTTCAGTTAGGCTTCGGGGAACCCAACGGGCACAAACCTTTCAATACACTAACTGGTGGACAAGTGTGTCAGCACGGCCATCAAAGATGTCAAGTTTAGCATTGAGTTGCTTGATTCTTATTCTTCAGTGACCTTTAATAAGTGTGTCCGCACGTTGCAAAATTACAGGCGCCACAGCTGGTGTGCGTCCGACCTGCGCGTGGGAGATCAGTTAGATTTCCTTCTTCTTGTTCTGTTGACATATGCTTCGCCCAACGGCTTACCGTGCTTTTATCTACTGCCCTGTATCCGTAGACATTCTGTAAATAGCCTGTGAGTATTTGCGATGTTCTGGTTTTCCACGTAAAGCAATTCAAAAACTGCTCTTTGCTTGGAATGCAACTCAGTTGCAGACGCTATTTTGAAGACTAGTTTAGCGCTGCCACCTGTCGACAGTTACTGGAAATAAGAGATGTCGCAAAAAAACATTACAATTTTCTTAACCAGAATTGGCCGACGAAAAAAAATGTTGTGTTAGTTAGTGAACGCTCCTCGCACATTGACCTTTCCAACAATTCTTCCCTTTGAGGACAGTCCGTCTTAAGAGCGTAGGCATTGTGTATTCGATTAAAAATCGAGCGTATTTCGCTGGAATGAGTGGACCAAGATGTGAAAAACAAATGATTATTTCCTGTTTAGATCTTTCTTCAAAAGTTTCCTGCTGGTGAGTGCACTCTGTAAGTTGATCTTGCTCGTGTGATGTAATGAAGATATATCTGGTATCCTTGAGTATTTTACGAGTATATGTTTGTCAGTGACAACATGATAATTTTAAAATATTCCCCATCGTACTTGGGACCCTCATGTCGGAAATTATTCAACTCTTCTAGGCAGTGTGATACGGCTTGCTGGTCAATAAACTATTATGTCGTTTGTAGTTGGAAGTATTTATTGCGACAGCAAACTATGAATTTTTATTCTCTGTTTTTGTGTCATTTAAAAAAATACTCTGATTTCTTGCTGTGTCATTTGAAGCTCTAATTGAACGTATGCATTTCTTACCATTGTTAACTGCTCAGCCTTGGATCTTGCTTTCTTTGAAATTAATTGCGTTTTTCTCGACACAGACCAGCTATTGTTTTCGTTTGTCACATATTACTTCATCCACTAAGCGACAACTGAAGAGAAGAAATTCTGGACTTGCATTAGAAAGGCAGAATCAGTATTTAAAACTTCTCCCAATTATACATTTTAGTACAGTCTCCCATTTAGACAAAGCAATGTACAGTAGTTTCCCATTTCTTTCCCTGGACTCCAGTTTGGAAGGCGCACAACAGAAAACCTGTCTAGCCATCCAGGTTTCCTGTGGTTTCCCAAAATCGCTGCGAGAGCATTTTAGTTAGGTTGCGTTTTGAGCACTGTCGTTTTAGCCATCGCCATTTGTTAAGTGGTGACCCCCAACACTTCGTGCTCATTGTCAGCAACCTTTAACGGCTCGACATTTCCTGACGGAATGCCCTTTTTTTTAAACAATTATGTTCCAATTTGTTTGCCGTCTGAGTTATCGGCCGTTTTCGCGAGCAACCCTGGGCTGTCGACCGCATTTTACTTTTAATCCGTCATAGCAATTATTGTTTAATGTTTAGTTCAGGACCTTCGTTGTCTCTATGGCGTATTTCATAACCCTTTCTCCAAGAGAAAGTACCTGTTTTTAGCTTTCTTTTCTTCCGTCGATTGGGCTTAATATATAGTCGCTTTAACTACTTTTTCGTGTTAGTGTCCTAAGGTTCTGACATCGGCGCGTATGATCTTATTTGTTTTTGCGCCCTAAAACCAAACAAATCCAAACCAATCCCATACGCTGGTTATTGATTATAAATGTACACATGAACACACTAGCAGTATGTTAGCGAAAGCACAGCATACACTATAAAGACTTCCAAAAAGCATCAACCCCTTTGATTCGAGGAAAAACATATAAAAATCAAAGAATACTGAGTCAAGGAAGTCCCTAGTGTTATCGATGAACGTAGAACATGTTTACTATACATAAGAGAATAATATTTAAAAAATACTGGTATCTTTGCCACGAGTCAATGTTTTCTACCAAGTATATTAAATGCATTCTTAATCAGGACATCACCACTGAGGCAGTGTGTCGCCTAAACAGTTCCTGCGACGTTGCATTAACAGGTCATACAGAGAGCTAATGTCAACATGTTATGTACGAGTTGGTACACAATGGTAAGGAGAGGTGTGCTGCAGATGGTGCAGCAACTGTCGTCATAGGAAGGCTGGACAGGAGGAGAACCGACAAACAGAAGATTTACTTATCTTGTATTTCTGCAAGTGTACGTAGACTCATTACAAAAACTGTAGCAAGATTAAGAGTCCTGCTCATACAATAGCAGCTAGGATGAGGCTCGTTGTACTAAACACGAACGACGATTCCGTAGCGATGAGGATCCGAGCGCAAGAGGGCTGAGTGGCTGCCGCCAGCTGTCCCTGCTGCGCCGGTTGAAGGCGCTGGAGGCGTGGCTCAGCGGGCGCGCAGCACTGGGTCCGCCAGATCACGCGCAACCGCACTCGGCGTCGGCCGGAAACATGCTGTTCTGTTACCAACTTCGCAACGCCCGTTGTATGGTATCGATACGTGACACCACAATAGGGGGCAAGAATTTGGAAATACACAGAAGGAAGACAAGGGACGAAGTTCCTGTCAGGATGAGGTAATTAGAGACTAAGCACGAGCTCTGACTGTACACTTCCGTGACACTTTCAAGGGAATCATCCTCGCAGCCGAGAGGAGGTCAGCCATGCCGCTTGGAGAGGTCGAATTCCCCGGAGCTTGTTCCCATCAGAGGAGGACCAGTGGTGATGCCAAAGTGACACCACCTGTTGACACACAGCAACTCGGAGATCATCGGAGGGAATGAAAGAACTAACGGGGCGAGGACAGAAGTCTTGGCGGGCTCGCTTCCTGTCATACCGATGTAACCAGGGACCCAAATAAACATCACGGAGGCTCCATCAAAAGTGAGCAAGTTAAAGCTTTCCTGGTTCCATTGACTAAGGGATGGACGGTGTACAGCACACTGAGTCTCTGAAAGGCACTAAGAGAGTCGGAGCAAATGACAAAATTGAGAAGTCTCTGTTTCCGGATGTAATGCGTGGCCTGATATAGGGCGAAGAGCTCCGCCGTAGATGTTGAACAGTGTTCTGGAAGCCGATACCAAAAATCTTCGGTGCCAATGACGAAGGCGCACCCAAGGTCAGTCAGAGAGCCATCAGTGGACACAAAGGTACTATCCCGAAGTTCCATGCGATGGTCGACAAACTTGCGGTGATAGAGCGAGTCTGGAGTAGTGTCCTTCGGAAGAGATTGAAGTCCAAGGTGAACACGGGCCGCCGCACGAAGCGAAGGTGCTGAAGGGTTCACACACATCGGGAAAGTGTCAGGTAGCGTGAAATTAAGCTGCCGGAGTAATAGCCGAAAGCGAACTCCAGGAGATAACAGAGAAGAAGGACACGTCCCGTATTGGCTGTCAAAGGATGACGTCGGTATGACAGTGGTAGTTCGGAAGCTTTTGCATACAGTCTCTCAACCGGGCTAGTGTAAAAGGCGCCAGTGGCCAAACGGATGCCTCGATAGTGGGTTGTATTGAGACGGCGTAAGGTTGACGGACTTGCAGATGTCTAAACGAAACCCATAGTCTAGTTTGGAACGGACAAGGGATTGGTGCAAATTGAGGAGGGTGGATCGATCCGCTCCGCGGGAAGTGCCACTGAGTACACGTAGGACAGTGAGGGACTGCATACAACGGGCGGCCAGGTAAGACAAGGGGAGGACCAAGACAGTTTCCTATCGAGCACGAGCCCCAGGAATTTCGTAGTTTCAACGAACGGAACATCCAGCTTATGGGATGCGGCAAGGTTGAGCATACTTACAAGGGAACCTCCCCATCGCACCCCCCTCAGATTTTGTTATAAGTTGCCACAGTGGATAGGCCTTGAAAAACTGAACACAGATCAATCGAGAAAACAGGAAGAAGTTGTGTGGAACTATGAAAAAAGTAAGCAAAATATACGAACTGAGTAGTCCATGCGCAAGATAGGCAACATTAAGGATAATGTGAGCTCAGGAGCGCCGTGGTCCCGTGGTTAGCGTGAGCAGCTCCGGAGTGACAGGTCCTTGGTTCAAGTCTTCCCTCGAGTGAAACGTTTACTTTCTTTATGTTCGCAAAGTTATGATCCGTCCGTTCGTTCATTGACGTCTCTGTTCACTGTAATAAGTTTAGTGTATGTGTTTTGCGACCGCACCGCAAAACCGTGCGATTAGTAGACGAAAGGACGTGCCTCTCCAATGGGCACCGAAAACATTTGCTCGCAAGGTCGTAGGTCAACCGATTCCTTCACAGGAAAACACGTCTGATATATTATATACGACACTGGTGACGGCATGTGCGTCACATGACAGGAATATGTTGTCGACACACCTAACTTGTACCCTTGGCGAATGGGTAAAAAGATTCTTCTACCTTGCCCGATTTAGGTTTTCTTGTGGATGTGATAATCACTCCCGAAAAAGTGATGAAAACATAAGAGTTTGTCACATAAACTGCAACAAATGAATGCAACAGTTTCACAGTCGCACAGTTTTCCCTGTGCTCTGTCAAAACATACATTTTTAACGTTTTCAAATATTTCCGTGTGTAGACCGTCAAATCCTGCATGTGTCCAAGCAAATCTGAACATGTCCTGGAATTTTGGAGAGCGAAGTTGATCATGTTTGAGTGCATGAACTTTGATATTGTCTGAAAATAAAAAGATTAAAACTTTTCATTCGAGGGAGGATTGATCCAGGGACCTTTCGTTCCGTAGATACTCACGCTAACCACAGGACTACGACGCTCATCAGTTCATAAGTTCCTTGATGTTGCTTATGTTACGCACGGACTACTCAGTTTGTATATTTTGCTTATTTTTTTCATAGTTCCACACAACTTCTTCCTGTTTTCTCGATTGCTCTGTATTCAGTTTTTCAAGGCCTATCCACTGTGCCAACTTATAACTAAATCTGAGGGGGGTGCGATGGGGAGGTTCCCTTGTTAGTTGATATATTATGTACTCGTCACCCCCTGCCCCCTAACCACTCCCTTCTCTTCCAGTGTGAGCTCCAACCATGGTACCATTGCTACTAAATAAGAAGGAAATACATGTTTCATGCCTACCAGTTGTAACCAGGAAAACTCTTCAACCTTCGTTTTACTGTTGGATCCGTTGCACCTAAGAAACACCTTCAAAGTTTTGTAGGTGTTCGGCACGTTATCAGTGATTACTCGTGACTTCTCCCCTTAGAAGTCATTGTTCCATGGTATCTCCTAGAGAAATTATTCCTTATATTACGGGGCACTGATATAACAAGTGTTAGAGTTGGCACGTAGGTGACAGAGGAATGGGTTACCATAAAATAGCGGCTACTAGTGTTACTACCGATGTCATTTTGGATTCTTGCTCGTGGCCTAGCCATATGAAACAGTGCTTATTGATAAATCTATGCCAGTGGAAGTGGCATGTCTTAAGAGACAAGTGGCTGTTGACATAAGAGGCTGTCATTAGAAACGACCTTAGAAATTTGTTTTACTAAGACTTCAAGCTAGTAGCAGCTGGTTGGTATGGGCAAGGGAAAAATTGAGATACCTACCTAGACTATTTGTCCCAAAGGAAATACCTGCAGTAAAGATAATTTCTAGCCCCCCACTAATTTATTTAATGATAGTATAGGAGGTAGAGCAAGAAACAAGTTTAAGTTTGAAACTTCCTGGCAGATTAAAACTGTGTGCCGGACAGAGACTCGTGCTTGGGTAGCGCAGTCAGTAGAGCACTTGCCCACGAAAGGTAAAGGTCCCGAGTTCCAGTCTCGGTCTGGCACACAGTTTTAACATGCCAGGAAGTTTCATATCAGCGCACACTCGGCTGCAGAGTGAATATCTCATTCTGGAAGTTTAAGTTTATTGGCGATGTGGCTTAGTCTGCCGGAACTTTTTTTTTTTTTGTATCTTCTAAAGACGCTGAACTAAGATTCTGATGCATTAGCCGAACATTGCCACAAATTACAACTTCCACCTTATCCATCTAAGCTGGAAGTTGTAATGTTTCATTTACAAAACAAAGTATCTCGAATTGAACCACAACAATTTTTGGCGCATAACTGGTTTGATGAAAGCTCTTAAGAAGTACCAAAGAGACTACATACATCATTAATTTTTCGAATGAATTAAAGAAAAGGGAGTGGAATTAGTATGCTACAGGAGCAACTGGAGATGCAGACGCGTATACACTGAGCTCTCCTTCACGAGCTAGAGTGTGCGTTGCCGTGAGTATTGTTCTCTCTACTTGGGAACAGCGCTCGGATAATGAAAAGACGGCGAGAATTATTAGTGGCGCCGTAAGACGCGCCTGCACAGTGGCTGCCAGAGTTAGCAAACATCCGCCTCCGCAGGTCGGAGCACTCAATTATTTAAACGGCCTCTGCGCCATAAAAGATCGGCTCCGTGTAGAGCATAGTGTGTTCTTCTAGTACTTAAGCCACCTTGAACTGATTTGGGACTACTGTTTGAAATTGTTGAACGAACAGTCCCTTTAAAAAAAAATCATCTTGTTATAAGTTCTGGAAGGGAGTCATAATTTTCATCTCTCAAAACTTAAATCTGTGAAGTAAAAAAATTTGAGTTTCAAGAAATGGCAGCACGGGATTATAGTACAAAGTCCAAACGCTTGTGTGACGCCGATATCTGAGAGTTCGTTGTGCAGATTTGGCAGCGGTGTCCGACGGTTCGTCCTTGCCGTTGTCTTACATAAAGTCACATTTGCCATGCGATAATAATAGTAATAACATTCGCTAACAAGCAAACCTTTTGTGCCCAACTCCACGAACCACACAGTGTTGTCAGACGGGCTGGCAATATTCTTCACACTGAGAAGATCTCGCGAAATAACGGCCCGTCTGTAGGTAGCAAAATGTAGTCTCTGTATTGCGATGAGACTGTAGATTTAGCCTTCTTTTCACAGACACGCGGCTGTGTCGACGGTTGAAAATAGCATTTCTTGCGGACATACGCTCTTCGACGGGTTAGTAAAAATGGTAGGACGTCTCCAGCGCAGCAATAAAACTACCTCTAACACAACAGGTAACTGATGGGAATCCAGCCACACCCTTAAATGGTTCAAAAATCGTTCAAATGGCTCTCAACACTATGGGACTTAACATCTGAGGTCATCAGTCCGCTAGAACTTAGAACTACTTAAACCTAAGGACATCACACACATCCATGCCCGAGGCAGGATTCGAACCTGCGACCGTAGCAGTCGCGCGGTTCCGGACTGAAGCGCCTAGAACCGCTCGGACACCACGGCCGGCCTCTTAAATGGTGACCTGACAGTGGACGTACAGTGGTATGACACTGGACTCACGTTCGGGGGTGGGTGGGGGGGGGGAGGCGCGGTTATAATACCCATCTGGCCATCCAGATTTAGGTTTCCTGTGATTTCCCAAATCTTAAAAGGCGAACGATGGGATGTTTCCTTCCCCAATCAGAGCTTGTACTCCGTCTCTAACAACGTCGGCGGCGGGACGTTAAACCTTCATTTTCCTTGTGAAGTTACTCATTGTGCTTTTGTTGAAACGGGTTGCTGTAGTGCCTTCTATTCCCAGGTATACCAGGGCCAGAGCTCTGGGAATGCACAGTGTACTTATAGTTTATTCACGTCTTTCTTTTTCTCGTCTGGATACCGGTCTAAAGAGGCCGTGTGAAAGAGCGACTTTACTGACATGAATTCACTGTCTGTGAGACCATTATTTTCCTTCAAGCATTATTATATACACCCGTGTTCAGAACAACATAACATCTTGAACGACTAAAGATAGGACGTTCATATTCACAGGACATATACATTACTATGGTCTGCAGAAATGTTTAGCATTTGGACCATGTCGACCGAGAGTTGAAAGTCAACATCGATATCGAGGCGCAACACCGCCTACTGGTAAAATTCTCTTGCGGCTCTCGCTGTCGCTATAAACTGAATGTAATGAATCAGTATGACATGAGCAGATGTGCAGGATGTCTCGCAGACGTATGCGCGAACCGTAACATCAAATCAGTGAGTCTGTAAGAGGGTTCGTTATTGGCATGAGAGAATATGATGCATCCATCCGGGAAATTGCTGCTCGTGTGGGACGAAGTGTTTCGGCAGTGCAACGGGTGTGTGCACAATGGTTCGAGGAAGGCCGTAAAACACGACGACATGGGCCAAGTGCACCATCCAGACCACCACCACACCCCCTCCCCCCTCCTCCCCGAGAAGATCGACACCTCATCCGCATGGCATTGCAGGACAAATATGCGTCCTCCTCGGCTCTGGCGTAACAGTGGAACACATCGTACACTTACCAGGGGTGACAGCCGTTGCCGTTTATTACGGCATGAGTTAAGTGCTCGTCATCCACTTCCCCGCCTAGCTTTGACGAATGTGCGGAAACATACTAGACTGCAGTAGTGTGTGGAACGACGTCAGTGGGGACAGGAATGGCAACAGATAGAGTTTTCGGACGAATCTAGGTTCTGTTTGTTTGAAAATGATGGCCGCATTTAGGTTAGCCGCGGGGAAAGCGGCATCACAGTGACTGCATTAGCAGAAAACATACGGCGACAATTCAAAGCCTTAAGGTGTGTGGTGCTTTTGGATTCAACCAAAAATCACAGTTAGTGTACGTCCAGGACAGTGTGACCTACATGAATGACACCCTGCGACCCGTAGCTATACCCTTTCTGCACAACACCCTAGACGCCATTTTTCAGCATGACAATGCACGACCACATGTTGCTGAACGAACACGTACCTTCTTGGCGTCACAGGATGTCAGCCTTTTGCCCTGGCCCACCAGATCGTCAGACTAGACGACAATCGAAAATGTGTGAGATATGGTGAAACGACGGGTGCAGTGCTATGACCTAGTGTCAACCGCCACATAAACTTTGGAACTAAGTGAACGCAGCATGGATGGCTATACAACAGGACACCTTTCGCACCTTATCCGCGTCGATGCCATCACCCATGGAACAAGTTATGAGGGCCCATGGCGGACCCTGTGCCTACTAGCAACAGGAAACATGCTGAACAGGGGTGACTGAAATGCTATACTAAAGCACATGTCCTGTGAATACGAACGTCGTATCTGTACTCTTTAAAGGTGCTCTGTTTTTTCTGAACATGAGTGTATAAATAAGTAAATGTCATGCACCTATTGGAAAAAACAACGTAATTACTACGGATACCAACTATGCTATTGACACCTTGACAAAAGAGCATGATGACCCTTATCTTCCAGATTATGTGGCGGAGGATTGAGGTTTAACTTACCGTCAACGACAGTGATATTAGAGACAGAACACATCCTCTGATTGGGAAAAGATAGGAAAGAAAATCAGTCCGCCACGTTCAGAGGAACTGTCTCAGTATTTACCTTAAGTCATTTAGGAAATTCACGGTAAACTGAAAGCTCAATGGTCAGACGTGGCTTTGCATCTCTGATCAGTCATGACGTGTTATTGCATTAAGCGGATTCTACTGGCACATACGCTGCATAAATGGACAGTGGCTCTGTCTCTTATAATGTCATCACTGCTGACGTACCGTTCATGAAAGCTTATTTTCGCACGACTGTAACCAAAGGAGGAGTTTATGTATTGCTTCAGGCACTTAGCTCTTATTTTATATGTTTTGTTTTTGTTTTGTAATATGGCGAACATGGTGGCATATACGTAAAATTGTCTTCTTTTAGGCCCTGGGATAGCTGTATAATCGGAGACATTCTCATGACGCTCTATTTTTGGCTATTTATAGTCCACGCCATACCTAAGCCTTTGTACGCGAAGATTTACATTACTTTTTTTAATAAGCATACTAGAGTACAAAACTTAAGAACGGAAGTATGTTTCGCATCAGTTGTCATTGTCAAGTAACATTACTCGGTAAAACATGGACCATACATAAAAAGAACTGCTATAGTGTAGTACTCACGGTACCTGAAAGAAATACGCAACATGACGATGAACAGAAATGTTTTATTCAAAGGCAAAAATTACAGTGTGGTCACAGCGATTTTTGAAGGTCCTCTGGATACCACAAAAGATGGCGCATGCTTCTTATTAGGGTGTGTGACCACTAAAGACGGCAGTGCGTGCTCTGCAACGAGCTCCCATGGTGTCCTCAAGGTTGGCGACTAATTCTTGTGGTAGGGCGTTCCATTCGTCCAACAGCGCGGTTGACAACTAATGGATGGGCGCTGGAGCACGTAGACATGCTGCAGTACGTCTTCCCACCGCATCCCTTACACAGTCGATGGATGTAATTCGGGAGAATCGACAGGGAAGTCCGTTCGCCGAATAGCCTCTCATTCCAAGAGTACCTCCACCTACGCTGTTCGACGCTGTCGTGCAGTGTCATCCTTAAAAATGAAGGCAGGACCGAATACACCAGTGGAAAGGCGCACGTGTGGAACGAGTGCAGTGCCACAGTAGCGTTGACCTGTGAGTGCAGCGTGTTCAAAGCGGTCAGTACAACCACGCAACATTACGCCTCCGCACACCGTTAACACCTGGACCACGAAAACAATCATGTTCGACAATGTTCCTGGAGGAATTACTTGTTCCCACCTCTCATATATGAGAGGGTCATCATACAAGGGCCCGTCTCGAATCGCTACTCATACTGAATCTGGTCTCATCCGAGAAGTGCACACGGCCACACTTCTCGTTGGTCCAGTCACTATGCTCCTGGCAGCGTCGCAATCAGTTGTCAGTGGAACACAAATTACTGGTTACTGGGCAAAGAGACCGCTTCCAGGCAGTCGCTGCGCCGCAGTGGAGCGTGATATTGCTTGCGCGTCTTCCAGTCCCATTAAATGTGGTTGCAATTGCATCCGCTGTTTACCGTGGACCACTTCTTGCCTATTGCACAATGTAGAGCTCATCTGCTGCTGTAGTTCACCGTGGTCCATCACCTCGTTTGGACAGCAGTGCCTGTGGCACGGAACCCTGCCTACACACATGAAACAATGCTGTGAGCAATACCAAACTCTGGACTACACTCGTCGCACGTCATCGTTCTTCCAGTTTCCCGATTATTCCTGAATGTGTGAAGTCATCCAGATATTGTCTCTGGGCCATGTTGTAATGGAAAACGCCACCCTAGTGCACCGCAGTTGTTCGCTGATTGACAAACATTATATTTTCCCGTTCCTTTAACTCCCTCGTGTTGCGGGAAGAGCCAGTCATTCTGACCTCACGCCGTGCGACATCCAGCTTTATGTGCACGACTGGGATACCTCTGGCAACTTGCACCCGCACTTTCATTCATTTCCACCGAGTTGATAATATTTTATATTACTTCATCTGTCTCGATCATACGTTTCAATGGTCTGTGTGCGCTTCATTTCTCCTCTTAAATTTTATAAAGATAGCCGTCCAAATTATGTATAATGTTTTAGCTGAACGTGTTTCGTCTCCTAAATCGGACAACACACACACACACACACACACACACACACACACACACACACACAGCGCGTGAGACAGAGAGAGAGAGAGAGAGAGAGAGAGAGAGAGAGACAGTCGACATATGTTACGTTGAGACAGTCGACATATGTTACGTTGACGAACGCTTTTCGGATATCAGGTAAGAAGAAATCTCCCTTTTCATCTGCATCTGTAGAATGGGAAGATGGATCACGGAACGTACTGGAGATTTTAGAACTAGCGTTTTCGATTATTAGGAACACTCGAGGTTTCGGAGTTCAGCATGTCGTCGATAGTTTAGACGATGGTAGCGCTTGCAGCACACGTCATACATTTACCGTGTGAGACGTGCAGGAACCGTCGACACTGCGCGACACGTTATGCATTTACAATTGGCTATGAATTCTACCTTGTGCCTCCGTGCTAGAAGTTACTGTGGCATCCTGCGCTTGTTCCAGTCGTAAACTTTTCCAACGAAGTTGAAGATGTATGGTGACCGAATCTGTGTATTTTGATAGTTATGTGTCAGACCTTCGTTACATATATAGACCTTCGTTACATATATAGTGAGATGAGTAATAGCACATTCCAGGAAAAAAGATACAAATTAATTTTCTACAGCTTTTCCCCGATAACTGTTTAAGAACCTCGCCCGTCGTGGTCAAGGCAGCTCTTAAAAATGCGCCAAACGCTGTGTTGTTGTTATCTATACTTCTATAAGACAAGTCATAGTGTAACGTTGTTACAAAATTTATTGAAAAGTTCTTGACCAGTTTACTTCAGATGTTTACACTTTACTCTAATAAACGTTCGGCGGACGTAGGTTATACATCGTATAGATTTTTAACGAAAAACCTCGGAAAGTTCTTGACCGATTTACTTCATATTTTTTACACGATTCCCAAACAAATATTCGTACATATCCTTTTGTAATAGCAAATAATATCAAATGTTCTTGACTGAAATACCTCAGATGTTTACACTATACTCTAATAAACGTATCTACAATAGAGGAAAAATTGTTAGCAAAAATTCCGAAACATTCTTGACCGATGCACTTTAATTTTTTTTACCCAGTTCGCCTGCTTAGTCAGGTAGTAAAGTTCTCGCCTCCCGTGCGAACGGGCCATAGGGCTTGATTCCCGGCCGGGTTGGAGATTTTCTCCGCTCAGGGACTGGGTGTTGTGTTGTCCTTATCATCATTTCATCCTCATCACCTCATCACTGTATAATTTGTCATAACGTCTTTCGCGCGGACTGACGTAATTTAGCCAATATTGCAACAACTAAACAATGAAATCGTCAAGCCAAAGAGAATCCCAGACTGATCAGTGAAGCCGGCCGTTGTGGCCGAGCGGTTCTAGGCGCTTCAGTCCGGAACCGCGCTGCTGATACTGTTGCGGGTTCGAATCCTGCCTCGGGCATGGATGTTTGTGATGTCCTTAGGTTAGTTAGGTTTAAGTAGTTGTAAGTTCTAGGGGACTGATGACCTCAGATGTTAAGTCCCATAGTGCTCAGAGCCATTTGAACCATTCTTTGCAGCGATGTAAGGGTTTCCTTCTCCCTTCGCTTCCAGAAGTCGTCCTTAATTTTGTTGCGGCATTCCTTTTCCATAGCAAGCATTTAGCTGTTGCTATCATGATCTCCCACCGTCCTCCCCACCTTGCTGTCCTCGCAGCGATAAATTTCCATCATATATTATGTTGGGCAAGGAATTTATATGTATGTGGGCGGCTGCTAGTGATGTTCACAGTTTGGCCATGTTTTTGTTGGCGAAGTGAAACGTCATAGCGTTGTCTGTTTACACGGTGTCAACGATAGCTGTTAAATAAATGCATAGTACAATAATGTGTGCGCTCTACACGATTAGTCAATTCTGTAATCTGTTTTCGGCTTACAAGGCCATCATCAGACTTTAAATGACTCTCGTCGTCAAATAAGTTGTAATGTTTGTGTACAAAACAGGAAAAGACATCAGTCGTCTAGACTGAAGCACTGTCAGTTCTGACAGTGTGATGGTAATGCAATTAAAAATGTAAGAAGGTGAACAGTAAATAAATATAAAAACAACAAACCGGGAAAAACATTAACACTAAACTCGAATCTACCACACTATCAGAGATGACATTTGCTGTGTTTCGTGTCTCACTGTAGACGAGTAAATCTTTTCCAATGTTGTTTTAGCTCATTTGACGAGGAGCATAACAACATTATGATTTTCATTTATTATTTCTGTTGTTCTGCCAAGAAGCGACAAAAAATCTCGTAACACGTACCACATTGGTATAGGGGGGAAGTCAAGACAGACAATTTGTGGTCTATGAAGTCGGGAAACAACGTAAAATTGACCTTCAAATGACACCTGCTCGCCGCGCGAGATATTAAATATGCTGTCGCCGTCTTACGCCACCAACGTAGTCGGTCGTTTGTTTGAAGCTTATTTATTTT
Source organism: Schistocerca cancellata (assembly GCF_023864275.1). Lineage (NCBI taxonomy): Eukaryota > Metazoa > Arthropoda > Insecta > Orthoptera > Acrididae > Schistocerca > Schistocerca cancellata. The sequence continues at coordinate 662,569,211 of NC_064626.1, forward strand.
TCCCGCTAAAATCGTTCAATACTGAATACCCCTTATTGTGCAACGACAAATTGCAAAATTTGTTTTTTGTGTAAATTTTACCTCAAACAATTAAATAAATTTGTTTGTCTCACCTTCTCACTACGAAACTTCGATGCTTGTAAGGCTTAATTTTAAACCGAATTTTAAAGGTAATTAGTTTTTGCATAAGTTTTTTCCCTCAATACCCTCATGGGCAAGTTTAAAGTTATAAAACAACAGACTAGCCGGCGGCGTGAGAGAGCGAAAAGGTTTTCAAAATGGAGCATGGCGCGCATGCGGTCTACCACAGACGGCTTTTGTAGATCAGTTTGTTTCCCGGCTTGGTGAACACAAATGTCCTATATCAGATCGTTCGTCTCAATGTCTCCGACGACAGTATGGTCCCGGCGGAGGTTCGAGTCCCCCCTTGGGCATAGGTGTGTGTGTGTTTGTCCTTAGGATAATTTAGGTTAAGTAGTGTGTAAGCTTAGGGACTGATGGCCTTAGCAGTTAAATCCCATAAGATTTCACACACATTTGAACATTTTTTTTTTGACAGTATGGTACGGTGTAAACAGTTTTCATCTAAATCTTGCTGTACATGGTCTCCCTGCTTCCCTCGAACCAATCAAAGCCGATTTACCAGTTGCCGTATCCGAATAGAGTTGTAGGTGAACAATACGATTAGTAGCGCAACGGTGTAGCATTTGTTGACAGTGTGATAGTTGATTGGAGGCTCTAATCTCATGGCCACTTCTCCCGAGCATGCATAATATTCTTAGGGCTACGAAAAGTCGTTTGAGCCCGAAAGATCAGTAGAAATTGAAGAAATGGTTCCTAGGATCCTAGTTGCCTGTGCCAACAGACAGCAAGGACATTTGAGACCGTGCGACAAAATTTTATGCGGCGTCGTAATTCGTGCATTAGGCTGGTGGTCTCTACGTTGAACAGTTGCCATGAACTGGAAGCAGTTAATTCCATAAATTATCTGGGAGTACGCATTAGGAGTGATTTAAAATGGAATGATCATATAAAGTTGATCTCGGTAAAGCAGATGCCAGACTGAGATTCATTGGAAGAATCCTAAGGAAATGCAATCCGAAAATAAAGGAAGTAGGTTACAGTACACTTGTTCGCCCACTGCTTGAATACTGCTCACCAGTGTGGGATCCGTACCCGATAGGGTTGATAGAAGAGATAGAGAAGACCCAATGGAGAGCAGCGCGCTTCGTTACAGGATCATTTAGTAATCGCGAAAGCGTTACGGAGATGATAGATAAACTCCAGTGAAAGACTCTGCAGAAGAGACGCTCAGTAGCTCGGTACGGGCTTTTGTTGAAGTTTCGAGAACATACCTTCACCGAGGAGTGAAGCAGTATGTTGCTCCCTCCTACGTATATCTCGCGAAGAGACCGTGAGGATAAAATCAGAGAGATTAGAGCCCACACAGAGGCACACCGACAATCCTTCTTTCCGCGAAGAATACGAGACTGGAATAGAAGGGAGAACCGATAGAGATACTCAAGGTACCCTCCGCCACACACCGTCAGGTGGCTTGCGAAGAATTGATGTAGATGTAGATTTTAAGTTGTTGCTGTAACGAGTAACCTTATTCCATTAGAAATTCGTTATTTAAGTACTATCCTTCATTCCTTATCTCGGTGTATTCAGTTTTATCTGTGGCAAATTCATTGGTGTATTGTGTCAGTAAATGTCTGGCGCCAAAAGGAGGTCGCGAGTGTCCCTGAATGTGTGTCGGCCGCGCTGCCTCACAGATGTGTTGTGGAACGCAGGCGAGTGAGAGAGAATGTGTCGGGGGTTATCGAGGCGCGCCATCAGCGTATCAGAGCGCGCCTATAAATGCAGCTTATGACGTCGCGGTTCGCAACGTGGAAGCGGAGGTATCGACCGGAAGGTGACGGTAGAGGTCGCCGCTGCCGCGGCTGTATGCAGGCGGCGTGTGCGTCCCCGTGCCCGCGTTCCGCACTACCGCTACAGCCGCCTCGCCTTTATGGTCGTCGCTTCCTGTGCTCGCCGGCCGGCCGCGCCGCAGCGTGCAGCTGATTTCGCAACGCCGCCCTGTCGGTGCACCAGAATCAGCCGTAATGGCTCCTGTTTCATATCAGGACGGTGGTTGCTGGGCGCCATCTCCATTTTTAATAGTCCATTCTCTGCATAAGTCGCATTGTTGCTTCGCCCGGTCTTCTTCTTGCATAGTTGCCACCTTTTGCCACCACTTAGCAACTTCTCATAAGTACAGTTCGTAAACTTTGTTGCGTAACAGAGAGTAATGGGAATCCATTCGACTTTAGAATAGCCGTAATTGACATATCGAGGTATTTTGTTGTTGGTTCCTGTTAACGTCTTTTTTTGTATGCAGTTTATCCAATTTATATTTTATTTAACTAGCTGCCGTTAATAACGATTTAATGCATAAAGGAACCCTTTGTAACTCTCTCGTTAAGGATTATACCAGTAGACAGGATTTTTGTTCATACAGGGTGGTCCATTGATAGTTACCAAATATCTCACAAAATAAGCGTCAAACAAAAAAACTACAAAGAACGAAACATGTCTAGCTTGAAGGGGGAAACCAGATGGCGCTATGGTTGGCCCGCTAGATGGCGCTGCCATAGGTCAAACGGATATCAACTGCGTTTTTTTAAATAGGAATCCCCATTTTTATTACATATTCGTGTATTACGTAAATAAATATGAATGTTTTAGTTGGACCACTTTTTTCGCTTTGTGATAGATGGCGCTGTAATAGTCACAAACGTATAAGTACATGGTATCACGTAACATTCCGCCAGTGCAGACGGTATTTGCTTCGTGATACATTACCCGTGTTAAAATGGGCCTTTTACGAATTGCGGAAAAGGTCGATATCGTGTTGATGTATGGCTACTGTGATCAAAATGCCCAACGGGCGTGTGCTATGCGTGCTGCTCATTATCCTGTACGACACCATCCAAGTGTCCGGACCGCTCGCCGGATAGTTATTTAAGGAAACAGGAAGTCTTCAGCCACATGTGAAACGTCAACCACGACCTGCAACAAATGATGATTCCCAAATAGGTGTTTTAGCTGTTGTCGCGGCTAATCCGCACATCAGTAGCAGACAAATTGCGCGAGAATCGGGAATCTCAAAAACGCCGGTGTTGAGAATGCTACATCAACATCGATTGCACCCGTACCATATTTCTGTGCACCAGGAATTGCATGGCGACTACTTTGAACGTCGTGTACAGTTCTGCCACTGGGTACAAGGGAAATTACGGGACGATGACAGATTTTCTGCACGCGTTCCATTTAGCGACGAAGCGTCATTCACCAACAGCGGTGACGTAAATCGGTATAATATGCACTAGTGGGCAATGGAAAATCCACGATGGCTGCGACAAGTGGAACATCAGCGACCTTGGCGGGTTAATGTATGGTGCGGCATTATGGGAGGAAGGATAATTGGCCCCTATTTTATCGATGTCAATCTAAATGGTGCAATGTATCATGATTTCCTACGTAATGTTCTACCGATGTTACTACAAGTTGTTTCACTGCTTGACAGAATGGCGATGTATTTCCAACATGATGGATGTCCGGCACATAGCTAGCGTGCGGTTGAAGCGGTATTGAATAGCATATTTCATGACAGATGGATTGGTCGTCGAAGCACCATACCATGGCCCGCACGTTCACCAGACCTGACGTCCCCAGGTTTCTTTCTGTGGGGAAAGTTGAAGGGTATTTGCTATCGTGATTCACCGGCAACGCCTGACAACATGCGTCAGCGCATTGTCAATGCATGTGCGAACATTACGGAAGTCGAACTACTCGCTGTTGAGAGGAATGTCGTTACACGTATTGCCAAATGCATTGAGGTTGGCGGAAATAATTTTGAGCATTTATTGCATTAATGTGGGATTTACAGGTAATCACGCTGTAACAGCATGCGTTCTCAGAAATGATAAGTTCACAAAGGTACATGTATCACATTAGAACAACCGAAATAAAATGTTTAAACGTACCTACGTTCTGTATTTTAATTTAAAAAAAACCTACCTGTTACCAAATGTTCGTCTAAATTTGTGAGCCATATGTTTGTGGCTATTACAGCGCTATCTATCACAAAGCGGAAAAAGTGGTCCTACTAAAACATTCATATTTCTTTACGTACTACACGAATATGTAATAAAAAATGAGGGTTCCTATTTAAAAAAACGCAGCTGATATCCGTTTGACCTATGGCAGCGCCATCTAGCGGGACAACCATAGCGCCATCTGGTTTCCCCCTTCAAGCTAGACAAGTTTCGTTCTTTGTAGTTTTTTTTTTCTTTTGATGCTTATTTCGTGAGATATTTGGCCCGGTCACTATCAATGGACCACCCTGTATACTGTTCAGCGAGCGACATACTAATGCTATGTCGCGTCGTGGCCTTTGTGTCAGAAGAAAATGTGCTTCTTTAGAGTGGCAGTATTATTATATGGGCATTCCTGTTCCGAATGATTTCCGAAATAGAAGACTTTTAACACAACTTTTGTGCGTGTCTCGTGATTAACTCGAAAAGAACAGTCTGCAGCGAAAATGTGTCTCAGTACAAAATGAAACTACACTAAATTTCCTACAAAAAAGGTTCTATTCATTTTTTCTCTAGGACTAGTAGTTTGTGCGAAGAAAGCACGAGACGCTAGAATATTGAAAATACGCGACAAACCTGGTTTGCAGCTTAGGCAGTTTTTAGAGGCCAATTTGAGGTAGTTTTCCGACTTGACATACCACTATCACCGTGAATCAAATTGTTAGTTCAAATGGTTCAAATGGCTCTGAGCACTATGGGACTTAACAGCTGTGGTCATCAGTCCCCTAGAACTTAGAACTACTTAAACCTAACTAACCTAAGGACATCACACACATCCATGCCCGAGGCAGGATTCGAACCTGCGACCGTAGCAGTCGCGCGGTTCCGGACTGCGCGCCTAGAACCGCGAGACCACCGCAGCCGGCAAAATTGTTAGTCTGAACTTCCTCTACACTACTGTGGTACGTCGTAAACCATGACAACGTTTGAATAGTACATAAAATAATTAACAATTCACATTAAATGTGTTCTTTGTCGGAAACCATTCTGAATAGGGCATATGTCAATATGAAGCTTTTTATGTAGAATCACTAATACTATCGCCCCTCAAAGCACGTACCGTCAAAGGCTGCAGTAAACAATGCACCAAAGTATTCGTATGTCGGGTTGTGTGCGGCTATGTCACTTATCTACTGATCTAACTTCAGAAAACTGACATAATTGGCCTTGGTTTACCGTCGTCAACTGAATGCCAATAAGGCATGGCTCAACAGTTTGCACACCTTCACAACACTGCATATTCAACTTTAGTGAGCTATATACATCGTATGCTGAGCGTTTGTACCTACTCCTGATCCGTGGCTGCTAGTGCTAAATATCAGCGCATCACCTCGTGTAAGAGGACACTTTTGTAATTCACATTTATTTATCTTTATTAATGGCACATCAACCTGTTCAGCTAAACTGACAGTTTTTAATACATTAAATTTTTTAAACAAATCATACAATTCAAATGTTGCCGTTTCTTAGCATGTCTAACACACAGGGTAATTATAAACTCCATGAAGATTTGTATGGCTGTGAACAACTGAACAGATGATACATATGAAAGACAAATTCCCTTTATTTTTAATTTTTTTATCAGCCCACCCTTCGTCAGATGGCCCACATCTAATCAGTAGTCCACATCCAACTCAGCATAGCGGTAGTGACGGTAAGATCAGCTGCTGCGATGCTGTGTCTGCGAGGTTCCGCGGTAGAGGTCGGACACAAACGCTATCCTTCATGTAACCCCACGAGAAAAAACTGCAAGGCGTCGAGTAGTGACGTTGGCGCTGGTCAGTAGCGCCCCTGTCGGCGGTTTTCCAAACCAACTTGCCGGCACCACGTCCAGGAGAAAAGAAAAATAAACTTTCGGGGGCTACTTTCACGCACTGTATAATTTATTAAGTTATATTTAGCCATTTACGTATACCGGTTTTTAAAAATGTTTCACGGACTTAACACTTATCCGGGATGGTGGTGACGTCGTTACCTACCGGCGGACCACCGTTCTGGCAGTGCGAGTTGCCTTGGACCTGTTTATTCTGTAACCTAACTCCTACTAATTTATCCATTAGAATCATCCTGTACCTAAATTGTACAGAAAATTTTAATATTAATCATAAACAAAAAATAAAAAGAGAGTGAAAGAAATGACGACGAAGAAGGATGACTTTTCACAACTCATAGTTAGATTTGACGATCATTATCTGATTGGTACTAAAATTTGCAACTGAGACCGGTAAAATAAATATTTCTAATAATCTTCGTTAATTATACTCAAATATGTACAGGAAACGACGCGTAATAAGCAGGATGTTTTCCTGGGGCACACCACGTCCAGTTTCCTTTTCGCACTAGATGTAGGAGCCTTGTGGATCCGAAAGCTAGTCGACGGTGCACTGAAGTACTTCCCGTTTCCCCACTGTATGTTATATGAAGTACTGAAGTAGCAGTCTTCCTTTCAGACTCGATGTCTGATCGTAAGACAGCTCGGCTTCGGAAGCGAAGACAATCTGAGGGTCTACTATACCTTTCTCCTTCCATTATTATACTGGTATTGAGCCATTTCCTCCCTCTAAGGCACATCACATCCTTCTTCACCAGGCGCGTGGTAGTTGGTTTGCGCACTTTGTTTTGCCTGTCTGTGAAAATATTCAAACCATTTCATTCAAGATGCCAGATTTCTGCTCATTACACGCCGCGTTGTAGATAGGAAGCTGCAGCCTCCCTTCTGCTGGACTCATGCACTGAAGATTCCATTAGGACGTAGTCTGATGCGCGTGTGGCTCCCCAGTCACAGCTGGGTTTCTCTTGTTTCTGGATTCCGTATAGATAACTTGCATATGAACATTGACCTGTCAAACAACGTAGAAGACTAGCGATTGGTTTAACGTGTCCTATTTGGAGTCTCTCCGTGACGTGCTTGAAGAAGCGTTATGCTTGCCTCCTGGTGGCGAAAGAATCCCATCTCTCCTACCACAAATCCATAACAGACCCTCTGGTAGAGATGCAATTGTAATCGTGAGTTGATATTTCATTTACTTTATGTGGCTTACAGTTATTCATCCAGTAGATCACAGTTCTTTCTCAGATATGAAGATCAAGAGGCAGGACTCTCAATCCTAACAGCAAGGAGTCAGTTGATAGCTTGCTAAATGGACCCTAGCAACGCAGCAGAAATGCATGCTGCACCCACACTACACACAGGTTCTTAGTCACCAGTCTCGCAAGAGAACAGAAAGCTCTCATTCAGTTACTGACAAGAGTACAGAAGAAGCGAGCTCTCTGCAGTCACGTGTTTCCCAGCCACCTTGACAGTGTCGCCGACCAATCCCATCGGCCAGCACTTTTAACTCTGTGGTGCTTGGAAAACAGAGCGCTCATCTTGACACGGGCAAGGCACTTGCAACTTAATAGCCAGCTGATAAAGTTCCGGCGCCCAAGACTCCGCACCCCACCTGGCGCAAACTTGACAGAGAGAACTGTACACCGCGCTACACGTAAGGGGTGGTTAAAGAGAATGCTACCAGTGACTCTATAATTCTGATATCTGTTTTTGAGTACGGATGGCACCTATAACAAAACTGATTTTGTCCCCTTGACAGACTAAAATAAAGTAAGTTACCATGTATCAACAATCACTATGCACGTCGCGTAGTCAACTGATCCTGCCTCTAAAATGTAGAAATACAATTGCATTAGGTTCGATGTTGACCCTAAAGGGTTCCATGAAGAGTAACATACGAATACGTTAAATACGAAATCATTATTATTATTATTATTATTATTATTATTATATTATTATTACTGAAACGGAGCCGAAGTCTGAGCCACTTGAATGGCTAATGTGGACGAGAAGCAGTGTGACTAGTACCAGCAAGCCAGTAGAGAGTTAAACAGAGTTCTTTGGGAATTTACGAGGAACGTTCAGTATGTAATGCAACACTTTTTTCCCGAAAGCAGTTTGGTTTTATCCAGGACTTCAATACACTATATTATTCCCCACTCTTTTGGCTACAAAACCCTGTTTTTCAACATGATCTCCGTTCAGTGCGATGGTATTAAGCCACTTTACTGGGAGGGCCTGTATGTGCGCATGGTAGCACTCTACTGGTCGAAATCGGAGTCATCGTCTTGCTGCATCAACAATCTCCCCATCATCGACGTACTGCTTCCCGAGGAGTGCGTCCTTCATTGGGCCTAACTCGTTGGTCTTTCTTGTCTTCTGTTAGGCGTCGAGGAATCCATCGACCACACGCCTTTGAGTACCCCAACTGGTGGACGAATGTGTCAGCACTACCAACAGAGATGTCCAGTTGAATGAGAGTGTCCGCACGTTCCAACATTGCAGGAGTCACAGCTGTGTGTGGCCGGCCGGCGCGACCTTATTATGAAGATGACAGACGCCTCGCCCAACGACTCACCGTTCCTTTGTTCACTGCCAGGTATCCGCAGACAATCTGCAAGCGCCTCAGAATATCTGCGATGCTCTGGTTTTCCGCCAAAAGAAACTCAATGACAGCTCTGTGCTTGGAACCACATCTCGTGAAACTATAGGGGCTGAAGCGCGAGTATTCTTCGACATCTCACAGCAAATTTCTCATGAAATTGACCGAGAAAAAATGTGTTGCATTACTTATTGAACGCCCCTGTATTAACATGTCATCGTTTTCTGTAGTCAGGCTGTGTATATCGATGCCCCTACAGACGAAGTGCAAACTTAAAGCGATTTGGACGGAAGAAAAAATTGTTGATGTTGCTTTTCTGCAATTCGGCTGAAGCTATTTATGGAATTAACAAAAAGTTAGAATGTGTGTGACTGCATGGAGTTTTGAACCCATCTCTCTCTTGTAACGTACCGGGGCTACATTGTTTCTGCCCTGAAGAGTCCTCTTCTGTACTTTTTCTTCCCTGCTGTTCATAATGCGAATCCATTTACTACGTTGAATGTATATTGTACTCTTTATCATTTCATTAAATGGCGAGTCATCGTTAGTAAAGAGGACTATTATGTTAATGAAGATGCATAAATAGAAACGAATAACTGACGATAACAGTATGTCATAAGATAGACTAGCAACAGAGGAAAACGAGGAACCGAATAAGTAAAAAGCAATGGAAAAGAGCACGTGGGCCGAAAACACTGCCCTCATTGTCGTCAGTGTTTGCTGTCATAGAGGGGCTGCGCTTATTCTCACACACATCTGGATGTTACTTAAAGTAACACCGCAACCCTGATAGTCATCGAGCCCTTAGGCGAAGAAATAAATAGATATTAAATAAATGTCCTCCAAATCATTACAGGTGAGGATAGAAGATCTTCACACTCTGAATACCTGTGTAGCTTCAACCAATGCATTATCTTTCCTGGTAAAAGTAGAGACATTGTACGTCCCACCGATATCTGTGAAACGCTTCATAAACCAGGCAATTCATTTGGACCACCGCACGTACTTATGATTTATCCACTGATACACTGCGCAATCCAACGTACAGTGCGCGACGGAGGGTATTCCGTATGATATTAGCAAATTTTTTTGCCCTGTTCAAATGGCTCTGAGCACTATGCAACTTAACTTCTGAGGTCATCAGTCGCCTAGAACTTACAACTAATGAAACCTAACTAACCTAAGGACATCACACACATCCATGCCCGAGGCAGGATTCGAACCTGTGACCGTAGCGGTCGCTCGGCTCCAGTCTGTAGAGCCTAGAACCGCACGGCCACTCCGACCGGCTGCCCTGTTCAGTTCGTGTCTTGAACGAGGGAAACACTCTATCTACAAGCATCTGTACGTCCCATAATCCCTCTCTTATCTTATTCTCGTGATGCCTGCGCGAGATATAAGATAACGGAAACACAATTACAAATCAGTCTTCCCCGAATATCAGTCCGCAAAATTTACCCATTAAGTTTTGACGAGAACAACTTCGTCTATCCCCAAAAAGCTACCACTAAAATTTAGCGAGCATCTTGGTAACAATTTTGTGTAATTATATCGTCTGTTAAGATCCTAGAAGCGCGCCTCTGAACTCGTTCGAAATCTGTTGGCATGCATACATTACGGCTCCCTCGACACATTGAAGCAATAATCTAGAATTGTATGCGTTAGTATCGGGTTCTTTCCCTCCGTTATGAACACTGTCTAGCGTTTATTCACGTTTAATGAGAGCAGTCCTTCGTTACATCAAGTGGAAACCTTGTCCAATTCTTTCTGGATTTTCTGACTTCGTCCATCGTCGATAACAGGCATTTTTGTCACCGAACATTCTGACAATGTTGTTAAAGCGTTCACGTGTATTGTGAAGATCAGGCGTTCTGTAACACTCATTTGGGGCGCGACATAGACTGCCAGACAAACAAAGCGGTCACCGAGAAGAGGAAGAAGAAGAAACGACATGAAAATTACTTGTTTAGATGGTACGTGATTTTATTTCATTTATTGCAAATGGTTCAAATGGCTGTAAGTACTATGGCACTTAACATCTGAGGTCATCAGTCCCCTAGACGTAGAACTACTTAAACCTAACTAACCTAAGGCCATCACACACATCCATGCTCGAGACAGGATTCGAACCAGCGAACGTAGCAGCATCGTGGTTCCGGACTGAAGCGCCTAGAACCGCTCGGCCACAGCTGCCGGCATTTATTACAAAATCGAATGAAAGTTATCAGGAAGTTGTCAGTATGAGACTACATTTCAGTATGACGTTGCACCGCGTTTGGCTTGGATCCCCGCACTGATTTGTTTGGAAAGGGTTTCATAAAGCCATTGTATCCTCTCATGGGGCATGCTGACTCACAACAGCTGTACTGGTCCTTGAAAGCCTGGTTACTGGCTGTGGCGCTGAGTTGGCATCCGAGCGGGTCACACATGTGTTTATCGGGGACAGATCTGGGGATCTAGCTGGCTTGGGGAGTTCCTCAACATCACGCAGACAGTTTAGAGAGACGTATAACATGTCTCGACGAGCATTGCCCTTTTGAAAAATGTTACCACAATATTCATATGGAGCACATAAGGACGCAGGATGTCCGTGGCGTACTGTTGTGCCGTCAGAGGTCCTTCGATCTGTAGTCATGCAGACTGGCTCCGCACACCGCTGTGCCTCTCCTAACCCTTGGGTGAATGGACCTCTCCCCATGTCGCCGGCCGCGATACTCGCCGAAGATGATCATCTGGGGCAGTACGGATTGCGATCCATCGCTGAACACAATCGACGCCATTCGCCAGCAGTACATGCTTCCCGGTTATGGCATGCCGGCACGGTAGCTCAGCGTGTTCGGTCAGAGGGTTAGCCGCCCTCTGTAATTAAAAAAAAAGAAAAAAAGAAAAAAACCTGAGTGACTAGATCAATAATGAACTTCCACGGGCGTCAAGGGATGTCCGCCACGAACCATTACAACGAACTATAACGAACAAAATGAAAAAAAAAAAGATAGCTGAGTGATCAGCGTGACGGATTGCCGTCCTAGGGGCCCGGGTTCGATTCCCGGCTGGGTCGGAGATTTTCTCCGCTCAGGGACTGGGTGTTGTGTTGTCTTCATCATCATTTCATCCCCATCCGGGAGCAGGTCGCCCAATGTGGCGTCGAGTGTAATGAGACCGGCACCAAGGCGGCCGGACCTGCCCCGCAAGGGGCCTCCCGGCCAATGACGCCAAACGCTCATTTCCATTACCACTGGCACGGGATGGCACAGAGCGTTGCAGGTCGCCTGTTACTCGTTCTCGGGTTACAGACGCAGGTGTGAAGGGGCTACGATTTGCCTGGTGCAGAATACGGTTATCCTTTCATGTTGTGGTCAGACGTCATCGATCGGAATCGTGACGACGAGTATGCATGCCCTCACGTTCCCATACATTCCAGCATAGGAGCTCTCTCACATCCAAATGCCACCCAAATCTGAATATTGAACGACCCGACAAACCGGCCTTATGGAAGCCCACAATGACGCCCCTTTCAAACTGTGGCAGGTGCTGATAACGCTGTCCCACACGACTACGAGCATCGCCGTGTCCTTCACAGTGATCACACGACAACCAACACTGTTCGCACCGCTTATATGCTCTATCAGGCCTGTTGACAACGCTAAACACAAACGGCACAATTGCACCATGGTGGCCATTCTTCCTGTCAGTGAGTATTGTGACTCTAATCATTTACATATTCGCGGATAGTGTGTACGTTTACGAAGCTACATTCACATCCAACCATATCCTCTGTGTGCTTAACTTTGTCATGCAGCGTATATTACTTTCGTTACTGTTGAACATTCTTCGTCTAGTACAGCGTACAGGACTCTTCTAGTCAAAATTTCATCTACTTAATCGCATATTTGCGAGAATACTCTCTGTGGTGGTGCCATGGTTATTAACTGATGATGCCGTAAAGAGTTGAACGTCTTTCGTAAATCTAGGAAAATCGAAACCCTCCCGAAATATCTTAGGCGTATCCAGGGATGTTTATTATACTGGAGTTGTCCGGTATCCTACCTCATTCCGTTCCCCGCCCTGCGTTTGATTTATCGCTTCGTCTCTAATGACCTCCCTATCTACAAGATGTTTCGCCGGCCGCGGTGGCCGTGCGGTTCTAGCCGCTTCAGTCCGGAACCGCGTGACTGCTACGGTCGCAGGTTCGAATCCTGCCTCGGGCATGGATGTGTGTGATGTGCTTAGGTTAGTTAGGTTTAAGTAGTTCTAAGTTCTAGGGGACTGGTGACCTAAGGTGTTAAGTCCCATAGTGCTCAGAGCCATTTGAACCATTTTTTTTCTACAAGATGTTTACCTCTAACCTCCTTCCTTCCGGCTGGATATAATATTGTAAATCATATAAGAGCTAGATGAAGCGCAATAACGAATCACCACCTCTTAAGATCCTGCTGGGGACAGCAATACTGGAATTTCCGCCCACTGCTCTGGAGCTAAAATTTATTAATCTTGAACAGTCCATACGATATCCAGTCACGCAGTCTGTCTTTCTTTCTCTCGCCAAATGTGAAGAATAGTTCAGTTACCGCAGCCGTATTGTGAACTGTGCCTCTTAACGCAGCACCAGTATTATCAGTCGAGTGGAATGCTCTTTATCACCTCCTGTCACTGATACGGCGTTACTCAAGTTTCATTACGGAAAGGAATGTGCGCAGATCGAAAAGCTTCGGTCAGGAAAATTTACCTAGCTAAATACGCTCGAGTAACAGTCAGTTTTGAAGTGAGGGTCTAAAAGATTTTAAGAAAACAGGAGGCCAAAGAACGCTGACGCTCGTAGATGTCGGATGTGGAAACGAAGAGGGAATCCCATTGGAAGCAAGAATGAAAATAAAATAATATGCTACGCGGTAAAGAGGGGTGTCACAAATGAACGGGGAATTGTGAGTAGGTAATAGAGGAATGAAATACAAGTTGGAAACCAATGGAATCAAGAGAGACTGGAGATACAGTCACTAAGAATGAAGGAAAGATAGAGAGCGGAATGATGGAAGTCCTTATCAGGACTGAGCTGTAAGAAAGTTTAAGAAAATTTAAAAAATGGTTCAAATGGCTCTGAGCAGTATGAGACTTAACTTCTCAGTTCATCAGTACCCCAAAACTTAGAACTACTTAAACCTAACTAACCTAAGGACATCACAGACATCCATGCCCGAGGCTGGATTCGAACCGGCGACTGCAGCGGTCGCTCTGTTCCAGACTGTAGTGCCTAGAAACGCTCCGCCACCCCGGACGGCTAAGAAAATTTATTGCTTTTATGATGGCATGTTCTTCCTTCAAGAGCTTACTGCAAAGCATTTTGTATTGTACGATGTTCAACGGTATGATGCATTTCTTTCAAGGACAGTGCCTACTTTTTTCCCGTTGAGTGGTATTTCTGATAGAACAATGTGGACAGTATTTTTTCGCTTAATTCATAGTTACTGCAATGACTTTAACAGAAATAGGAAAGGTACGAAGCTTGATATGGTGTAAGTGTGCAATTGACCCGTGAATTTTAACGTCAGATGTCATGATCATAGATTCTTTAAATACTTCTTCCTTACTAGAGGCATGAGAAATTTCCTCTTATCGACAGGATGTTAAACTCTAAGTTCCTTTCATTTTTCGAAGCGGGGTCATGTGTAAAGGCTAGCCACCAGAGCGTGTAGGGCACGAGTTATGTAGTTCACCACATTTGTTGGTTACGAATGTACTATGTGTCAGACACGCCAAGATGTCGCGGGAGATTCGAATGCATTGTTTCACATGTTCGTTCGTGGAGAACGAGAATGGTTCATTCCCTGAAATGAGTTCCTTATCAAGTTGATATCTATACACTGGTTTTGAAAATGTGCTGGAGTTTAGTATACTCTAAAGACCATCGGGGGTGTAGGGTGAAATGTGTGAGTTGAGCCATAGCGTGCGTACGAAGAGGAGTTGTATCTGGTGGAGCTTCTACGAAGTTCTCTTGAGCTGGATCTCGGCTAACCATTAATGGTGACAGTGTAAACTTTTGAGTGGTGCCGTCCTGCAGGTGTGTCGTGTCGCTGCCGCTATCGCAGCTGATAGGCCTGCCACCTACGGCACGTCTGCCAAGTAGCAGCTGTTACGACGCTGCGCCGCACTCGTTCCATTGAAAAGTAATCAGTCTCTGCGCTAGATACTGTTTGCAGCTGTAGGAGACCCTAGCGGTGGAAGGAAAATATGGATGCAATGTTAGTGAACAGTGAATACCTGGGTGCTTGCATTCTTCGACGAGACTAACTTCAGACGCGTCCTAGGTTAATTTGTTGGGGACGCTTTCATGGTAGCGTTACATGTTGTTGACCTGTCAGACAATGTTAATAGGAAGCTAAGAATTTTCGTAGATGATGGCGTGGAAAAAGCTGCGCAAATAGTCATTGAAATCTTGATAACATTTTAAAGATTACCAATTTGTGTTAAAAGTTAAGAAAGAGAAATTGTGCACTTAAATCGAAAACAAAGTAGTGCCGTGTGGGCACAATATCAGTGAGTGACAAATGGAATCAGTCAAGTGAAATAAATACAGAATGAGATTTTCACTCTGCAGCGGAGTGTGCGCTGATATGAAACTTCCTGTCAGATTGTGTGCCGGACAGAGACTCGAACTCAGGACCTTTGCCTTTCGCGGGCAAGTGTTCTACCATATGAGCTACCCAAGCACGGCTCACGCCCCGTCCTCCCAGCTTTACTTCCGCCAGTACTTCGCCTCCTACTTTCCAAACTTCACAGAAGCTCACCTGCGAACCTTGCAGAACTAGCACGCCTGGAAGAAAGGATATTGTGGAGACATGGCTTAGCCACAGCCTGTGGCTAAAGGGGGCAAATATTCTTTACATGAACTTTGGAGAATAGAACGTGGTACGCGAACGGTTGGCTGTAAATTTTATATATTGAGAATTATAGATGTATGATACGGAATGATCCCACAGCCGTAATGGCAGGCAAAGCAGGTTCATTGGTAGCGTAATGGGAAACTCCACATCTCTACAAAGCAGAGTGATTACAAAACACTCTGCGACCTATCTTAAAATGTTGCTCAAGTATATGGGACTCGTAGTAAATAGAGTAAGAGGGATACTGAAATTGTTCAAAGAAGGGCAGCCAGAATAGTCACAGGCTTGGTTGACCTATGCGAAAACATCGCGAAGGTTCTGAAACACCTGCGCAGGCAGACGGTTGAAAACAGGCGCCAAGTTTGAAGGAGCAATACTAAGAGACCACGGGGCAATCAGACTTTTGTATTTTTTATACAGTATTTATGATACGTGAAATGCAGCAGCAAAAATAAATTTCCCACAGCTGTTAGATGCTACTCTCAAATATTCTAATAAAGTCGACTTTGAAGTTTTCCGAGCTCATTTAATTTCCTAAATTAAGATCAACTTACTTTCGACGTGCCTTGTGGCTCTGTGGTAGAACACTTGGCTTCTGCATGATTGACCTGGGTTCAATTCCCCTCCCCCTGCCCCCCCCCCCTTTCCATGGGAAATTTTTAAACAACGGTGATGTTCTACGACGATTTCTGGGAAACGTAAAATACATAAAGATTAAAGAAATTATTTGCAATGTTTTTTAATTTAGTCAATCTTTTTAATACTCTTTTATAAAAGATTACTAAGTAGGAATTTGTGATTGCAATCAAAACTGAATTTTTGTGTGTGATGTGTAATTAGAAATTAAAGAAACGTAATTTTTTAAGGAAAATAACAATTAGATACGTGATAATTGACATATATCTGATGAACTTTGTATTTAAATGATGTGGGTACTCGAACAGAACGAAAAAAATTACGAAAACGAGTATCGAACGAGCGATTACGAGTCTTGAGCGCTACCCATATCCTTTTTTGTTTTTTGTATCTTTACGTATTTTACACTGCACATAGAAGCTTGTAGTACATACATCTTAGTTAAAAAATATATATCGGCCTGGAATCGAACTCAGGCCACAGACAATCATTCTAACACAGAGCCAAAGGCCCTTCAGTTTTGAACTAGATTTAAGGAATTAAAGACGCTCGCGAAATTTCAATGTCCATTTTCTCTAGACTGCTGGAGAGTTGCAGAGAACGGCTTTGGGTTATTGGTAAGCTGACTGAGTTCTAAACTTCATGTTCCATAAATATAAAAAAAAATTACAAAAATCCGATTGTCATGTGGGTCTCCTTGCTAAGTGATGGATCTATGAATACACTACAAACCAGCATGTTGTAGGCCTGCGGGAACCGCGAAGACAAGATACATTTCATTGCGCACAGCTACGTTTAACCATTTACTCTTTCCGCTCTCTATACGCGAATGAAATGCGAAGCAGCTCTAATACGTGGCACAATGGGAAGTGCTCTCGGAGCTCGCTACTTCGCCGAATTCTCGGTACGTTGTTAGTTGCCGTTATTTCTTCCTGTTATTTCCTTTTGGTGTGAGAGCAAAACCACTGTAGGACGGGCACCAGAGACGTCTCAAAGTGTGCTACACGAAGCCTCAGGCTATTTCCACACGACGCCGTTTCTGCCGTTACGACAAACTTTCTTCTCCCGTGACTACTGTTGGCTTCCACTCTTACAGCTGTGTGCAGGACCGACCGTTAGACAAGAGAAAAAAGTGGACGAAAAATACTTTTCCAATTTCCTTGATCATTTGTTTAGATACTAATGCACCACATCTGTTTCTGGGGCTAGTTTTTTGCTAAGCGCATTCTGTTTCATAAGAAAATAACACAACTTCTATGTTTCATTGCACTTGCGTTCCCATGCTGCAGCTTTTATCACTTGTGTTTTATTAAAGGTATTGGCTTATAATTTTTTTACGTACAGTACGGAAATATTTGCCTCGGCGCGAAACACTTACCTTACCTCACTCAGTGTGAGAGATTTCGCCATTGGTCAAGCATGTGCTCCTTATTAACATACGTGTTATTTAAAAATGTCTTCGCTTGCTACTTTAAGGTCAGTAAGGTCTAGATCACTCATGATTTCGTGTGAAATTTTGCTGCATATACATAAAGGTTTTTGTATTTGGAGTGCTCTGAAATTTGTCTTCATTCACGAGCAGATGATATGGTGTAAAGGCTTTTGCAACCATGCGCTATGTAAACCAGCTGTGCTCTCAACCGGGTGCGCCGAAGGCTATAGGAAGAAGCCGCTTTTGTGATGGTGGGAACTTTATAGTAGCAACTATTTATCAACGACTTATACAAAGTAGCTAATGTTCTAAAAATTTTACTGTCCCCCGAAGTAGTCACCAACAATGTGTAAAACCCGCTGCCAGCTACGCGCAAGTCGTAAATGGGAGCAGATGATATTAATAAATATGTAGCAGTTCACTATATTCATTGTGGTTTCCTATGCCTAGAGCTTCAAGATCTTCGTTAATTGCTGCTCAGGTTCTCTCTCTCTCTCTCTCTCTCTCTCTCTCACACACACACACACACACACACACACACACACACTCACTCACTCACTCACTCACTACTCCTCCGAAGTATTCGTACTAGTGGTGCGATCTTCGCAAATTTCTGTAGTTTAATATCACTCTCACAGGCTTTGCTAATTATATTATTAATTGCTCTCTGTCGATTTCCGTTTTGCTCTTTGCACGACGACACATCTGGTGTCACATACGCCACTGAAAACTGTCACGATATAACGATCTGTAAATAGCACACAATTGTCGGAAAACGCCTGTTTCTATTACTTAATCCTGGTACGTTCTTCGTTGTGCAGAGTGATTACATATGGCGGGACGAATTCAAGAGACTAAATTTTAAAACAATGAACATAAAAGTAAGACCGTATACAAATCGCAAAGGGGGGAGTTTGAAGCTTCGTTTTTACATTATCGTGAGATGCACGCTTTGTGAATCCGATATCTTGTACAACAGATGCCCAAGTGTTAGTCTCGCAAAGTACTGTCAAGACATAGTCTCTGATCGTGGTAAGCCATACACTCAATTCTGGTAACGTCGATGGAAGTTGAGCGGTATGAAATTCGTCTTTGGCGAAACGCCACTGCAAAAAATGACAAGTCGAAACTTACGCGACCCGATAATTCACTTCTGCGCGGCCCATCGACTTGGCATGTTTCTGTTTACGTAATCCCAGACATTTCTGTGTCAGTACGAAATCAGAAGAGGATATGAAAATATGAATCGCTTGCTGCTGTAAAATGAATCCATGCTGTTTCTACGCGTGTGAATCAGAGCTCCAATATGTCCAGGTACAAGAGTGCTTTGACAATTTTCTTGGCGGGGCCGCAAAGTAATGGATTAAACAACTTAGGAAACAATGCAAATCTAAGTGGAACGGGGCACACTCTGGTTCAATTTTTCTAGCACTCTCTATAGAAAACCAGTCAAAATTTTAGCCATTTTCCATTTTTTTTATAAATTACAGCACAGTTTGCAATAAATGCAAAAAAAGTAAGAGCGATATAGAAAAATAGTTCTCAAAGGTAGCTTGTTAACAGTTCTGGCAAAAATCCGTAATGAAACAGCAGCGAGCGAGGAGGAGCATATAAGATCCTTCTCTGCTGGCCTGACATGGAATAATTCCGAGGGAAGGCAACTAAATGTGAGGCAGATCATATAACAGTAATTTGGATCACGGAATAAAGACAGGAGATTGGAACAACTTTAAACGTGTTGTAACACTACTTGTAAAGTAATAACACTGATTTATGTATCTTTTTATTGTTCACCAAGACTCGCTCAATGAGATTTGAGCATGCGACATGTAATGGTTAAATAACAAATTCAACTTTTGCAGCTCCAGAACGTACCATAATTAATGTAATCACCTTTAATGAATTTAAAAAGATCAGCTTAATTGTGCCATTCGATACAATTCGCCTATACACCGTTTGCATGCGCTTCTCTGTAATGGCGGAAACGAACAGTATTATAAAATTGGATACACAGTCTTCCTCCACGCAAGGAAAAAATAAGAAAGCAGAGACTTATATTTGACCCTCATCCTTCACTTTACGTAAACTCAGATCGAGGTTACTCATTGAATTACGACAAAATATATTCTTAAAAACTTATTTTATAATTTGTACCCACGATGAAAGGAGGAAAATTATTACAAGCAGTGGTTAAGGCACATTTCCTAAATCGACTAATTGAAATGGCGAGTTGGTTCCTGTGAGAAAGACAGAAATGATTGCCTGCCACATCCTTGTGAAATACCCACTCGTACTGCGACTTTAATGACTCAGATAAAGAATTTGACCACTGTTGTTCCGCAAGTATTCGTGCGAACAGCTTTGTTCCAAAACAAGCTACCAAATGTAATTAGCATCAAATGAAAATGTGACAGATTATATAACGAGCGTGGAATTAACAATGGTAACGCAGGTAGCTGTATATACATCTATTTAGACTCAGGAAGAAATAGCTCGAACGGTCACCGCTGTGCCGTTTGTCTGTTAGACGCGCTCGACGAGAGGTCAGAGAGTCGTTTGCGCATCGTTCGTCACTATGGAGGCTGGCAAAGAGGAAGGCGAGGTGCGGTGCGGGTTTTGACTGCGGAAGCAGTGTCAGGAAACGGAGTTCATGCGCGAATGTCTGCTGCTGTGTATGGCGAACACAGCTGTTACTAGAAGACAGCATTCGGCCAGGACAGACACATAGCGCTATTACCGCTTCTGTCATTGCTGCGGTGGATGCTGCCGATAGAAATGACACACGGTCAGACGGTGGACGCTGGAAGACATTCCGCTCATGCTGGGCATCGGTCGCGGTACCGCTCAAACGGCCACGACAGAGCCTCTGAAAAGTCCGGAAAATCTGCGCGCAGTGGGTTTCCGACAGCCTGACGAATGAGCGGAAGTTGAACAAAATGTCTAAAGCACTACAGCACGAACGTCTAAAGAACTACAGCACCTGGACCCGTATCACGAAGAAGTATATAGTTTCCTGTCCCGTATTGTTGCGGGAGGTGAAACGTGTCATTTTCAGCCGGGGAGCAAGCGTCAGAGCCAACAATGGAAGCACAATGATTGACTCTCACCGAAACTATCCAAAGTCGTGCACGCCAGTTTTGGGAAGGTCATTATGAACTTTTCCTTTGACTGTAGGGGCCCGCTGCCCACTGACTTTCTGGAACACGGCGCCATAATTAACACTAAGAATACGAAGATGGAAGAGGTACTACGAGAGTTGAATGAAAAGTAATGCCTGCACCTTCGTTAATTGGGTTTGGATGGGAATATTTTAATAACTCAAACGCTGAAATAATCCTTATAATGTGATCTTTAGTAACCAATATTCACTTTTCCACATAATCACCAGCCAATTCGATTCATTTCTCCCACTATGAACAAGTTTTCTGAAGCCATCACGGAAGAAGTCGACACTCTGTTTCCGCAACCACAGTGTCACAGTTCTCTCCACATCTTTATCAGAAGCATAACGATTGCCCCGCAGATCGTCTTTCATCATCGGGAACAGATGGAAGTCAGACGGTGCTAAATCTGGACTGTATGGAGGATGCCGTACAGTGGTGAGATTAGCGTGAGCACTTTCATTTCAGGAGTCAGCACCCGTCGTGCACAGATCTTCTGATAGCCAAGCAAAGTAATAATGTGACCCACACGTTCTTGTGAAATACCTATTGTGCTTGCAATTTCTCTCTGAGTGATACGACGATTGTCCTGAATCAATCTGTCAACATTTTCTCGGTGGTTGCTGTCACAGAAAGTCCAACTCTTAGTTTGTCACGTAGGTCAGATGTTCCCGCCTAAACATCTTTAAACGTACTTGCACAACGACGCACATTACTCACATCTACACAATCACCTTAAATTGCTTTCATTCTCTGACGAATCTCCTTTGTGGTGACACCTTCTGCTGTCAAGAATTTAATGACTGCACGTTGCTTAAATCGCATTGACCGACCGTCTGCGCAAGGTTCCATACTTTACACTGTAACAACACAGCATATCATTGTTAAGGCTTCCCGCCAACTAGAGCTGTAGAGAAGAGGCTACGGAACAAGTCAGTACCTGCCGCACACCAATGCTGCCAACTGTTGAAGAGTTGCGAAGGTGGAGGCATTACTTTTCAGCCAACACTCGTACATGTCCACCTTTCGAAAATACTGTAATCTAGTCATGTAACTGATATTTTGTAATCTAGTCATGTAACTGATATTTTAAAATTTTGGACAAAAATTATTTCTAATGATTTCTTAGAACACATTCTATAATTGTTTTGTATTTTCAGTAAAACATAAGTCAAACATTTAAGTCTTGGTTGCAAATGTGACTTTTCGCAATAAATGTCATATTCATATTTTCAAGTTCTGGACACTTATTATACAAGGTACTAACCAAAATTTTCGGGACTTGTGCTGCCATCTGTTGAAAACTTACGTTTGGACTAATGGTCACTATCACCCTCGAAGTAGTTCCCATCCTCACATACACACCGGTCTCAGCGCTTCTGCCACAGTTCAAACGTTTTCTGGAAGTCCTGTTCTTTGAGGGTGTTTAGCACTGCCAGCGATGCTTCTTGAATCCTCTCTAGAGTGTCGAACCGACGGCCTTTCAACTTGAGTTTCAGTTTTGGGAATAGCGCGAAGTAACAAGGTGCCATATCTGGCCAGTACGATGGGTGGGGTACAACCGCCATGTTGTTTTTTGCAAAATGGTCCTGGTCAGCAAGGACTTGCGACAAGGCGCGTTGTCGTGATGCAGCAGCCAGTTCCCCTTGACGCCAAATTTCGGGCCGTCGTCGCCACACATTTTCACGGAGCCGTCGCAAAACGTCACAGTAGTACGCGGAATTCACTATTTGGTTGGGTGGGACGAATTCTTTGTGGAAAATTCCCTTGGTATCAAAGAAAACGATGGTGATGCTCTTTACTTTGCTCTTCACCTGTCTCGCTTTTTTGGGTCTTGGAGAGCCCGGGCTCTTCCGCTGGGACGATTGTTGCTTTGTCTCTGGGTCATAACCGTAAAACCAGCTCTCGTCGCCGGTGATAACCCGTGACAAGAAGGTTGGATCATCAGATGCGGTCTGACGAAAGTCCGTGCACACTTCAACACGCTGTGCCTTCTGATCGGTAGTCAAGATCCTTGGCCCAATTCATCAGTCAACATTCATTGACATGTCCCATAACCAATACTCACTTCATCCTCAAGGTCTTGAATGGTTCGACGTCGATCCGCACGAACCAATTGTTGAAGTTCTGCAACAGTGTCTGGCGTTGTGCGGCTAACGGGCCTTCCAGTGTGGGCATCATCTTCGGCGTCTGTACGGCCGGCCCCTAACCGAGCATGCCACTCAAACAGAGTACGGCCCATCCTCTGTCCCCCAAACACTTGTTGAATCATTGCAAGGGTCTCCGTAGCACTTTTCCCGAGATTCGCACAGAATTTGATACACACGCGCTGTTCTGTTCGCGGATCCATTGTAAAATCGCCATACACTAAACACAGAGTATTACGGAAATCACTGTGGACACACAACAACACTTCCTCCCAGCTATTGACACACCGCACGCTGACGCATCAGATGTGCAGCTCTCGCCACCTAGCGGTGCAAAGATCTACTACTCCTACTTTCCAGATGGCAGCACCAGTCCCGAAAATTTTGGATTCCACATCGTGTACCTATACACATTTAAATAATACTTTGTGAATAAAACTCAACGACAATTAACGAAATCTGTATTTTTTAAAATTCAAGTGATGGTCATGTACAGATTGTGGCAAATGTGTTGGTACTGCTAAGATTGTGCTAAAAGATAACTAATTTCAAGTTCTGGACCCTACATAGATATCAGTGCCTATTTAAAAATGACGTTGTTAATAAAAGTTAACGACAATTTACGAAATTTTTCTTTATTTTTTTTTGTTTTTGGCTTGAAGTAAGTCCTCCTTCCCCTACGTAATACACGCTACGGAAAATATGTTGGTATTCCTAGGGTTAAGGCGCAGCGGTCCGTGCACAGTCTGCAAAAACTGAAGCGCACCATCAAGTCCAAACACCGAAGAATGGTGACGGACGGCACCATTCTGCTGTAGGATAGTGCCCGCCTACAAGTTGCTAAGGTGCATCTGCCTCGTTTTTATTCATTTTGATGACATTTTTTAGTTTCGCAGCGCACGTCTCGTAGGCTGCTTTAAGGTTCGAAGCTTCTCTCCTCATTTTTCCAGCTTCGGCTGTACCATTCCAGCTGTTACTTCGAAGGGCGTGTGTTTCCTCTAGGATAGGTTATATGCGCCCTAGGGTGCCTACTGCCTGCAAGTGCTCCTGGAACGATATCCGTTCCGCGCTGACATCGCGCTTTCGGCGAACTTATTGTCCGTAACTTCTACTCCATCTGCAGTCACAGATTCCGTTCCAAGCCGTCTAGCTATTCAGCAAGGAGCTCAATTCTGATGGACACCTGCTATATTGGGTATTCATTGAAGTACATTTGCCAGGTATATATCCTGTGAGAATGTCTTAGTATCCACAGCAAATTTACATGCTGCAATGATACCTGTGAAATAGTTGTTACTGAACTTTCACGAAATTTAGACCAATCTTTACTCTGATATTGATCCCGTATATCATACAATAAGAATGTTCCATCCCCTAGGAAATCTTCTCTTGTATGAAATTAGTGTATACCTCAAGCGTTTTGCGCGGCTCTTATCCGCAGCAGGTATTACATAAATATTTGATTTATAAATTCAATTGCCTTTTTCTTGTTGCAGTCTATTTTAATTGTTCCAGACGCCTTCCGCGTTTTACAAGAAGCCACATCCAGTGGATTTCATGTGAGAGAAAACGGTTTTGCTTTTATGTGAAATACTTCGATTATTCGTGCTTTGCAGTACTGAAAGTTGTCTGTCGCCTTACAGAGCTCAGTTGTACTCTCGAAAATATTCGTTTCTGTTTTTCGCGGCATGCAGCACTGCTGATTTTGTCACTTGACTACATTTTAAGAGAAATCCAGGTTTTACTGATAGATAAAAGAACCGAATCTAGTTTGGGTGAATTAAAAATATACTGCAGTTGCAAAAGATACTGTAACGAACATATTATTAGTTTAAAATACCATTTTACAGCTGGCACTCCTGTACTTGTCTTAATGCATTCGACTATGTGTACTGTTTCTGAAGACTGCTTGTAGACGGCTATTGCATTCGATGATGCCTGTTGCTTTTTTCGCAGTTCATGTAGCGCAAAATGCACCGTTGTTTTTCAGTCGTTTGAATCGAGTTTATTACATTCAATTTTTGACCGTTACGCAATGTTTGTGGACTCTCCATTAAAGGCATGAGCATTGACGTAAATATTTGAAAGTTTGGATAAAAGTGAGCAGTATAACATATAGCAGTTGAGCGGCTCATTGTTTTCAAAATATTTTAAATCACACAGAACAGCAATTTATCCGCCCGTATTCTTTCGACATTTGCTCGGATACACAGGAACACACCAGTTGACCAGCAGTGTCAACAAATAAATACGCTGCGGCATCTCACACCGCACGATGGAAACAAACTTAAAGTGCACGTAATACAGCCACAAGTAAATGTTGACATCTAAGCCAAAACACACAGACGACAAAATGTTGTGGCTAGTGCAGTGAAGTGTGTTGAAAAGCAGGCGCCTGTGTATAGGAGAACATACGGGAATAATGTAAGGGTACTAGAGTACTAGAAAGTAATTTTGAACGTGATAAGTGTTTGTGATCCCGTTAAACCGACATCGAAACAAAATCGCAATTATTGTAGAACCCAGTGATGATGCTATTAAAGAAAGTGAAACTTTTGGGCTTGATAACACTTTATACACTCGCAAAAGAGTCATAAACCCCATCTTCTTTGCCAGCCGCGGTGGCCGAGCGGTTCTAGGTGCTTCAGTCCGGAACCGCGCGACTGTTATGGTCCCAGGTTCGAATCCTGCTTCGGGAATGGATGTGTGTGATGTCCTTAGGTTAGTTAGGTTTAAGTAGTTCTAAGTTCTAGGGGACTGATGACCTCTGATGTTAAGTCTCATAGTGCTCAGAGCCATTTGAACCATTTTTGAACCAATCTTCTTTGTAATTTCTTTACATATTCTTCTTTAATCAAATCTTTGCTTCGCTGGCCAAATTCCAGATATCATTCGGGAGATTTTTGCTAAGGGACGTAGCATTCGAGGTTCGATGGATTCACTCCATATTTATTTATAAGTTCTAGTCTTCCATTTTTTAAAATTTTCTTTCAATTTCACTTTAGGGGGGAGCAGTTGTGGACTCGTCATACAGTGTAAACCGATTGTACTGAACTTGCTGAGCTGAAATAGAGGGCCGATGAGCAGAGATTACTCTTGGCTGAACTAAGTAAAAGGTGACGACACAATTGTACACAATATTGACCGCAACATAAAAAGGAAACGGCGGGAAAGCTCGCCTTGAACACGGAGAGAATTTTATACCCGGACACTGTAACTAGAGGCTTGAAGCCATATCAGTGTATGTTTACTTTCCATTCAATTCGTACTGAATCTACTGGTTCAACGGCTTTCGGAAAGTATATAAATGACAGATAAAATAATATTGTTTCGAAGAAAGTGATCTCGAACGTCTGTGAGTTTTTCATAGTCGTTCATCGTGAGTCACTGTTGTAAAAGGGGGGGAGGGGGATTCATTCTGCGTGAGTCCCGTGCTTAGGCCATGACTAAGCCATCGTTCTCATTACCACCATGGCGCGTCAGTCTCACTTCCTTCGTCACAGGGGTACATTCCGCTCAAACTGCCTGCTGTTTCTTCTCAAATTGTTTCGTGTTTAATTCTGTAGTTTCTCCTCTGTAGTCACGTATTTAGTTCTTTATCCGAGCTTGTCAGCAATCTGTTTCGGCTGCTCACTCCTTCGTGTCCCCTTAAATTACGTAAATTGTCAACAAAAGTCACAAATTTTACCAAACAGCATCCGGCTCAAGATGGTGTAGGATAAAATGAATTCAATGCCCGTGTAAGTCAAAATGTCATGATGAAGTGAAAGATCAGTCACCAGATGAAGAGTACGAGAACTTCACTCAAGCGACAACGCTATCTCTACTATCGAAATTTTTTAATGACTTGGATAACTTACCACCGTAATCAATTAAGGCTAATCGATGGTCTCAACAGTGTTCTGAATAGGTGCTCTTAATTATCTGTCACGTATCTCATTACAACATTCATCACCGTCTGTTTTCGTAAACTTGACCTGCGCCACTGTAGATGCATAGAAAACGAACTGTTGCTCGTATGGGCTCCACAATGATGGTAGAAAATAATTTTGATGCCCTAGTAGCATGATTCGTTAGGAAGTCAATATGATATGAAAAAATTGAGGTGCACGTTGTGATTACTTTCTGCAACATGTTCTGGGAAGGTTGCACTAAGTTTTATCACGAAGGTGTAGCCAATCAGAAATATGAACAAATGAATTGCGTTAGATACGGCTTCAGTTTGGGAGGTGTGAAGCCGTATATTAAATTACGCGATAAGGCAACATTAAGCGTAATGACCCGGCTGCTTCTCGTCTTTGCCGTGTGGATTTTCTTTCTTTTTATACTTTTCGTGACTTTCATCTGTTGCAAAACAGACTGCTTGTGCAAAATTATCATGTCACCGTGCAGTTTGTTAAGATGCAGCTCCGTTACATATAATCACTATTGTGAATTTTATGCTTTCCCGTTTAGTGCAGTTCTCTGAAAGTTCCATATTTCCTACTACTAAAGAAAAAGAAATTGAAATGGCACCTGTATCTCGGGTTGACTTGATTGAGGACTAGTTGATACGGAGCTGAACACATTACTCAGAGCAGAGGATAATGAGTTGCAGATGTACAAGAGAACTTAAAAAAAATAAGTTAGACGTTATTATTGAAGGCCAAGTAATTTTTGTTGACTGTTGCACTACATTTCGAAATGGCGCAAAAACGAATACACGACAAAATTCCATAGCCTAGAGAATATTTTCCAGAATGTATTTTCACTCTGCAGTGGAGTGTGCGCTGTTTTGACACTTTTAAAACTATGTCCCGAACAGCGATTCGTGTCTGCTGAGCTACCCAGGCGCGACTGTCGACACTGTCTTGCAATTTCACTTCCGCTGTACCTTGGACAGCTAAGTCACTGAGAGAATTACCAGCGAATAGCAAAGTTTTCGGTTCGAGTTTTGGTCCGCTACGCAGTCTTCATGTACCAGGAAGTATGTAGCGCGGAATTTTCGTTCTGGATGGCGCTGCTACCTTTCAGCAAATTACGCTAGCCGACAGAAAATGATTTTCAGACAAATACAAGAAAAAAATTTAAGTGCCCTATATATTCGGCAATGGAAAAAGTGGTTATATCAACCGAAACTCTGAAAATTGCAAGAACCTGTCTCTGAGTACGAGTACATTCCAGTAATATTTATAATAATTGCAGCCATGGTTTATAACATAGATAAGAAAACATTCCATCTTTTCAAAGTGAACGTTTTGTTTGTGTGTACCAAACATGATTCGCCTATTCATGCTAGTCGTCTTCAGTGGTCTATAATGTAAAGAAAATTGCTTCATTATTATATATTTTGACAGAAGATCTGCAGTGATTTTTGTAGCTCATTTCAGTCATCTGTCTATTTACAAATATGGAGTTTTCGTTACACTCACACATTTTAAACTCTTTTGATGTGCCTGTGTTTTCTGTATATGCTAGATGCACACATTACAGGTTTCCACTTCGTAAGTCTCGTTGAAACATTTCACTGCACATAACCTATATTGTAGCACACAGTGCATGGTCACCCAGATATAATGTAGTTCTTCATGAGGGATCGTGGGAGCTGAGGGATCGTGGGAGCTATAGGGGGTGAGAATAGACTGTGGTGTCGCGCTGAGCATGGAGGGGAGAGCATGAGCATGAATGGTGGTGGTGGTGGTGGTGGTGGTGGTGGTGTGTGTGTGTGTGTGTGTGTGTGTTGTTTTTTATGGTGAGTTAGTGAGAATATTGTTCTTCTGCTACTATTGCCTTTTTGTCATTTAAAGGTACTTCCATTTTTATTAAAAGCACTCCGTATGAAATACTCTTCCTGTAGAGTGAGCACCCCCTTTCTTTTATTGTTATGACTCGAAATTGTAATTTATTTTCTTAGTTTAGTCTGGCGATTATTTCCTTTTATTATGTGTTCTGCGTATGTGGAGTCGGTACATTCACTCTTCAGCGCCTTATGTAATTTTTGTTCTTAGTATTAAAGTTTCTTGCAGTCATCCCAATATTCAATAAAGCATACACTGTAAAAAGTTATATAATAGTTGCGAAAGACGGATTTTTCTTACCTGGCTGATAAAGTATAATTCTTTTCATAATTTATAGCAAACGATAACAAACTGCTCTCTTAAAGACTGTAAATGTCACTCGATCTCACGCATACAAAGCGCCATTCATACTGTGATCATTTCGTGGATGAGACAACAAGATAATAAAAAGAATAATATTTCCTACCGTTTACTGTGATAAAGAGAGCATAACTGTAGAACTGTGTGCATGGGTGTGTTCGCAAATCGGAGTAATACAGTGATATATTACCTCCATGAGTCTTGGGCCGAATAAAACATTACGATGATAAAGCTGACAGTCAGAGTGGCGACTGCCGTGGTTTTATTAGTTTTAGTTCGACATGCTCTGCATATCTGTTGGACTGTTAACTTCAAGCTATAACCTCCTGATCACCTGCTGTACACTTCACGTAAAGTGACTGAAGGGAATACTTTGCTGGAATTGATGGTAGATATGAATCTGTGCAAGCACTTGCTCATAATACTCCATTTTGTTATTACAGCAAATGAGACAAGGCTTGGTGATCGCACAACGTTCACATGTACTGGGACTAGTACAGGAAAGCCACTTATGAAACAGGAGTAGGCTGCAAAGTAATTCTGGGCGCAGAGACAAACTGGCTAGGCAGAACGTTACGGCCAACCAACCTACAGTATCTTGGTCAGCCTTTAGTGCGAGGATAGCTGCGTTTTGTCCGTATCGGAAAGCAGAGTGTTGTATATAACGATAGGTAAATGGCATTATACAGGGGATGGACAAAAATACGATAACAGCGAAACCACAACACATTACCAAGCCTAATACGGTGTAGGAAAGCCGGTGACATTCAAATCAGCTTCCAGTCGTATTTTAATGAAGAAATGCAGGTCCTGTACGGTTTTCAAGGGAATCTTACGCCATTCTTCCTGCAAAATAGTGGCAAGTTCAGTTAACGATGTTGAAGGTGGATAGCGATTACGCTCCCTCCTTTCCAAAGTAGACCACAAAGGCTCAGTAATATTGAGATCTGGTGATTGTGGTGGCCAGGGGAGCTGCGACAACCCATACTCCTGCTCACAAAAGCAGTGCTGGACGACGCGAGCTGTGTGGACAGCGGTCCAAGTCCCAAAAACAGATTACCGAAATGTGCTCCACACAGGCATGATGGAGGACTAGTAACGGGATTGGGATGAAACAACAAGTTACAAAGGCAACAAGTACTCTGTTTTTCGTTCGTCGATCCCCTATTCCACGAAATCGCGTACACATTCGGTACGTAGGCACCTCACCTCGCCTCTCATGTTTAAACATGGATATTACCGTAAACTTCTTCAGGGGCAGTACATGGCTGAAACACTGTTCTGCTCTTATGAAGACGAAAAGGATGCGGATCACCTTTTCCTTGGATGTCCCAGACGATTCGAAAGTACCAAAATCCTTTTACAAGAACTAGTGAACCTTAGTGATACGTTGCCAAATTCCGTGACAGCTTTGTTCAAATGAAATGGCTCTGAGCACTATGGGACTTAACTTCTGAGGTCATCAGTCCCCTAGAACTTAGAACTACTTAAACCTAACTAACCTAAGGACAACACACACATCCATGCCCGAGGCAGGATTCGAACCTGCGACCGTAACGGTAGCGCGGTTCCGGACTGAAGCGCCTAGAACCGCTCGCTCATCGCTGCCGGCACAGCTTTGTTAGCAACCCGGTATCACTGACTTTTCAATGCGATGTGCCTATTCATTGTTGCCGTAGACAGCCGCAGGTAATACCATCATGTCGTAGACAATGGGCAGTAGAAGTCTTCTGTAACATGTTATTGACAGTGATTACTCTGTATGGGCCTATTTGTATCTATCTACACTGATTAGCCAGAACATTATGACCACCTGCCTAATAGCCGGTTGTCCACCCTTGACATGGATAACAGCGGCGACGCGTTGTGGTATGGAAGCAATGAGGCCTCGGTAGGTCGCTGGAGGGAGTTGGCATCACATCGGCACACACAAGTCACATAATTACCGTAAATTACGGGGAGGGAGGGGGGCGATGAGCCCTGACACGACGTTCAATTACATTCCGGATATGTTTGATCGGGTTCAGATCTGCTGAGTTTGGGGCCTGCACACCAATTAGAGCTTGCCACTGTGTCCCTCGATCCACTCCATCGCACTCCGGCCTTGTGACGTGGTGCAATATCTTATTGAAAAATGCTACTGCCATCGGAAGACATGATCGTCATGAAGGGGTGTACGTGGTCTGCAAACAGTGTACGATACTCCTTGGCCGTCGTGGTGCCTTACACGAGCTTCACTGGACCCATGGATGCCCACGTGAGTGTTCCCGAGAGCATAACGGATCCGCCGCCAGCTTGTCTCCGTTCCACAGTACAGGTGTCGTGGGGCTGTACTCCTGGAAGACGACGAATTCGCGCCATCCCGTCGCCAAGAAACAGAAGGTATCGGGATTCACCAGACCATGCAACGCTCTGCCACTTCACCAAAGTCCCGTTCAGATGGTCGCGTGCCCATTTCAGTTGTAGGTGAGGGTGTCGTGGTGTTAACACTGGCACATAGGTAGGTTGTCAGCTACGGAGGCCCATTGTTGGGAGTGTTCGGTGCACTGTTCGTTCAGACACACGTGTACCCTTCGTGGAATTAATGTCTTATATTAGTTCCCCCAGAATTCGCCTCCTGTCCTGTTTTATCAGTCTGGCCAACCAACGACGTCCGACATTTGTAATGAGGTGGCCGCCCAACCCCACGATATCTGGACGTGGTTTGAGCTTGAAGACTATCACCACAACACTCCTCGAACACCCAACAAGTCCTGGAGCCTCCGGACCACCACACACACCCTCGTTCACACTCAGATACATCATCCGCCTTCCCCAATCTACATGCGGAGAGCACGCTCAGATACTACATGCACTGTGAATGTGTCCTCGCGAGGTGACGCTGCTACGCTGCTATCGCCTGGACGGGTTTATATCCATAGTAGGTCGGTGGTCGTTTGTTCTAGCTCTCTGTCTGTCTGTCTGTCTCTCTCTGTGTGTGTGTGTGTGTGTGTGTTCATTACAACTGCAATAATCATAAGTTTTATGTAACTGTAAGCTGTCTGTATGATGTAAGTTAAAGGTCAATAAATGTAAATAAATAATCGTGTGATAAAATAGCGAGCTATTTTTTTCACACTAGTGGTTTAATTCTATTCTCCAGGAATCTCACATATTATTGAAAGGCTTACGCGAATTGTCACATCCCATTTGCTTTATGGATTCGGTCTGGAGTGTTATGATGTGCGTAGAGCCAGTGTTCTTGTATGTCTCTAAAACGTCTCAAGCTAAGTCTGGTTTTCGATGATATCATTTACGTATGTTATAAAATATGAGCATGGTTATTCCAGATACGGTATCCAGTCGACTTATTATCGTCATTGTATTCCATTGTAACTTCTGTTATGAACCAAAACTGCGCTGTAAAATGGCCTTTGACCGAAGCTGGACGCTTAATAAGGAATAGTGTTAGCAGAAGCTTACGGTGTTGTATGTTGCCTTTTCTAAAGTTTATTTTCACTGTGGAATACAACCAACAAAAAAAATATTTTCGTCTAGTCTGTTTGTTAAACGATTTACATTCAGTATTGCCTCAATTTATGGTCTTGAGCTCGGAGCTATTCTGTCCCTTTTTGCTTACAAATAAATTTTAAGTCTATTAGTAGTAAAGATCATTTTTCCTATATTACAGATGCTGAGAAAAGTGATGATGCTGAAAAAAGGGCGAAACATGTCTGGGAAATAAAAGAAAAGATAAAAATTGTTTTTGCTCAAGGCGGACCCTCTGCGAAAACAAAACGTAATGTCTGAACTTCCTGTAACAAATCTCATCTGTTTTTCTCATTGATAACGAGACATTCAAAGCGATCTACGTCTGTTCGTCTGTACGTCTTCATCGTAGGTTATTAGCTACTTGAATAATGTATTAATTATCATTATGTCACTTTTGCCGTAGTCGTTGTGTTGTGAAGCATATTGTTGTCGCAGTACGAGTGAGTCGGTCTGTTGTCTTTACATCTCGCAATATCTCGTGGAAATTTTATCGGTCGCCGTTATCGAATTTCGTTGTCATGTGCAAGATAGGTGCACTGGCTCGTTTCCTGGACTGGCTTGTCTTTCTTATCACCTGGAAAAAAACCTTTAGTGGACGAGTTATCTGGGAATCAGGTAGCCATTCCATACTTTTGCCTGTGTGTTGGATGCTTTGTGATCTCTTCCAGTTGGCAATTTTTTCGGGATTATTTACGATTTTATCACGAGAGAGAAATGTTACAGATTTCGTAACCAAACAAACCTGTTTCGTCTCTCAGATTCCTCTCTCAATATCAAAAACAAAGTTTCCGTCTTTCACCGTCTTTGTGTACCTCACAGTCAACTGTCACTTCTTGTACGACAGGCGTATGGTTTCTTGTGTAATCTTTCGACTTTTGTTATATTTATGAAGATAAGCCATAAAGGTGATTGTATGCCGTGAAAATTTCTCCCATTTACGTTTAGTAGATACTACTGCCGTGTCACTTCGCCCTTTCTTTTCTCTCTCTCTCTCTCTCTCTCTCTCTCTCTCTCTCTCTCTTTCGCTGGTTACTAAGGTACTATGCCTCACGCGTTGCTTTGCTGCCCGCTGTGGCGTATATACTAACTTAATCGCGCCGTTTAGGGTGTCATGTTCTTGCGTTCTTTTCGAAACTTTTTGGGGATATTCAAGTTCCGGAACTAGTTCATGAAACACGTCCGTGGAAAGGAAAGTAAAAATTAGGGGATTCTTGTTAGGGTACATAACACCAATTCGAAAGGGCTACGCTGTTTAACTTTTGAACATGTTTTAAGATAGATTATCTTCTTCACTCGACATATTCACTCACTGTTCTTCTGATCCTAAAAACCAACTGAACTTCTCTTGAAAAACTCCGTCTCTACTCTTATATTTCGTAGATTCCGTCTTTCTCAATTTTGCAGAAACTATTCGGTAAAAAAATTTAGTTTTGCGTTACTTACAGCTTTATATGTCAACTTCGTGATGATGTGCCCCCTTCACTTCGTTAGTTATTCTGATGGTTGTATGGACATAAGACACTGCACGAAACACGAAACAGTTAGCAATGAAAAATAGGGGTCGCTACGATTTTGCGTCTGGTACATGTTACACAATATGTTGCTATGTATTTAGCTGACATGCTGAATATTTCTTTAGACTTTGATGAAGATCTCTGTCACCAATCTCGAGAAAACTGATCTGATGTTGCACACTCATTTGCGAACGCGCGCGCCAGCGATAAAGCCAGAGTTCAATGTACACACCTCAAATTTCATAAATGGTTTGAGATATCAAAATGAGATTTTGGCAAATGATAGCACTCAAAGAAGAGAGTATTTTGCCATATGGTTCATATGCAAAGCTTCGTTATCTACCTTGTCATTCTACTAACTGCAGACTTTTCGATGAAAGAATGTAATTTTTCAGAGCCATCGATAGCTTGTGAAACGATAAATGCTATGGGTTTTGCAACAACAGTTTACACGTTTCTTTTTGTATCGAAAATACACTTTTTCATAAGCTAGTGACCTTACTTTTCCCTCCGTTCCTCAAATAATAAACCACTGTCTTAGAATTCTCTCGCAATTCCGACTGCACAACATGTTAGTGAGGTGACACTATAAATTCCGCTGTGTTTTGGCAGAAGAAGCAAATTTTAACATGTCAGCAAGAGAGATGTGTAGGGTTTACTCAAAATTCGGCACTCATAACGCTTTTCTGAAAGTTACAAATGGTTAACAAACCAGTCGAAAATAAATCTCTGCTTTTCTTGCAATTTCAGAGGATTTTTTTTAGGTACTAATCAAAGCAGAGATGACAGATCTCTTTGAATGGTCATAATGCAAGTACACTACCTGCCCGTAACCCCCACCATTACAGCTTCCCCGATGCGTGCCCCGCTGACTGCGCACTTATTGGCCACGTTATTCTGCGCGGACTCTAGCTCGGAGGCATTTCAAGGGCTCCAGTGTACGGAGATTGGCGTTTTGCTGCTAGAATATGAGGCTCTCGACCTCCACTAGAAAGGAGGAGGATACAGTGTGAAATTTTCTAATTGTAGCCCACCAGTGCGCAGTGAAAATGCGACAGTAGCAGAAACTAACTTTGTTATATGACTACTCCGACTGGAGTAGTGTACGTTGCTACGTCGCAATACAAGCATGGAAGATGAGTGAGCAAAATATCTTCACGGGAAGGCGTGACAGTTTGCAATTTACATGATTAAATTAGTTGACTGTGAGACAGAAAAAGGGTTTATCGTCCCGCCAGAGCAAGCAACAGAACGGGCAGCCAAAACGTTAAAGTTGAACAAGAGGATTGTTTGCAAATTATACTAGCCGAAGAGAGTGGAATTCAAATTATTATGCCAAAGAAGAAGCAGCAGCAAGTTGTTCACAATAAGTATATCATTGATGATATGGATAAATATATTATCAGGCAGCAATTTCTACACTATTACGAGCAACAGAAAGGAATACCAGCCTTGCGAAAGCTACACAGGTTCTTTTGCGCAGAACTGAACTTCAAGGCTAGCAAGGAAACTCTTGAAAAAACTACAGGGTTTCTTGCCATACCCGTCCAAGCATGGCATCATCGACTGTGGCAGTCGCTTCCCGTATTCTCTCCCGGAGCTCTGCTACATCACGTGGTAGAGGCGGTACATACACTAGATCTTTAATGTGTCCCCACAGAAAAAAGTCACACGGAGTGAGATCTGGTGATCCAACACACAGAAAGCTCGCTCCGCACCTGAACTCGCCATGTTTGCAACTAGCGCTGGCTATCGGCAAATTACCAAACTACGCTATGGCGGTATACATGAAAAAAAACTTTCAGTGTTTCTCTTCAAAATGACATGTATGGTATCTGTACAATGTTTGGCAATAAATGATTGGAAGTGTCACGTACTTCATGTACATCCTGTATTATGTGGGATTTAATTTTACAAGGTGCAAAGTAAACGTGTTGCATGTGTGCAAAGAGAGAACGTAGTTGAGAAAAGGGCATAGTGCATTACGTTTTTACTTGAGAGCAAAGCATCAGAATCGGAGAGGCCACTGGTTTACTTAGATGAAACATGGATTAACAAACATTACATCGTAAATAAATCTTGGCAAAGTGACAGTATGCGAGGAGTATTGTCGAACAAAAGTGACGGTCAGCGTTTAATTGTTGTGCATTCAGGCGGTGACACGAATTACATTAAGGATTCAATTCTCATATATGACTAAAAAACCAAAACGGCATGCTATCTCTCAGAAATTGATCATTAACACTCTTCTTTATTTATTTGAAGGGAACGACTTTTTATTTTCTGTTGACGGAACAAGATATACAAATGCTGAAGTATTTTCTTAATTATCAGAACAAATTGTGACAGCCGTATTATACTTCGTAGCAGGGTAATTTCCAAATTATTATATCCACTTTCTCTTACTGACAAACGCTCTCGTCCGATCGACTTTTTTTGAAACCATCTATGAGGTCATGCGCAAATAAAACATTTAATACGATGATCGAAATGACACAACAAAGGACTGGAACTAACAGAAACACAAGTAACTGGATAACAATAAACATAAAAATTTAAAACCCCTTAAAGCACCTGAAGGGTTTCGCCCTGGCAATTTCTCGATTACCCAGAAAATGTCTTAACCCTCTATGCCACAGCACTGCTCGGAACAATACTGTCGGGCTTCAAGCGAGATACTGTTTGTTGATTAATCGCAAAGTCTTTACCAATTCGGCAGCTATTGTAAGTGTACGAAATGTATGACTGAAACACTGCTCAACCAGTGATCATATCGCAATTATTTCCCATAATGCGCGTGACCAGGCGGGAACAATAAAACAGTTTTGCACGTATAAGATTTTTCAACATCTATTTTTGAACCACTTCCTCTCTCTATTACATTAAAAAAAATACAAAGGCGCTGATAATCTGATTTCACAGAGTTCACTAAATCGGAATAGCAGATTTACACAGTTCATTTTAGACAAAACACGCTTGGAAACCGATATCCGATCGGGATAGCAAAATAGATTCAAGCCTAAAATGTAAACACGACAGCGAACATTGCATTCGCATTTAGAAATTAGATTTTCGTTTTCCACAAATTGCCTCTCGTGTAAATGTGATGATAGACGAGCGGCGTGTGCTAGCGCTCCACTTTTTCTAAGAATTCTGGAGTGTATGCCAGTATTTAAACTTCTCACTCCCTGTTTCTCGGGCCTAAACACGACGCTGCCACCGTGGTAAGATTACCACTTCGCTTTGCCGAGTAATAAAGTGCTGCGTTATTGTTGTCCTCCAACAGTCACGTCAGTTGAGGTGTTTCACTTGGTTAGATATTTAGATATGCATTTGGGAGAAGAGGGGCCACCGTGACCTAGGTTTTCTGTGGGTTATATAAATCGATAAAGGCGAATGGCGGAGTGTTTCCATCGAAAAGGACACTGTCGATTATCTTAACCATATTTGTGCTACCTAAGCCTTGTGATCTAATTTTAATGATCTGGTCTTCGACGGGATGCAAAATCCCAATCTTTCTTCCTCCTGAAGGGGATTACAAAACTTGATCTACTCCGAACCATCGTAACCCCAGCACTTTTTCATATTTGCGCGTTAGCTCCCTTCAAAATTCAGGTTGGTTTCCGAGTACTTCATACTTAGATGACAGAGGTCATCTCTAAACACGGGCAACGCAGTGGCCAACAGTCTCCGCCTAACGCGGCCAAGAACAGTGCCATTTGCGTAGAAGTGAGTGCTAACAGAAGAGCAACACAGCAATAAAGTAACTGCAGAAACTAATATGGGATGTACGACGAACGTATCCATCCGTTAGAACAGTGCGGCGAAATTTGGTGTTAATGGGCTATGGCAGCAGACGACCGTCGTTTGTGGCTTTGTTAACAGCACATCGTCTGCATCGCCTGTCCTGGGCTCGTAACCATATCGGTTGGACGCTGGGCGACGGCAAATCCACGGGTTGGTCAGGTAAGTTTCAGTTGGTAAGAGCTGATGGTAGGGTTCGCGTGTGGCGCGAACTCTACGAAGCCATGGACCCGAGTTGTTAGCAAGGCACTGTGCAAGCTGGTGGTGGCTCCGTAATGGTGTGGGCTGTGTCTACACGGAATGGCCTGGGTCCTCTGGTCCAGCTGAACCGATCATTGACTGTAAATGGTTATTTTCGGCTACTTGGAGACCATTTGCAGCCATTCATAAACGTCATGTTCCCAAATACGATATTTCTTCAAAGAAGTGTTTGCCCTACGTTCTTCATCTGATTTTCTGTTGTGCTCTCTTAAGTATGTAATTCTATTCATCTTACCTTCGATGTTGCTTTTTCTCTTAAACAAGAGCCTATTTAATAAAATCTGTGCTTATGCCATCTATAATCCAAGCCAGCTTTAACTTTCCGAACTTTTTCGTACCACTAGAATGTGAAGAGGCTCTTAACGGCATTGACAGCGATAATCGTAGGGTCGCTGTTACATCTGACGGATCAAAATGGACAGAAAAGTAATCCAATAGTCTCGGAGGTTTAGGACGCAAAGCGTCCCCTCCTATGGGTTAGTTTGAGTGACAGTTTACGACGGATTAAATAATGTTACGAATCCACACTGTCTTCTAATGACAACCAGGCGTAGTAGTAGAGAATTTACTATAAGCAATAAATCAGTCAACTGTCAGTATGTATCAGACTTTTACGACATAAATAAGCGTATAGAACATTCTCGTAAATCCGATTAGAATGAATATGGAGAGCTAGCTGAAAAATATTTATGTGTCACAGGAAATGACTGACTGTTTACGATCCGCTAACTGATTCATTACTTTTCATCCGCAGTGTTTTTCTTTTACGGAATGATTGTCTAGCCTCCAGTCGGCAGTTACAGAAATGGAATTTGCACGACGAAATTTTACTGAAGTACCACAAGATTCTGTCCTAGCTCTAATACGTTTCTAATACGAGTAAATTATCTTGCACGCCCCAGATAATAGACAGTATTTATTATTTTCGCCGAGGACTCAGGTATCACCCTCAATAGCAATAGACAGAGCTAAAACAGAAATTTCAAATAATTAGTGAGGGATTTTCCGCAAGTGATCTCTCTCACAGCCGGCCGGTGCGGCCGAGCGGTTCTAGGCGCGTCAGTCTAGAACCGCGGGACCGCTACGGTCGCAGGTTCGAATCCTGCCTCGGGCATGAATGTGTGCGATGTCCTTAGGTTAGTTACGTTTAAGTAGTTCTAAGTCTAGGGGACTGATGACCTCAGATGTTAAGTCCCACAGTGCTCAGAGCCATTTGAACCATTTCTCTCTCACAACTGAACAATGAGAAAAATTTTATATATTCAGTTCTGCAATTCATAAGATACAACACGAAGAATAGTTACTTCTGTAATAGAAAACTTAATACCTAAGGGAAAATCTTTGAAATGTTTGTGAGTAATTATAATCTGGGATAAATACGTGGTGCTCACCTTCAATCGCATTGTATAAATTATCTTCAGAGCTAGGTATTTGAGTACTAGATCATACAACATATATTTTGTCATGAAATTAGTATTAAACAGTACATTGCCTTCCTCAAGGAATAAAGATATTCATAATTTCACTATCGGAAGATATGACGATCAACCTGTATGAAAACTGACGTTTTATCAGAAAAAGTTAAAATGCTGCTGCCGAGGTTTTTGATAGTTTGCCATGTAACATAAGAAGCGTAGTAGACACAAAACCAAAATTTGAAAATAAGATGAATTGTTTTGGGAATTTTCACCTGTTCTACAGACAAAAGTTTGGAAATGTGTGGACTATGAAGTGCAAAGAAACAGTATGCTTTTTCCTGTTGACCTGATGTAATTACATTTTCCTAGAGACATACTGATTCTCAACTTTATCTTCAGTAACGATAGAAGCTGAAATAGTGCCTTAAAATTAGTGCCAAGACCGGGACTTGAACCCACGTCACCTGCTTAATAGGCAGGTGTGCTACGCACTACTGGACTAGGATACTTCATACAGCTGTGTTGGCCACAGAGCCAAGATAGTGTAACGGTCAGCACATCTGCCTAGTAAGTAGG
Organism: Schistocerca cancellata; assembly: GCF_023864275.1. Classification (NCBI taxonomy): domain Eukaryota; kingdom Metazoa; phylum Arthropoda; class Insecta; order Orthoptera; family Acrididae; genus Schistocerca; species Schistocerca cancellata. The sequence goes on from NC_064626.1 coordinate 662,609,278, forward strand.
GTTCCAGCCCTGGTACATATTTTAATTCATTACTTCAACTTCTATCCTTACCGAAACTTTTTCCTATGTTAATCATTTTTTAAATGGTCAGTATGCAGGCAAATCTGAATACGAATTATATTAAAAGAAGCATGTTTATTAACTCGTTCCACATCGTTATAAGAAGTCTGATTTGTGAAGCATAAAACACCTATCTAATTATTCCAGGGAAGCGAGTATCTCTAAGGCCAGTCAACTGTGTCACACTGAAATGAGTGAACCAAGCCGGCTGGTGTGGCCGAGAGGTTCTAGGCGGTCTGGAGCCGCGCGACCGCTACCGTCGCCGGTTCGAATCCTGCCTCGGGCATGAATGTGTGTGATGTCCTTAGGTTACTTAGGTTTAAGTAGTTCTAAGTTCTAGGGGACTGATGACCTCAGATGTTAAGTCCCGTAGTACTCAGAGCCATTTGAACCATTTTGACTGAACCAAAAAGAGTGACATAATGCATTCTGTCTGTACAGACAGGCGTGTTAAGAGTCACAGTTTCGTCACGTCACGTCTAACCAGCTACACGTTCGGTGTTAACTTCCAGTTACGTTACGGGTGCAGATTACGTGTGGTGCCGCATTGGCGGTCGACTCGCCCCGCCTGGTGCTGCTGTGGCAACTTCTCCGCAGAAGCCGCGTTCACCGCCGTGGGAATACTCCGTCGCAACTCTCTGGGCACTCTCTATTGACGTGAAGTTCCCGGCTTTCCCAGTGAGCGGAGCAATCGATAGGAACCGAGCATGCAGCCGAGTACAGTTGACGTCTTGCATTAGCACCCGACAGACTTGTTAAAAATGACTCGCAATTAAAATTTGTTTTTGCCACAGTTTGTCAACACGATAAATTTAACCAGCCCACTGGTACAGTGAGTTGTCTGCGCGTTTAATGCCCTTACTTCTAAATGCGCTGTCTTTCTTTTATTTCTTGAGGAGTCCACTACTTTCTGTCCGATCACTTTCCCTCTAGTCCTTCGTTAACAAAGTATTCAGGCCCAGAGGGTCTTGGTCTGGTTGATATCCAATCTCATTTACATTTATTTAATTACGTAAATATAAAAAGCTTTCGTAACAGCACTTTTTATCGTTTTGAAAAGTGGTCATTTGTCCTCTAATGCTGAAATTCTGAACAACATTATTCGTTATGGGAGGAAATGTATTGTTTAATACAAATGTCATGACAAAATCTGTGAAGTATGTAGCATCGTACCTAGCTCTGTAAATCTGTTTCTACAATATGATCGAAGATGAGCACCACATATTTATCCAGAAACATAATTACTCTCAAACATTTAGAAGATTTTCCCTTAGTTATTCACTCTTCTACTGAAGTGGTAGGCCTAACTGTGTCATTCTTCTTATACCTTTGAGGTGCAGAACTGAATATATTCTTCTTCATTATTTTTAGACATATTTGCAGGAAATCAGTCGCTGATTCTTTAAAATGTCTTTTGTAATTGCATATCTTTTGATGTTGTCATAATATGCTGCCGGTTGTGTGTTAAACGGAATATCATTTAGACTCATTAGAAATAACAGCAGACCTACGATTGAATCTTGTGGCACTTTATTAATATTTTGTTGTGCATATTTATTTCTCGCAACTTTCGACTATAGGCTAAACTGTCACTTCGGTAAGTGAACAGCTTCGAACATAGTCCATTAAAAGGAGCGAATTAGTTATCTGAACATTGACGATCGGCTTCTGGGGCCTACAAATGATTTTCAGCTAAACTTCCCATATCTGATAAAGTCGGATTTATATTCAATGCGCTCATTTATATGGCAGATGTGGAGTACTAACCGACAGTAGATTGTCTATTGCTACGTATTTTCCTACTACTGTTTACTATAAATTACAGCTGCGCGATTAGGTTTTGAGGCTCATGCTTTGCTTTCTTAAGGCTGTGTCATTCTCTGCCCGAGGCGTTATTTGAATGTTGTGCGGAAGACCGTGGCCAACTTCCCAAACGTTGGCGCCATTTCTTTTAGTTCGAGTAGCTCCTAAGTTGGCATCGAGATGCTGAGTGGTCCCCGTTACAGTCTTCCACCAAGGAAATTCCCTGGTTGTGGGATTCAGGCACGTTGGCCACTCAGCTATTAAGGCTGACTGACTACTACAACTACGACTACTACTACTGCTGCTGCTGCTGATGATGATGAGGAGGAGGAGGAGGAGGAGGCGCAGCAGCAAGAAGAAGAGTGGATCGAAACATCACAAAATGTTCATATGAATATGGGTCCGAAAATACTGCGTTACCGAATTATGAAATGAATTCCCTGTAGTGACCCATCATAAAGTGACGCACCTCAGATATGCATTTATATGTGCATTCCATTTTACAGAGTGTTTTGGCATTCGTTTTTAGTTTGTCTTGAGTGTCTTCTGTTTAGCATCAGCGTGTGGGCTGAAATCATCCATGATTTAATGGTCTCTACTTCATCCCACAACATCTTACTGGACAAACGGACGGTTTTCAGAAACGAGGTGTTTAATCATTTAACAGTATACCACTAGACGTCATCCAGCTGACGCGGTATGTGCACAATGGTGCTCCAAGAAGCTGGCCGGTATATTAATAACCAGTTACCGGATCGATGGATGTGCTGAAGAGGATTCATTTCACGGTTTGCCCGACCTCTAGATTTGAATCCAAAGGATCTTCACATCTGGAGATATTTAAAATCCTTCGTGTATTTAATTCCTGTATCTGACGTCAATGTTTTGAGCAAGCGCATCCAAAACGCATTTCACCAAATACGACGGACTTTGGGAATTTTCAGCCGAGTACGGCAAAGCATGGGATGCGGACTCAGGGCATGCATTGAAGCAGGTGGAAGTCATTTTGAGCAATTTTTGTGAATGTACGACGTTAAATGTATCATATGTGACAAGAGCAATGGATACATGTCTCTCCCTAACGAAGGGTGGTTATCCTTGTTCACATGACTTTCTGTAATGTTCGGGCCTGACGAACGCGTCCCTTCATTTATCGACACATATTTATAAACCTGTATGCATCCGTCAGACGCAGAATCATGTCTCGCTGCGTACGTAACACAAATTCCTTCCCGATTAGCAGTGACTGTAACAGTATTCGTATGGTGTATTTCGTACGTGCGGCGGGTAACCGAGCCTACTCCCTCTGTTTACTGATTTGTTAATTGTGTAAAACGCCTTCTTAAATCACGTCGAATGTGATAAAACATATGAAGTGAAATAAGATTTTTTTAAGAATGTTTGGTTCTTGCTGTCACGGTGAGGTGTATTCGTGCAAATGTAAGATAAAAATGTTTATATTCTGACAAATAAGTAAAAACAATGACGACTTATATAATTAAATAATTTTTAGATAACTGTATCGATATTTAAGGAGAAGCTACTATCACTTGTTAAAATAGTAGAGCGATTTCCTAGGGAAGAGATTTCCTTCCGTTTAACTTTTTATTTTCGCGTGTTCCTTGCGCTCAGATAGTCGTAGGTAATTTGATTTATTATTTATTTGCAACCATGTCTACAAGCAATCTAGTTTCCTATAGATCTATGTTTGACATTTATTGTTTTTGTGTTGTATATTTTTTGTTCTAGAAAGGAAAGGAAGGGTGACATACATTGTTCGAAAGCCGTCGGACCGAACACGTATCGACTCTTGCTGTTTAAGCATTTCGTTTCAAATAGAACCTGCATCTTTTAATAAAGAAGTCCGAAACAGTATTACTACGAGTTCGTAAGATGGAAAGTGAATTAACACATTTCAATGCGCTTATCGAGCAATGACACTCAGCCATGCCCACGGCCTGATATACTCACCAATCAACAAAGCGATGGCAGCTTTATTTTTCAAGAAAACGAGTCCGTAGGTAAGAGTAATTAATAATTTGGATTCAAATTCATTACATCATGGCATTGCATTTGTAATGTGTCCTTTAGATGGCCGGTCATTCCGTATGCACTGCATACAACTGAGCAGATTTGGTTATCTCTACCGTTATCACTTACTCTTTGCTGCCAGACAAAGAATACACTACAATGAGGAAAGTAATTTCATTTCTCGTTTGCCAAAAGTCTCAGATATTTCTGGATCCTTGTCTTTTCGAGACGTTCTTCATCACTATTCTCACGAGTCACGAACATTTGAATTGATAACTGCCTTGTTGCTGGCGAAGGGAGGAGAGGGGGAGAGAGGCGGGGGTAGCTCTCCTGCCGCCTTGAAGGTTGAATTAACTGCCGTGTCAGGCGACAGGCTTCGCTTCTGACATTGTACTGGCCGTTGGTGAATCCTCCATGCAAGTATAGGACACTGTGGCTGTCACCGTGATAAGGGTGTAACTCGAGTACCCTGATTTTGGGAAACTTTTCAATTGGCGTGAACAACGACGGGTTGATCGAAGATGGCGCCGTCGACTGTTGTCGGCGGGCGGAGCAGTCACAGTGCAGCATATCACTAGCCGGTAAGAGTCGACTGAACCTACCGATGCTGGCTGTCGCTGCATCCCGTAACAGAAAGACGACGTAGCGTTTGACGCCATGTGCACGAAAATAGCAAGAGAACGGCACACTAACAATATTTCTTTTGCGTACATATTATTTTTTGGGATGTAGGTTGTGGTGACAGACGATCGAAGCGGTATCGAACGCTTCAGTTAATTCGGAAATACCCTACTGGACGACAGCAACAACCAGCCAGGCAATCCAGAAACACAGCCACCGCGTGGAGTACCGAAGCCACATACAGCATCTTTGTTCACTGCATGTCACGATGTGCAGAGATCATCACTGATGCAGGAGCACAGCCATTGGACATTCGAAGCATGGAAGAAAGTCGACTAGACCGATTAATCACAGCAGACGTCGATACTCGCCGCTGTCACTTTCAGAGTACCACAAGTGCCGATGCACTCCTCTTGCCGTCTGGGTACAGTCCTGCCAGGTAGTGTTTCAATGCGTAACTTTGAGAGGAGGAATCGCTAGGGTTGAGGAGCAGTGAACTGCGGTTGTTGAAACAAAAGACACGGCCGTTGCGTTAGTCCTAGCCAACTGAAGCGGGAGGACGTGCTTGTGCCGCGCGTAGGGCACTGTTACCTGATGATGCATGGATTCCTTGTCCGGCGAGATGACTGACCTGTGTGCAGTCCTTGTAGTATACAGATACGTGTACACCAAATGTTAAAAGAACGCATTTTATTTCAAGAAGGTTGGATCACTACCAGCTCGCCGACTCATCTGTCGTCCGTTTTAGATGTTGAATAGAATTCGATCCGTGTGTTAAGTTTCTGCGTAATACCTGACTTTGTAAATATATTACTAGTTCATCTATTGTTTACCGAATTAATCAGTAACAGTTTCTATTGACATTGCTTTCGCTTTTTCATAGTTGTAGTATGTGTATTTTAACAATGGCTTTCAGAAAATGATTTGAGTCTTAGCTATTTGATTCTTCAGTGCGACAGAGTGAATGCGGCAGAGTGAGGGCGGCTCTGTATGGATGAGATTTATATTTTGCACATACTTTTAAAAATTTAACCACATTCGCCTCGAATTAGTTCAGTAAGGTACTGATGACGTCGATATTGAGCGCTACGTACCGTCATCACCTTAACGTATCACGACATCTATAATAGAATATCGGCAGTTCTTTGACTTGTTCAAAAATGTTCAAATGTGTGTGAAATCTTATGGGACTTAACTGCTAAGTTCATCAGTCCCTAAGCTTACACACTACTTAACTTAAATTATCCTAAGGACAAACACACACGCCCATGTCCGAGGGAGGATTCGAACCTCCGCTGGGACCAGCCGCACAGCTCTCTGTCTGTGATTGCGAATATAAAGTGCAAACGCCTATGCTACAGCGACAATATTCTAGTAGCTCAGAACATAGTGTATCTGTACAGACGGCACTACAAATTAACTGCAGCCAGCTATATTTCGAAAATACTGTAGACATCTCTCTGTCAGACAACCGTACGGCACATCAGCAGAGTGAAAAACGTTTCTCTAAACTCATGGCCCGGAACAGAATGCGAAGAGACAAAGAAATGTCCTTGAAGTACAAGAGAACCACATTATTTGATGATAGCATACTGACATTGGGGCTGCAAATAGACAATCAACCAATCATCACTGTGTGAAAGTCATGACGGTGTTGATGTTTGGTTTTTGGGGCGCCCAACTGCGCGGTCATCAGCGCCAGTACAAAGTTCCAATTTTTACATAATCCAATCTACCCACTGTCACGAATGATGATGATGAAATGGTGAGGACGACACAAACATCCAGTCCCCGGGCAGAGAAACTCCCCAACCCGGCCGGGAATCGAACCCGGAACGCGGCAACGCTAACCACTAAATCACGAGCTGCGGACACCGTGTGAAAGAGTCAGTTAACCAGGGGATAGGGGTTCCAGAGCAGTGGCCCTAACTGGCCTCGTGTTTCCCAGTTCACGACAGCAAAGCAATGTTGTGCAGTAAGTAAAGAGCGAAGACAGTTTTGTAGCATGTATTACGCTTTTAGATGTGTGCGGTGGAAGGTGATGTCCGAGATAGGTACAGAAACAAGAGAGAGAGAGGAGCAACCCTTCAGCGTTAGAGATAGGCAAGCCCAGAGAACTGGCATAACTCTGCAGCACTGCTTCTTCCCAGGACTTGGGCGATCTGCGGACAGATAATTTATTATCTGTCGACTACAGGAACTACGAGCAGAGACCGATATCAACAGCTGACCACTTACTTGCAGACTTTCCAGCACAGAAAGATCTACGATCCATTCCGGGCATTAAATTATTGATTCCGATCAGCGACAGTGCAAGCTCTCGCAGTGCGCTAATGCTTGCTGGAGGAGCGGAGTTCAGATCCCCATTCGGCCAAAGTAATTACGATTTTCCCCTCTTTTTCCTTAAATCTCTTATACTAAATACCGGGATAGTCACTTCAGCACGCTACATGCCTTTTCCCTATCCTTATATAACAGCATTGCAGTTCCGTCACTAGTGGCGTCCTTGCGATGACTTGCTGCATTTCAGGTTTTCCGAGGAATGACGTAGCTAGAATTTTTTGCAACTCTTATGCATTTTACAATACTTATTCCATAAAATGTACAAAAATTTAAATGTTGGGACAATAGCAGAGATACAAAACAATAACATATCAAAATTAAGTTGGACGTCTTGGACAGGATTCCGTAAGTGGCACACCTGACATCTCTAGGCTGGTTGCAAAATTTTGCCTGAGTCTGATGCCGCAGCAAGTAGGAAGGAGGGGAAATGTGATTGGTACATTATACACCTTTTGTCACAACCCACGGTGGCTTGGAGAAAACAGATGTAGATGTACCTCTGCTATCAGTGATGGCATTTGAAAACCGTAGCGCCTGTTAACAAGAGGTTGATAGCATTATATTCCAAAGAATAAATTGCAACACAGGGATGTTCTGCATATTATTGCTACGTATCAGCGTCCCACTGATAAATGGAACGCTGCCAACAGTTAGCAGAATTCTTATAATCACAGACTGCACCTGTAGACTGTACTGTCTTCAAGTGTCACTGTTAACGCTCTGCTCCGTACTGTCGCATCGAATTAGTTTGCGCTTGCAGATAGGCAACCCACTGAACAGATGTGCAAAGCGGGCAACCGTTCCTTCCCGGACAATTCGCGTCAATTAATTGCATGCACTTACAGACGTTTGCCGCATCACAAAATGTACTCATATTGAACAACTGGAATGTGAATTACAAACTTAGAGATATGCTCCGTCCATTAATATGTGTCTGTTTTCTGTATGTCTTGTAGGTTTTGCACAGTCGTCTTCTGAAATCCTGAAGCTGTCTATGAAAAACTCTTCCGTCGTTGGAAGACGAAATAGCAGGAAATATTTTTTCCCTGTTGACACATCTGACTAGGATAATCTTTAAAATAAACGTACATTAACGTTTTTCATTAAAAATATTGGTAGTAAAAAGTTTAAATGAAATATCCTCCACCAGAACTTCAATCTAAATGGAAGCATGTCCCCCTAAAGCATTGACCGTTATAGCTCCATAAATAAAACCGACTGAAATTTAAGTTGATTAGTATAAAGTTGATTTAATACATCAGTTACATGATAAATAAAGTATTCTGTTTAAAAAGAAATTATAACATGTCATAGTAAATCTCTAAAAGATAACTAAGTAAAAACCGAGCGAGGTGGCGCAGTGGTTAGCACACTGGACTCGCATTCGGGAAGACGACGGTTCAATCCCGCGTCCGGCCATCCTGATTTAGGATTTCCGTGATTTCCCTAAATCGATCCAGGCAAATGCTAGGATGGTTCCTTTGAAAGGGCATGGCTGACTTCCTTCCCCGTCCTTCCCTATTCCGATGAGACCGTTGACCTCGCTGTTTGGTCTCTTCTCCCAAAGAACCAAACCAAACCAACTAAGTAAAATATGATGATAATTCCTCAGAAAGAGTAACGTTTGTTACGTTTAGCCATGAAAGTTAAGGTAAGCTAAGCTCAGCTTCACGTTGTGAGTCAGACGGGCCAATCGGGACCGACCGATTACCGTGCCATCCTTTGCCATGACGCCATTCAGATGCGATATGGAGGAGCATGATGTCAGCATAGCGCTCTGCCGGCCGTTGTCTAGTTTCTTGACCTTGGAGCCGCTGCCTCCCACTCAAGCAGCCCCTCAGCTGGCATCACGAGGCTGAGTGCACCCCGTTGCATGCCTCCCACCTAGGAGAAGTCCCGGGAGTACCGGGAATCGAAGCCTGGATCTTCCGCATCGCAGCCAGACACGCTGATGACTGAACTACGGAGGCGGACACGTTTACTTATCTAACTAAATACTCCTTTCCCTTATTCTTTTGTAAGTTACAGAGAAGAACACATTCTCTGTAACACCTTCTATATTCAGTATCCCTGAACGTTGTGTCCGACCTGTTCCATCGGTCTCAATATCGTGCTTACGTCTTTTATACTGAGGTGTCGCTGACACATTTTGCGTAACCAGAAGCAATAACTGACACTACAAGGAAAGTAATTATGTGCAGGAGAGATCGCTGACTTTCAGCCCACTGAAAAATGTCGACAGAAGCCACTCCAATGTACGTCGTTTGCCTAGATTTAGAGCGGGCCTCTGCACTGCAACATGATTTGTTACGCTTTCCGCGACAGTGACGCGCCTGAAAACCATTGACTGTGTTCAACTTTTGTGCAGGAGCACGGAGAGCTGCGTGATTTGTCCGACAGCTTTGCAGTGATGTCACTAACACCAAGCGTTCCCGTTGGCACCTTTGCCTACCGTTTTAGGCACGCCGTTGTGAGTGATAGGTAATAACAGTCCCTTAGAAAACCACCTCAGTTCTGTCAAAATGTGTGTGTGTTCCTTTAGATAATGAGCATGTTTCAACGTCATCATGCCATCAACAATACTATCCGACAGAAATTTTGTAAAATTTCCGTTACAGGTTAGAGCAGTCAGCTTCCGCGTATGAAATCGTGCTGACAACAGCATGTCCTTCTGCGACAACCCGAAAGTGATATTCGTGTTAAGACATTCAGAAGATTCACGCCTATACGTCTGATAAACACGCTGACGGAATTGGTTTTTCGTGGGTCTGGCGAATAGCATTCTGCAACTTGTCCTGCTCCAAGAAGTCAATTACTGGGAGATCTATTCGGTTTGCATAAAATAAACCGATAAGGCGAGTTAAGTTTCGAAAAATTTCAGTATTGACGAAAATGTGGTCGTGAACGTTTGGCGCAGTCCAGAGCCCGAACGAAAATATTTTTCCTATTGTTCGATGATTTGTTTCCAGGGTTTCGGCATGTGCATGGGTGGAGCGGTAACAGTGCTTCTCGTTTGACTGTTATTTATCCGTATCCGTAATTTAGTCATTGCATTCGTTCCCTGATTCAGTTTACAGTATACAGTGTTTTGAAGATCGTTTTCTCGCAGTTTTCTTCGACGCTGCGTTCGGATACATCGAGCAAAACCGTTTCCTCGTGACATTATTGCGAGAACCAGAGTACGAAGATATTGTCAGTAGTATCAAACGAATTTCAGTGATTGGATGTCACTGCCACGAATGTGCTTCGTGTTCAAAGAAATTTCCGCTAGCTGTGTCATATCGACCCCGTGCTGGCCACTCGGCTCTCGAAGTGCGACGCGTGTCATTCTGCGGGCGGCCGCGTGTTACTGGCAGGTCGTTGGCCAGAATGTAGTGACGTAGGCCGCACGCCGCTGCCGCCGTCGCAGTACGCCCTCCGCACGCTAGGGGCGCTTGGCACGGCACCTGCCAATCGATATACAGGCGGCGAGACTCGCTCGAGACAAGTGCCACAGAATGCAGCGACTTAACGAAAGGCACTCGGGCGCAGAAGCGTTTGTCGAGATCGCTAACAACCGGCTTTCGGTCCTATGTCTGATAATGCGGTGTCGAGGACCAAGTTAAAGTACAGTTTCGACAGCAGTCACGCAGCGCGGAATACTTAGTAGACCAAATGTAAACAAAGGGTGTATAGGTCCTCGAGTTACGATTTCTGCAGTCCCATGTCTTTCGCATTCCCTGAAGAATCCTGTTCTCTGCCGAAAACTCAGCTTTACAAATTTTCGCGCCCAACGTCATGATTAAATCGATCTAAGGGATAGAGACTTCCGTATGACGGTTTCTCTTCCAAGAAAAGGCTGCTCTTGTTGAAGCTTGTGGAGCCAGTTATTGCTACTGCCTGCCGCCAGCTGCCTGTTGAGCCACCGCATTCCGGAGTCACTTGCCTTCCGGCCTTGGCCCATCTGCTTATGCCACGCGCGCACCAGAATGTATGTTACGGATACAAACGACACAATTAGCACCGTTTAATACGTAACATCGGTGACAATAATTTTCTCATATGACGCTGCCGGAACTACCGAGCGCGATAATGCAATAAAGGCACTGGGGCCGCATTACAGACGAGCCAGGATCGAGTCTTGGTATGGCCACACTGTTTTCGGTTGTCCGTTGCGTCTCAAAATTCTTTCATTGCGAGTCGAAGGATGATTCCGCTGAAAAGGCAGCCGCTAACGTCCTGCCTTATTTTTGTTTAGGCCCTTGAAGTGGCCCAATGATCTTGTCAACGGGATGTTCAGAAATAGTCTTTCCTCTGTCTTGATTATCTTCTGTACTCCGGAGTCCTATCGTTTACAAAACATGCTGCCATTAACACTTAGGCATCCGTGAATGGTACATCGCAACTGTCATTATGACGTTGGTTAACCGAGTATGCCTAGGATGCGGACCGTTATTCTGTCCTTAGGTCCTATTAGTTCTCTCAGTAACCTCTTCTGTTATCCTCCATCCTGCTTTTGAAAACTAAGTTTTTTTTAGTCTATTTGATTTTCAACGTTATACACTGTCCAGTCACATTAATGTAACCACCTGTCTGAAGCCCGAATAACCACGTGTCGCTGCGCTTGTCAAAGCGAAACGTGCAGGAAGAGTGTCAGTGAGGTTATGGAAGGTACCGACAAGGATGTGGAGCCGTGCAGATTCCAGTACCGTGGTCAGTTGCACTAGGCTAGGTTTCCCGGTTGAGGATCCGTGGCGTGAATAGCCCCATCGAAGTGGTCCCACATATTCTCGATTGGCTATAAATGGTTCAAATGGCTCTGAGCACTATGGGACTCAACATCTTAGGTCATAAGTCCCCTAGAACTTAGAACTACTTAAACCTAACTAACCTAAAGACATCACACACACCCATGCCCGAGGCAGGATTCGAACCTGCGACCGTAGCAGTCCCGCGGTTCCGACTGCAGCGCCAGAACCGCTAGACCACCGCGGCCGGCTGATTGGCTATAAATCCAGGAAGTTTGATGGCCTTTGGAATACGGTAACCTTATCATGGTGCTCTTCGAACCACGCACGTACATCGCGAACTGTGTTAATTTCTGCATTGTCCTGCTGGTAGATGCAGTCGGGCAAAAAAAAATGCGTGTAAGTACGGGCATGGTTCCCAGTGAGAGATGCATACTTACGTTGATCCACTGTGCTTTCTATAATGACGAGATCACCCAGGGAACGCTCGGTAAATGTTCCTCAGGGCGTTCGCTTTGAAACGTTTCACGCATAGACTCATTTGAGAAGGCAACATGTCACCCCTCAGTAGGCGTCCAGTTGCAATATTGGCGAGCAAATTCGAGCCTTCGTCGCCGATTAAAAACAGCAGTCAGCACTGGTGCATGAACCAGGCGCCTGCTACGAAGGTCCATACGCAGCAACGTTCGCTTAAACGGTCTTTGAGGAGGCCCTCCTGGTAGCCCGTCGGTTCATCGGGGCGGTCAGTTGTTCAACAGTTGTACGTCTATTGGCCCGTACACATCTCCGCAGCCGTCCTTCACTCCTTTCATGTATGACCCGTGGTGCTTTACAGTTGTCTCGGCGCTGGTTCTAGGTAGCGCCATTTGCCCATGCACGGTATACTTCAGCCACGGTGGGACGCAAAGGATTTACAAACTTAGTCGTTTCGGAAAAGCTTGTACGCTTGACCCGAAAGCCGATCATCGCGCCATTTTGGACGTCAGATAAATCGCTCCGTTTTCGCATTACGACAACAATTGCACTGTTTTCGGCGTCCCCCCGACACTATTTACATACCCTCCATTGCTAGTGCTGCCTGTGTTTTCGAAAGCCCGCGTGCGAAGTAGTAAGTGAATTTTTAACTGATCATCGGAAACTTCTCTGAAGTGAGACTTCGGAACATTGACACGATATCGAGAAAATTAAATTAGTCATCAAAGGAGATACCTTACAAAATACTCCTATAAAAGTGCTCTGGTGTATAGGATCCATCTCAAATGGGACAACAGAGGACACTGAATGTAAACAAAGAAGGGCATTAAGAATAGTCTCAAGTTTATCTCAGGTAGAGCGTCAAGTTAGTGCTGAAAAACCGTTACCTGCTGACACGAAAGCCTATTTAAGAAGTTTCAACAACAAGTATTAAGGGAGGAATCAGTCTCCGCCTTATATATCGCCCCCGTAGCGACGGCGAAGACAATATCATATTACTTACAACGCGCACAAAGTCATTTAAGCACTCTTTTTTTCCCTGCCCTCTTCGCGAATGGAACACGAAGAAACTTTATTGCGTGGTGCAATGGGAAGTAGCGTCTGCCATGCACTTCAAATGGCTCTGAGAACTATGGGTCTGCCATGCCAATGGTTTGCAGATCATTCAGGGTGAACATTAATAAAACCGACAAGCTGCAGGGACGAATTCCTGACTGGAATTGGAGGAAAAACGGCCGATGAACGCGTGTCCGGAAATGGACGGTGTGCATTCAACGACAACAAATCGTCCCGGAACACAGTACACAGCTACAGCACATCCACGTCACAACAGATGTTCAAAGTGGCCTCCATGGGTTGCAGGTGATAGGGATAGTGGAAGTGTGGTGGACCTCCATCTTGTTGGCAAATGAAGTTGTCTGAGTCCTCCTGAAGTTGTGGAAAAAGCCAGTTCTGCAGAATTTGAAGAGTCGTCATTCCAGTGACCGCGTTTTCCTTAAAAAAAATAGGGACCGCACACTTTTTCACGAGAAACTGTAAGATTTTGCGAGTATTTTGCAATCCATCCCATGTTTGTAATATGTTTTTATCAATAAATGTGGAGTTTTGAAATCACGTCATTCTTTTTAAAACACCTTGTCTTATAGAAAGTCAAAATCTTACCGTGAATTCTAGTAATAACACAGAACAGGAAAAAAACTGCCAGAACGAATACATAGAATTTGTAGGCGAACAACGAACTCCTTTTTCTCACTCTGCTCTCAATGCAGCGGATATGAGATGGTCAGCTCATTGAGACTGGGGGTCTTGTTCTGTGATGTGTTATTGGAGTACTCGATGTCTCCTCTCGAGAACCTGCCTGGCCCTGGGTCCTGAATTGCCAACACTAGACCAGACTGAGCTTTGATGGCAGTCTCACCAAATTCCCCAGTTTTTAACTGGACAAATGTTACTGCAGAAATTAAAAAGCGTCGTATTAGGCCTTTTGCAAAACCGAAGGATGCCCAGCATAAGAACATAACACAATTTTTAGAAACATAGATGCGTCATAACAGGAATATTTAAAGAAGACTGCGGCTATTCTGCATGGACAAAATGCTGGCCTCTTTGTTAACTGTAGCTTGCCGAGAAGTTTTCTCCGTTTATGAAGTGCTCTTCTGGCCATTAAAATTGCAACACCAAGTAGGATAACGAAATTTTACTTGTTGCGCATATATAGTACGGGAGGAAGAATACGTGATTCAGTTTGTAGGAAAAATTGGAAATTTGTGGTAAGAACAATGGGAGCAAACTACTGAGGTCATCGGTCCCTAGGCTTACGCACTAAAACTAACTTACGCTAAGGACAATACACACACACACACACACACACACACACACACACACACACTTGCCCGAGGGAGGACTCGAACCTCCGACGGGGGGAGCCGACCGAACCATGACGAGACGCCCTAGACCGCACGGCTTCCGCGCGGCTCCAATATGTAGGAAATTAGAGGTATATAATGTGCCAATTTAGTACACAGAGCTGTACCTCTGGCAGCAGCTATCGTTCTAACCGACTGGGCATCTTATCGAACTCAGTTTGGGTGACAGATACGGATAAGTCATTCCGTGCTGCTGTAACCCTGTCAGAGTTCGTCAATCGTAGTGGTTTGCGAGTGGTGGCGTGCCGCAATAACTGATTAAAGTTCCAGAGAGAGCGTGTACGTATAGGCGCGGCTGCGTACTCTTTTGTTTGTTACTGAAGAACAGTTAAAAGAAATAAAATCTTGTGTATAAGTGCCAGCATTAGTCATCTACGGCAGATCATGTAATTCCAGCTTTTAAACTGAAACGGTAAACAAAGAACGATATCCGGGAAGTACGGTGTTATAACGTGACATTTCCGCACGTGTATGGTGTTACAGTAGTAGCGTTGAATATGTGTCTGTGTATGTTGTTTGGGATGGGAGGCCTTTGGACTGAAGACGCTGTATGCAGCGCCGCGTTGTTGTTGGTCAGAATGACTACCTCCTCGTTCCCGCTGCGTTAGTAGGCTGTACAGCTTCGTCCAAAGTGTCGGCTCGACACCAGAGTTGGGTAATGTATGTGCACCTGTCTGCGTCGACGGTTTAGTGTCGTCAGTTAGGGGCTAGATTGGTGGTTCGCATGACATTACACCGGCGACTACTGTCTAGAAATCACAATCGCCGCCAAATTGCAAAAGGCTCGTGGTGTGTTCAAACTGTAACTGAGTGGTATAGGAGAGTAACACATCGTTTGATAATTTTGAGCGCCATTAGGTACAAAATAAGACGTCTAATCTTACGTTTGCTAGGGTTTTAGGGCCCGGGGAAGTGTCATGTGGCAACGTGATAAAGAAGAATCGTAAGACGACGTCTTTCATTGGAAAGCGATACTCGCTGTTTTTTGCGATGATGAAGACATATTCCGTACCGTTTTGCAACACCAATAACAGACAAAAAATGCTAATATAAAATCTGAAGAAACGTGGTAGGCAGTTTCAAAGGCGTGGTACATGACAAATCCCAATCAACAAGAATGTATTTATAGCGCTAATCTTTGTCCACAGAACTCACTTTCGTTCGTTCTTTTAAAAACAATTACAGTGAGGTGAGAAAAGTCACGGGACAGCGATATGCACGTATACATATGGCTGTAGTATCGCGTGCACAAGGCGTAAAAGAGCAATGAATTGACGGTGCTGTCATTTGTACTTAGATGATTAACGTGAAAATGTTTCCGACGATATTATGACCGCACGACGGGGACTATCAAACTTTGGACGAGGAATGTTAGTTGAAGGAAGACGCATGGGGCATTCCATTTCAGAATTCATTAAGGAATTCAATATTCCGAGATCGACAGTGTCAAGGGTGTTCCGAGAACGCAAAATTTTAGAAATTACCCCTCACTTCGGACAACGCAGTGACCGGCGGCCTTCATTTAACAACCGATAGCAGCGACGCTTGCGCAGAGTTTCATTGCTAACAGACAAGCATCACTATGTGAAATAAACGCAGACGTCAATGTGGGACGTACGACGAACGTGTCCGTTAGGGCAGTGTGGTGAAATCTGGCGTTAATAAGCTATGGCAGCAGATGACCAACCCGAATACCTTTGCTAAGAGCACAACATCGCCTGTAGCGCCTCTCCTGGGCTGTTGACCATATCGATTGGGCCTAGAATACTGGGAAACCGTGGCCTGGCCAGATGAGTCCCGATTTCAGTTGGTAAGAGCTGATGGTAGGATTCGATTGTGGCGCAGACCCCGCGAAGCCATTTACCCATATTGCCAACAAGGCACTGTGCAAGCTGGTGGTGGCTCCATAATGGTGTGGTCTGTGTTTACATGGAATGGACTCGATCCTTTGGTCCAACTGAAGTGATCACTGACTGGAAACGGTTATTTTCAGCTACTTGGAGAACATTTGCAGCCTTTCATGGACTACATTTTCCCAAACAACGATAGATTTTTTATGGATGAATTCTTTACAGACGAATGGAAAAACTAGTAGAAGCCGACCTCGGGGAAGATCAGTTTGGATTCCGTAGAAATACTGGAACACGTGAGGCAGTACTGACCTTACGACTTATCTTAGAAGAAAGATTAAGGAAAGGCAAACCTACGTTTCTAGCATTTGTAGACTTAGAGAAAGCTTTTGACAATGTTGACTGGAATACTCTCTTTCAAATTCTAAAGGTGGCAGGGGTAAAATACAGGGAGCGAAAGGCTATTTACAATTTGTACAGAAACCAGGTGGCAGTTATAAGAGTCGAGGGACATGAAAGGAAAGCAGTGGTTAGGAAGGGAGTAAGACAGGGTTGTAGCCTCTCCCCGATGTTATTCAATCTGTATATTGAACAAGCAGTAAAGGAAACAAAAGAAAAATTCGGAGTAGGTATTAAAATCCATGGAGAAGAAATAAAAACTTTGAGGTTCGCCGATGACATTGTAATTCTGTCAGACACAGCGAAGGACTTGGAAGAGCAGTTGAATGGAATGGATGGTGACTTGAAGGGAGGATATAAGATGAACATCAACAAAAGCAAAACTAGGATAATGGAATGTAGTCGAATTAGGTCGGGTGATGCTGAGGGAATTAGATTAGGAAATGAGACACTTAAAGTAGTAAAGGAGCTTTGCTATTTGGGGAGCAAAATAACTGATGATGGTCGAAGTAGAGAGGATATAAAATGTAGACTGGCAATGGCAAGGAAAGCGTTTCTGAAGAAGAGAAATTTGTTAACATCGAGTATAGATTTAAGTGTCAGGAAGTCATTTCTGAAAGTATTTGTATGGAGTGTAGCCATGTATGGAAGTGAAACATGGACGGTAAATACTTTAGACAAGAACACAATAGAAGCTTTCGAAATGTGGTGCTACAGAAGAATGCTGAAGATTAGATGGGTAGATGACATAACTAATGAGGAAGTATTGAACAGGATTGGGGAGAAGAGAAGTTTGTGGCACAACTTGACCAGAAGAAGGGATCGGTTGGTAGGACATGTTCTGAGGCATCAAGGGATCACCAATTTAGTATTGGAGGGCAGTGTGGAGGGTAAAAATCGTAGAGGGAGACCAAGAGATGAATACACTAAGCAGATTCAGAAGGATGTAGGTTGCAGTAGGTACTGGGAGATGAAGAAGCTTGCACAGGATAGAGTAGCATGGAGAGCTGCATCAAACCAGTCTAAGGACTGAAGACCACAACAACAACGATAGTGCGCCATGTCACCGGGCCACAGCTGTCCGCTATTCGTTTGAAGAATATTCTGGCATACTCGATCAAATGATTTGACCACCCGTATCTCCCGACATGAATCCCATCAAACTTTTATCGGACATAATCGAGAGGTCGGTTCGTGCACACAATCCTGCACCGGCAACACGTTCTCAGTTTTAGACGACTGTAGAAGCAGCTTGACTCAATAATTCCGCAGGGGACTTCTAACGACTTGTTGATTTCACGCCACCTCGAGTTGATGCACTAAGCCGGGCAAAAGGAGGTCTGATGTGATATTAGGAGGTATCCCATAAATTTTTTCGCCTCGTTGTATCTTTCGCGTAAACGTTTTCGAGACGACGCTTTTGTGGAAAGGTGAGCCACTGCTTGGTTCTGATGTTTGCTTAAAAATATTCGTGGGGCTGCATTTCAGAAGCTAATAAAACAACGGGATAAATGTCTCGATGTGTAGGGACATTGTGAGATAATAAAATTAGCACTCTTATTACTGCTCTGTATCGATTTACAAGTTATTGACAAAAGCAAAAAGGCAGCGTTCACCTGACGCCATTCTGGTCGTTCCACCGGATCGACAGTTTTACTGTTTGTCGCAGCGGCATTGCGTTGTATACGCGTTCATTCACATGAATAGCCATTTCCGTACACGGCGAAACACCGAAGCGGCTGCCTGCGACACCTGGCTTTGTCATTGAAAATCAGAGGCACTGACAACGTGACCGGCTGCACCGGCCGCTGATGCATCCATTGTCGGCCAGCGCGTTCAGATGGCGCCTTTGTATCCCGTATCACCAAAGGGCCGGAACAGTCTGTAGCGTATTTATGACGTGGATGAAATAAACGCGGAACTGCCGATAAGATAGGCAGAGGAAGGGCTTGAAAATGTGGAACATAACGCTCGACGCTTGCAAGTACGGTGATTTGAGGGAATCGCCTTGTGAACGATTTTGAATGTGTACTTTGAGGAACTTAGTCAGGAACAGAGGCAATTATTACGTAAAAAAAAGACCATATGTGTGTGCATAGTTTTCGGTGCCTAATGAAAATGTGAATAAATGATTAAGAATAACAGTCGAACCCAAGAAGTTACCTTGAGCATGCGATTAATTTTTGAAACTTTGTGTTTTATTTCTATAAATCTCGATGCACCATTGTTAATAGATTATGACACTTAGAGGGCGACATTCGAAAATAAGGGAAGCGTTTTGTTAACCTCTTCTCACAAGGGGAGGCCACAATGTTCAGATCACGGATTAATTTCAAACTTTGTATGCTTTTAGTAATCAATTAGGGCAACATAATGTGCAAGTAGTAAGGCGACGACTTAGGCAACTTCGAGAAAATCGCTAGAGAAGTTTTACGTGTCCAATGTGTACCGGTGCATTGCGACTCGGAGCACGAGCTGGCGGCGGTCAAGTAGTTAGCGTTTAAGCTCATGCATAAATTACATCATCACAAGCATCGAAATGCATCAGAAACATGTTTTCAAAATGTCGACCATGAGACCATTCGTCCCAATGGTGCAAGCTGCCCTGCATGGCAGGTGTGTTGTGCGGGTAGTATCGGAATGCGTTGCAAGGAGTATATGTGTGCGGATGAGCACCGTGGAGTAGAGAGAGAGGGGGGGGGGGGCTGGAGGGAGAAGGATGATGTGCACAGAGAAGGGAGGAGGATGATGTGTACAGACGGAGAGAGGCAGGAGGAGATTGACAGAGAGATAAGGGGGAGGAGGAGGAGGAAGAGTTCGACAGAGAGGGGTGTGGTAGAAGGTTCAAATGGCTCTGAGCACTATGAGACTTATCATCTGAGATCATCAGTCCCCTAGAACTTACAACTACTTAAACCTAACTAACCTAAGGACATCACACACATCCATGCCCGAGGCAGGATTCGAACCTGCGACCGTAGCAGTCGCGCAGTTCCGGACTGAAGCGTCTAGAACCGCTCGGCCACCGAGGCCGGCTGGTAGAAGGAAGAGATGGACAGAGAGAGGAAGGAGATAGAGATGGATTTGAATAAATAGTTACGTGAGTTATTCTGGGCTTCTCAGCCTAACTAACAATGGGGAATTGCAAGTTTTGGGCGTATGTAGTTCAACTGAAAAGGCCAGTGACAATATAGAAAGCCAAAAAGCGATACCAATAAAGACACCCTGCAACTGAATTCGGGCTCGTGTACTACCTATTTTTTCACGTGGCTCATCTGCAAAGGGGGTTGGTAGTAAACAATTGCATTTGCGCCCCTTTAGATATTGGCTGGCTTTTGAACAGCAGTGAATTGAACTATACACGTTCAGATTGAAACTTACTTATTCAAAAGAAACACTTTAACGTTGTGGCCATGCATTTTTAAGTTCACAAATAATAATCGGTGCAATTCGTACACTGTTTGTCTCACACCCACACCCACACGCTTGTTCCTTCGCATACACTGGCGTCCATGCTTGCACTCGCGGCACTTTGCCGCTCCCAACTCGCCACCACAACGGCCAACGACAAAAGACCACGATTTTCCCGCTCATATCCATAGTCCTGAGTCGGATCGCATGACACCACAGTAGTCAAATTAATCGCTAAACATGGCCACAATTCGTTTACAATACTTTATAATATTTAAATACTTCAATCTAAATACATTATATAATTTTACAAATTATCACCACACTTATATAATTCGTTTCAATTAAAAGAAAACCAAAACACTATGCAACGGAACTACAACGCCCATCAAAACACAAAACAAGTATTTTCCGGTCTATTTTGCCCAACATATTATCTCTGCTGCTGTGCTTTAAATTTTAAATTACTTGAAAGAGTTCCATACTATCCCCTGTTACCTTACAACCCCAAACCCGCGACAGCTGACGAATAGAATTACTAGAACACACAGACTGCGCTTTGATCTATCAAACAAACTAGCACGCCAATGAAGGGTGATGTATTCATAAGAAATTTTAAGTTGACGTAAATTTTAGTCACTTTTTACTGTCACTACTAGGAAAACTGAAGATAATGTTTAAGCTCTGACTGATCTTAATAACGTGTCCACACCACGACATTTCACAATGCCCTATACGAATCCCATTTAAACTACAAATACAGCATTAACTATCACTGCTATCACCCCCAAGTAAAACAAAATAACGCTGTGAACATGTATCATGTTACCCGCCACAATACCACCACGTCACGGCTCAAAGCCGACGGGTAATGTCCAAAGTTCCCAGTTTCTCTGTGTCAAATATGAGGTGCCGTACTATAATAACAACTGTGTGCTGTCATGGATGTAATATAAGCTTCATTTCAGTCACATATGTGCCTGTTTGTGCTGCAAGTTTCACAAATAGCCACGTATTAAATATTTTGACTCATTCTGGAACGTAAGTTAGTTCTACCACTTGTGGCCCGACCGACCGCCGTGTCATCCTCGGCCAATGGCGTCATCGCAAGCATTGTGGAGTGTCGTGTGGTCAGCAGACCGCTCTCCCGTTCTCTGTCGGGTTTCGTGATCTTGGAACTGCTGCTGCTCGGTAGCTAGCTCCTCAGTTGGCCGCATGGGGCTGACAGCACCCCGTTCCAGTTCTCCTTTGTAAGGAAAAATCCGCAGTAGTACCAGGAACCGAAGCCTGATTCCCCCCATGGTAGTCACCTGCCCTCACCACTCAGCAAAGAAGGCGGACCATTCCGGAACATGGTCTCGCGAAATTTTGTGTGTAAGTTTGTACGCGGTGCACGTCATGTCTTTTGTTATGTGTGTCTCTGTAGCTGCTTCAGCATTTCCATGACCCACTGTAAGCCTGAGGATTCTCTCATTGTTTCACTTACACATCTAGTGGCCCAAGCGACCGCACTTTACAACCTTTACGCAAAAAAAAAAAATACTGAATCAGACAATATAAGTTCCAGTCACCGATTCATACAGGAGAGGAAATTAAAAATCCGACAGTCGCAGTAATGTATTTTTTACGTGCTTCTTTAATGTCGAGAAACTTGGTATGCGGATTTCGACTGTAATATCTGTTTTTCGCGGTTTTCTGTATCCGGCAATGTGTTGTCGGGTTACATGACATCAGATGGTGAGATCAAAACAATGTTAATAGTCGCCAAGCAAATTTTTTAAGAAAGCCCGAACATGGTGTGAATCGTTGTCGAGTGGAGCCATTTATTTCAAATTGACTTCATAGCCACGCTGCTGTAGAAGAAGAGTTAAAAAGCCGCAGGAGAGTTCACCCTAGTAAAGTTAGCATAGGAACTAGTTTTTTGCTGGTAGACACACTGCACCGAGGCAATAAAAGTAACGCAGACGCGCTTTCCAGTCCCAGTCTGATGCAGACTGTCTTCGGTGGCGTCTGGTTTTTAGTTTTCTCGTAAGAATTGGTGCGAAAGTTGTCGCAACCCTCACTTAGCACGTACTGCCCCCCATTACATTGGAGTCGGTCCTGTCACATCACAACTGTGAGAATTCGGTCGATCAGCGAGAGAAGGCACGCGCCACTTCGATCGCCGAAATTACACGCGCACGCACCACATCACAGACAGATGGTATCCGGGTAAGAGCTGTCTCACTTGCAGCCTCTGAATTAGAAATTAGTCTCTCTGATGGCGAGCAGTATCTCCCATCTTCTATTCCCATCTCCTTCTCAATGTGGCAACCACGGTTATACTACTTAGGACTCCCTAGGGGGTGCACGAAAATTTTATTCGCCTTCAATAAATTTCTCTTTCAAATTATTATTCCCGCTGAGGACTAGCTACCTCTTTGAAGTCACTATTTGGAGACTCATTACTTTTCATTTAATGTTCATTTATGGATTTAATATAATAACCACCATCCAGTAGCTGCAACTCGCACGTTGACTAAACAAATGGCTCCGAATCATGCAGTTCTTTTTTTCTCTCTTTCGTTATTTCAACTTGATAAGGGTCCCAGATTCACGAGCAACACTCAAGAAATGATACTTTTATTCACACTGAAATCACCGCGATTTACGATGGACCGCTGGGCGTTACAAAAGGCGGGACATCGTTCTTAACAGAGTGTCTGATCACCACGGGCAGCAGTGCGTGCTCTGCTACGTGCTTCCATGCTGGCCACAAGGTTCGTAAGCAGTTCCCTCGTAGCAGGGCGTTCCATTCCTCCACGAGTTCGATTGACAACTAGTGCTTCCAAAAAAGAAAAAACAGGGTAAAACAGTTACATTACTCATTGAAAGTCCCTCGCACAAGAAATCGACGACATTGTTGAAAGTTATTGTGCTACAGCAAATTGTGACGATGTGTTCCAAGGAACGCCATTTAAACTCTGTTTCAAGGGAATCCGAAGCTGTGGTGTGGTGTGGTGTGGTGTGGTATGGGTACGGTCAGCGACGATAAAAAGGAAGCCGAAAGCGGGCGCCGCTCACGCCGTGTGACGCGTGTCCTGGAGGCCTTCCTGCTGCCTTATGGCGGCCGCCACGCGCCCACGGCGCTGCTCTCCGTTCTCCAGGTGTAACTACGGCGCGCCTGTCGCGCTCTCTGCATGTCTAGCTTTCACGATGAACATACTCTACATAACGTATTCTGTAATAAGACATTTCTACTTTCTTTCTTCATTTGTAATGAAGATATCGCGATTAAAGTATCTTTAGTCGATTTATGCTGCTCTGTGCGGCGAAGGAATTGCTTTAATGCTGTGATATCAGGAATTTCGACCAGTGCTACCTTGACTATTTCCCAATTGATGAAGTAGCTGCGTTTGTTTCACATCTGTTTTCTGAAGTAGTTGTCAAGTATTTTTATATTTTTTATGTATTACGACTTCTTTTCACAAATTACCGTAATAGAAGATTAGGCTAAAGTCCAGTCAACAACGAGGTCTTCTCAGTCGTCACGGTTTGAAGGAAGGGTGGAGAAAGCGTTCAGTCCTGCCCTTACAAAGAAGCCATCCCAGCATTCGCATTAACCGACGTAGAGGAACTACGAAAACTCAAAATTGAATGACTTGACAGGGGTTTGAACCGCAATCCTCCCGATAATGGTTACGATGCCTTACCACTGCGACAACTTGTTCGGTAATTAATCGCACATTATTTCAGTGTGTATTATCTCCGTCTCTGATGACCTCCCTGTCGACAAGTCCTTAATTCTCTATGAAGATGGTATCTGTTCTTTCGGACATGTCCGAAAGAACAGATATCATTGGTGATCTTGCAGCTCTCGAAGAATGAAATTACAATGAAATCCAGACCTTAACTGCGTACAGGCAGGCGTTGATAAATACGTGGTGCATTCAAGTTCTAAGGCCTCCGATTTTTTTTTCTCAGGACTGGAAAGAGATAGAAACATGCGCATTGTTTTAAAATGAGGCTGCGTTCATTGTCAATACGTCCCAGAGATAGCAGCACCATACGGCAGATGGAATTTTACCGCCAGCGGCGAGAATGAGAACTGTTTTAAATACTTAAAATGGCGACGTTTTCCTTACTTGAACAGCGTGCAATCATTCGTTTTCTGAATTTGCGTGGTATGAAACCAACTGAAATTCATCGGCAGTTGAAGGAGACATGTGGTGATGGAGTTATGGATGTGTCGAAAGTGCGTTCGTGGGTGCGACAGTTTAATGAAGGCAGAACATCGTGTGACAACAAACCGAAACAACCTCGGGCTCGCACAAGCCAATCTGACGACATGATCAAGAAAGTGGAGAGAATTGTTTTGGGGGATCGCCGAATGACTGTTGAACAGATCGCCTCCAGAGTTGGCATTTCTGTGGGTTCTGTGCACACAATCCTGCATGACGACCCGAAAATGCGAAAAGTGTCATCCAGGTGGATGCCACGAATGCTGACGGACGACCACACGGCTGCCCGTGTGGCATGTTGCCAAGCAATGTTGACGCGCAACGACAGCATGAATGGGACTTTCTTTTCGTCGGATGTGGCAATGGATGAGACGTGGATGCCATTTTTCAATCCAGAAACAAAGCTCCAGTCACCTCAATGGAAGCACACAGATTCATCGCCACCAAAAAAATTTCGGGTAACCGCCAGTGCTGAGAAAATGATGGTGTCCATGTCCTGGGACAGCGAGGGCGTAATCCTTACCCATTGCGTTCCAAAGGGCACTACGGTAACAGGTGCATCCTACGAAAATGTTTTGAAGAACAGATGCCTTCCTGCACTGCAACAAAAACGTCCGGGGAGGGCTGCGCGTGTGCTGTTTCACCAAGACAACGCACTCGCACATCGAGCTAACGTTACGCAACAGTTTCTTCGTGATAACAACTTTGAAGTGATTCCTCATGCTCCCTACTCACCTGACCTGGCTCCTAGTGACTTTTGGCTTTTTCCAACGATGAAAGACACTCTCCGTGGCCGCACATTCACCAGCCGTGCTGCTATTTTCCAGTGGTCAAAACAGACTCCTAAAGAAGCCTTCGCCGCTGCCATGGAATCATGGCGTCAGCGTTGTGAAAAATGTGTACGTCTGCAGGGCGATTACGTCGAGAAGTAACGCCAGTTTCATCGATTTCGGGTGAGTAGTTAATTAGAAAAAAAATCGGAGGCCTTAGAACTTGAATGCAGCTCGTATCAACGGGGACAGTTGAAAATGTGTGACACGACCTCACTCTTCCTTCTTCCCAGTTACCGCAATCAATAGTGGAGGCAGAGAAGTGAGAGAAAAGAGCACGTGTTTCGTTACGGGCTCGTTAAGAAAGCGTGTAAGCTTTACGGATAAACTCATCAAACTACAGTGCAAACGCTAGACTACGAGGGACATTCAAAAAGTTACCGGAATTTCGTTGTAACTATGTATTACCACAATATAGGAACACGTTTACTTAATCGTCTTCAACGTAGGCTCCTTCGCCCCCTCCCCTCCACACACACACACACACACACACACACACACACACACACACACACATACCCATACCCATACCCATACTTGTTGCACCGCTCCTACCATTGCTGGAAACAGTTATGAAAGTCGTGTTTTGGTATCTTCCGAAGTTCACCCGTCACGTTGATTTTGATGTCTTCTACGGTGGCAAAACAGTTACCTCTGAGTCCCTTTTTGATCTGCAGGGCGAGTCAGCTATCCGACAGTGCTAAATCCGATGAGTAGGGAGGCTGGTAAAGGAGTGGAAAGTTCATTTGTGCGATCCATGTCCCCACAACAAGCGATGTGTGGGAGGGAACATTGTCGTGTTGCAGCGTCTACCCTCTTTGCAATTTCGCGGGACGTTTTCTTCGGATTTTCTCCTTCAGTCGTTTCAAAACCTGCATATAGAAGGGGTTGTTAACGCTTTATCCATCTGGTACAAAGCCATGGTGCACCACACGTTCGTGGTCGAAAAACGCAATGAGCACATGTTTTGTTTTGGGTGTGACCTGAGGTGTTTTCTTTGGTCAAGAAGAGGATGTTGTATGACATTCTGATGACTCCCTTTTTGCTCCGGACCTTATATGTACACATAGGTCTCGCTACCAGTAACGATTGCCACAAGAAATGTCGCGTCCTCTGTGCGATTTTCAAAACATTCGGCCGCAGTGAACAAACGAGTTTCTATTTGCTCCGGAGTCAGCATCCGTGGGACAAACTTTGCATTGACACCTTTCATCTTCAAATTACCTGACAGGACTGCGTGAAAGCATCCATGAGAGACCCGCAATTCTTGTGTTGACTCATCGATGGTGTCCGCCCCCGGTAGCTGAGTGGTGCAAACAGTTCGTGCGAGTGTCCGCAGTCACAGGTTAAGGGCACTGGATATGATACAACGGGTCACCTTTGCCAACACTTATCTAGCCTCTCGCATCCCCCACCTGGCACAAGTTCTTCCTATGCCGGTGGTGTTGGCCCGCCGAATCCTGGCGGCACTCGGATATTTTGTGAGCACAGGTCTGCTTTTTAAGGTAGGGTACGAAACCCTCACCCTTCCTCGTAGTCGTGGAGGTCTTGGACTAGTCCACGTACGCGACCGAGCAGTGGCTATTTATGTAACCACAATGATAAAGATGTGGACACGACACCAGACAAGTCTGACGGGCAGCTTGATAGACGAACTCGCTCCACCTTCTCTTTCGGCTCCGGTAACGGTGGCTCACATCTCACCATCGCTTGCCCATATGCGAACCTTCTTTGTGGAACACAGTTATGTACATATGGAACTACCGACTACCAGGACGGCAACGGCACGTGATATATATCACATCTTCACTCGACGACGGCCGAATAATCCCGTAGAGCGCCGCCAACCAACAGTTACGTGGTCAGTGGTATGGCGTACAGTGCACCACCCACACCTCGATACGGGAACGCGCGCATTGTGGTATCAGGTGGTAAATGGGAAATACGTGACGCGTTCCAGGTTGCATACAATTCATATGGCGGACGAGCCACTGTGTCCGCAGTGCAATGTTATAGACACTGAGGAGCATCGCCTGATATGCGGTCCTTCGGCGGACGTCTGGTGTTTGGTCAAAAAAATGATCGCCTTCCTCCTTAGAGTGGGGCCGCAAACAATAGAACCACGCACACTACTTCTCCCAGATAGGACATATTATCCCCGAACGAAGACAAACGCAGTGACTTGGATTCGAGGTTTGACTGTGCGTTATCTTTTCCGAGACGGCAGTAAGAATGTGCTTGACTTTTGGGCCTTACTACAGGAACATCACTCACAGCTTATGAGACATCCGAGATATCGAACATATTACGCAAATTTTTTAGGGAGTGCCTTGCTTGATCCCCCACCCAGCTGGAGTGTCCCGGGTAGGAGAATGTAATTATTGTCTATAAGTATCAGAACAAGAAAGGACCAGGACAGTGGAGAGGATCCACAAACACACGTGAAGACGTACCCGACACCAATGCGAGGTGTGACGGGATTAGCGAGGTACGCGCCTAAAAGAGGAACGTAGACCGTTATTGTTTGTACTGCCAGAAGCAGGATATTTTATTTATTATTTTTCACTATTATGTTAAAAAAATCCACTTATTTACGTTTCCCAGAAACATTTTCTTTTATAGTCATCGTCTTATATATTTAAAAAAAATGCTAGAAGCAGCTTATGTTTGTTATTGTAAAAAAAAATAAAAAAAGATGTTCTGCACTTTCGTACCGCAGGTCCCGGGTTCAATACAAAAAAAAAAAGATGGATAAAGCGAAAAAAAAAAAAAGTGGTCAGCGGGACAGACTGTCAATCCAAAGGGCCCGGGTTCGATTCCCGGCTGGGTCGGAAATTTTCTCCGCTCAGGGAGTGGGTGTTGTGTTGTCCTAATCATCATCATTTCATCCCCATCGACGCGCAGATCGCCGAAGTGGCGTCAAATCGAAAGACCTGCACCAGGCCAACGGTCTACCCGACGGAGGCCCTAGCCACACGACATTTCATCGATGGTCAATCGTCGGTCTGATCTAATTAACTGTTTCACTTGCTCGACCATTTGTTCCTTTTTTGTAGATTGATGGTCTTCTACTACGGGCCGGCCGCTGTGACCGAGCGGTTCTAGGCGCTTCAGTTTGGAACAGCGCTGCTGCTACTTTCGCAGGTTCGAATCCTGCCTCGGGCATGGGTGTGTGTGATGCCCTTAGGTTAGTTAGGTTTAAGTAGTTCTTAATCTATCGGACTGATAACCTCAGATGTTAAGTCCCATAGTGCCTAGAGCCATTTGAACCATTTCTACTATGGTGCTCGTTTTCCATCGATTCCTGTCCGCCCAAAAATGTTGACAACCAATCGTTAACGGTTGCTTTTCTTTAAAGCAGAACCCCCGTAAAATGTTTGTAAGGCTAACAGAGGCTCTGCAGCAGATTCCCCCAATATGCACATGAATTCGATGTTCGCCCTTACTCGAATTGGACATCGTGGTTAACATATCACCACACACTCTTAACTGTAAATAAACAAAAAAAACGTTTTGCAAATTATTGCAGAAATTAAGGATAATAAGTTAAATCTGAATAATTAACTCAGACTAATACGAGGGCAGCAAAACAGTTACAACAAACTTTTTGACTGTCCCTCGTAGTTTCTCTGATATGCATCTTTCGAAATGACATTGGCAATTAGCACTAAACAAAGAAAAGTGCGAGGTCATCCACATGGGTACTAAAAGAAATCTGATAAATTTTGTTTATACGATAAATCGCACAAATCTAAGGGCTGTCAATTCGACTAAATACCTAGGAATTACAATTATGAGCAACTTAAATTGGAAAAACCACATAGATAATGTAGTGGGGAAGGCGAAACAAAGACTGCGCTTTGTTGGCACAACACTTAGAAGATGCGACAAACCCACTAAAGAGACAGCCTACATTACACTTCTCCGTCGTCTGCTGGATTATTGCTGCGCGGTCTGGGATCTTTACCAGGTAGGATTGACGGAGGACATCGAAAAATTTCAAAGAAGGGCAGCTCGTTTCGTTTTATCTCGCAATAGGGGTGAGAGTGTCACTGATATGATACGCGATTTTGGAGTGGCAGTCACTGAAACTAAAGGCGGTTTTCTTTGCGGCGAGATCTAATTACGAAATTTCAATCACCAACTTTCTCTTCCGAATGCTTAAATATTTTGTTGACACCCATCTACGTAGGAAGAAATGATCATCATAATAAAATAAGATAAATCAGAGCTCGAACGGAAAGATTTAGGTGTTCCTTTTTCCCACACACCATTCGAGAGTGGAATGGTAGAGAAGTAGTATGAAAATGGTTCGATGAACCCTCTGCCAGGCACTTAAGTGTGAATTGCAGAGTAACGATGTAGATGTAGACAGAAAACAACAGAAATTCTTATTCACATCGAAACTTTCGTTCTACTCGCTCCCATTCGCGAATGGAGCGCGGAAAATCGTGGTGGTATTCAACGAACACGCCTTTAAGATATCGTGCCGAGTTGAGATGTAGATGAACAGAATTCCTGTGGTCTGAATTGCATCTGCTGCTAATCCGGATTACTAAGCGGCCTGTGATGTGATTACAAGCGGCAAGGACTGCTCCAAACGCGTTACCATTTGACCGGCTATAAGCCCGTTGTGCATCCGCCTGTTACGGAGGTCGTACGGAAACGCAATCGACCTGCCCAGGCAGCCGAAAAAGCCTCTTGGCTGCGGCGCCACGCCCTCGAACCCCCACCACACCCCATGCCACGGTCAGCATTTTGCTTCCGCAAGTCCTCTTTAATTACACCAGCCTCACTGCAACACTGGCAGCTCCACGCGAGTAATGCGATACACTCCCCCCCCCCCCTTCCCCCTCCCAAGAAGAAAAAAAACGCAAATATAATCTCCAGAGTCTAAGAAAAAGTTAATTTAGCATCACCTCGCACTTTTCATTACCTCACGCTATGAGTAAAAGAGCAGAGGAAAAATACGAGATATTAACAGGTCATGACTGATGACGTGTTTACGCGAATGCCCTCAATGATTTCCCTTTAAATTCAACGGCTTGCATCAGCAGGATGCTAGAGTACTATTGTATCTGGGCGCTACCGGACGTCCATTGTACATTGTTACGGAACAGGAAACTGTAACGGTGCGGCGGTCTAGTGCATCTGTCTTCTTTTCAGAAACTCTGTTGCTCTAATTCTGAACGAGAATATAAAATTTTTATGTTGAGTGGTATCAAATCCCGTTAACTACGCCTGAGTTAAGAATGGAAGCACGCGCAAGACACAGTAGATGAGAATGTGCTGAACGGTTTCGATTTGGTGATTCAGTAGTTCAGTCTGTCGTCCATTGACGACGTTTTCGGTAAGCTTATCTTGTGAGCCACACCTTTCAGACCGATGAAATAGACTGGAGCAAGCCAGATACAAAAGCATGGTTAATGTTACCTGTAATTATGCAGCGATAAGCGCCTAAGTATAAACATAATGCGCCTGAATTTGACCATAACACGCTTGTAAAGCCGTTGGCACGATGTGAAGCTGTAGATGTACAGCAGTTTATAAATCTTTCAGTTGAACAACCAGCTGTGGTTCAATTAAATTTCCTGATCGTAAAAAAAAAAAAAAAAAAAAAAAAAAAAAAAAAAAAAAAAAAAAAAAAAAAAAATTAATCTTGTTCTGCGTACTCGCATATTAATACTAGCGATGGAATCGAGATTTTTAAAACTAATTAGGAAAGAAAGGCCGAACGTATTGTTTGTACCAGTACTCTAAGATTCATCACAGTACCAAAATGACTCTGTAAGTGTTGTTTTTGTGATAGAAGGCCAATAGATAAACACCTACAAG
The DNA here is from genome assembly GCF_023864275.1 of Schistocerca cancellata. Taxonomy (NCBI): domain Eukaryota; kingdom Metazoa; phylum Arthropoda; class Insecta; order Orthoptera; family Acrididae; genus Schistocerca; species Schistocerca cancellata. Next base: position 662,640,308 of record NC_064626.1, read on the forward strand.
CTTGTCGTTAGACGTTGAGCGTGTTGAAATTTTAATTGGTGGAGCAAAGAGAGTGAGCATCGACAGTTTTAACAACTTCTTTAACAAACTAAGACTTAAGTAAATTTTCAGCAGTTAGCGCTGACACCAAGTTTGCCTGCGCAGCTGAGTGGTCGGCGTGTCTCACTTCACGCGGACGGCCCGGGTTCAATTTCCGGTAGTGCCAGGGATTTTTCCTTGACGGGGTCGACTGATCCTCGTGATGCCAATTGAGGAGCTACTTGAATGAGAAGTAGCGGTTCGATGGCCCGAAAAGACAGGGGAGAGGTGTACTGACCCCGTGCACCTCCATACTGCGTCTGAATGACGCCATGTGGTAGAGGATGACACGGCGGCCGGTCGGCATCGCGCGCTCCTGTGGGCCTGAAAGCGGCGTTCAGTTGTTTTAGGTTAGCTCTACTAGTAACACAAAGAAGGGCCAATTTCAAGATAATATCTATAGCTTCTGAAGCACTTCAGTCACTAAGTATAATATTTATTAATCACGGTAGCAAGTATAACACAACATACCGAAAATGTGCATCACTATACGTGGTGACTGAAAGCTCCAATAGTGAGACAACTAGCAAAAGAGTCCAAAGAAAAAAGACGCGCAGAATGTTAGAAACGGCAATACTGGATTTAACACAGCACCTTTTTCACTTTGTCGACCACTCCTTTTCGGACACGGCGGCCTCTTGTAGAGTTGTAGAATATAGTAGATGATCGTACGGTGTACGTACCGGCCCAACCTGTGAACTTCTATTTAAATTATTTCTAAAGTAAAGCATCAATATTGGATTCAGTGTCTAGATTTTATCACTCCTACATACTTCCATAATTCTATCAAATTTGCCGAGCGGTTCTAGGCGCTTCAGTCCGGAGCCGCGCTGCTGCTACGGTCGCAGGTTCGAATCCTGCCTCGGGCATGGATGTGTGTGATGTCCTTAGGTCAGTTAGGTTTAAGTAGTTCTAAGTCTAGGGGACTGATGACCTCAGATGTTAAGTCCCATAGTGCTCAGAGCCATTTGAACCATTTTTGATCAAATTATTGACCGACGTCGCTATCTCCGAATGAAATATCTTTTGAACGAGGGACTGATGACTTCGCTCTTTACTCTCTTCACCTCCAACCAACCAAATATTTGGAAGTAAGCATACGGAGTGATTTAAAGTGGAAAAGGCGCACAAAACCAATCGCAGGAAATGCTGAGATTCTTCACAAGAATCCATCCACGGCGGAGATGGCTTACAAAATCCTCGTTCGACAAAGACGTACCTTGAAAATTGCTCTTCAGTGTACAACGAGTATCAGATAAGACTGATAGAGGAAACGGGGAATGCGCAAAAGAATAGCAGCGCTTTTCGTCACAGGTTCGCTCGGTTAGCGCAAAACCGTCAGGGAGAAGCTCAGCCAAATCAAAGCTCATTCAAAGAACAAGAGAAGCGTTGTGCATTAGTCTGTAGTTTATTGTGGAAATTCCGAGAAGAGTGAATCTTTATACGGGGTATCCCGCGAGGAATGGTCAGTATTCAGTGATGTGACACGAACGATCGATAAAAGCAAAAGAGTCCCAGTAAACATGGACTCTAAAATGCATGCCTGAAGAGCTATGGGCACTTGTTCATTATTGCTACTGTGAAACTTTGTCATCTGAACCAGCTCGTAAGGTATGTATTTTAGATCCCCTGTTCACTAGACTTTTTTGTTATGATGTTAGGAAGAAATCAGCTGGTAAAATTGTTGTTTATTAAAACACGATCGGTTTCGCGCATTATCAGGTAAACGTACACGGTATAAAGCAAAGCACAGTGTCACCACATTTTGTGGATTTTAAAATTAATAAAGGACTGTCTAAAATATACTCACAACGTTAAAAGGTCGTGTTTTAATAAATAACAGTTGTACCAGCTGTAAGCGGGGTTCTTACTAATATCGTGTCTTTCAACAGCTGCGGTTGTCCGGAATATAAAATAATTTGAGGTCGACTTTGTTTGCTTCTAATGATCGTTCCTGTCATATCCCCGTACAATGACTGTTCCTCCTAGGATACGCTGCATTTCTTGCTCCTATGTATATTTGGTGAAGGTCGTTAGCTCGAGACTGCGCGCGGTAACACACCATCCATACATAAACCAAGAGTGAGACAGTGGGGGAGGCGTGGTGTAAGTGCCTCGTAAACAGTTGTAGAAGTGCCTGAGCGGTGGGCCGGCTCTAAGCGAACAGCCAGTCGATACACGGGCCAGCGGCGCCTGCGCGTGGCGGCGGGGGGCGGCCGTTCCACGGCTATCCTATATAGGCGTCCTGAGTCGTAGCCTGCAGCACACAGGGCCCGCCACAGCTGAGGTGCAGCAAGCGTCACGTCACGATCCCGGTGCCGCGTCAGGAACCCCTCTGTTGTCTTTTGCAGGCCCCATGCTTTCAGTGAGCGTTTGACGTTTGTGCGAGGTCTTAGACTCTGGAAAGAAACTGAAAATAGCGAGTTTATTAAAAATGAGATCTGCGTTGTTTGGGAGACGCCCGGTGTACTGTTTATTATACATTTGAAGGACGGTCAGGATCATGCAAGGGAAATAGAATCCTCTTGGGACGATGTAAGTTTTCTGTTCTGCAATACACGACAGTTAATACATTTGCACCAGAATTCCGTGCTGAAAACCGCACCGTGAACTGCTATCACCGTCGCTCATGTTCCCGTGCGTGGGACTCAGGCTGTGGCGTCACTACAGGCAACCACAGCTTTCCTTTCTCGTGGGCCGCGCATGAGTACTACCCAACTAGTTTAACTGTGGTTCCGGCCAGAGACCGAGGTACAAACAAGTGCTCCACTTGTGATGATACCGAATCGTGCCGGCTTCCTATCTCCTGTACTAAGAACTCTGCATTCACGGCATAAGGAGGACCACGCGATGCCAACCGGCCATCGTGTCACCTTCTTTCAACGGCATAATTTGATCGAGAGGCTTTGGGTCAGCACAATCCCATACACCTACACACGTGATCCACTAGATTTCTGTCGTGCAACCGCTGAAATCCTGTTACTTCACTTGATATTTCGGCCTTTTGCCAATCGGCCTCCTTCCGAGTGAGCCGACACACTGAAGCTATAGTCCTCATTTCGGCCGTTCAAACCTGCTGACCGCGCCACAGTTCAGCCGACCAGCTAACCACATATTCAGTTTATGCATAGCTCTTTTCCGCCGTAGGACGTAACTGGCGCTTGTGTATTTGTGGTCGCATCCGCAGTGGCGCGTTCCTCCTTGATATAATTGGGAGAGTGGGATGTTGACTGGGTGTTGTGTGATGTCCTTAGGTTAGTTAGGTTTAAGTAGTTCTAAGTTCTAGGGGACTGATGACCATGGATGTTAAGTCCCATAGTGCTCAGAGCCATTTGAGCCATTTTTGAGAGTGGGATGTACCCGATTCGGATTTGACCCTCTCACTACCTTTCATGGATAACAACACAAATACCACACTGCAGTTACCACACTATTCCACGCTACATAAATTCCCACTCGACAGTTCATAACGTATCTGACATAGGTAACAGCTAGCCACCATTATCAGGATCTTATCCAGGACTTCAGTCTGCCCTCAGCACTCATTTGCTGACTATGGGACTCACTGACTGACTGACTGACTGACTGACTGACTGATTCTGTTAGAGTCACCTTGGTGAGCCAAACATTATCACCGCTGACCACTTTGAGAATCAGTGTCGCCCGATAGAGCTGCGAGCATTCAAGGAAAGTATGTAAGCGGACCAGAGACAAGTGGGGAATCATACGAACGACGACATGAGCCGCAATTGGGTAAGTCCACTGATATAAGCGGCTTGGACAAAGGGCAGATTGTTATGGCCCGGCGTCCGGGAACGAGAATTTCGGAAGCGATGAAGATGGTCGGTTGTTCGCGTGCTCCTGTCTTGAGGCAGAGGCAGAAGGACGGTGAAACCGCGAATAGTAGGATTTTGAAAGACCATGCCTCATCACGGAACGTGGAGGTCAGAGGCTAGCCCGCTCGCTAAAAACAGTATATCCTGTGATTATTGGCATATCTGAAGCCAGAGCACAACGCTGATGCAGGCACAAGAGTTTCGGAGCATACCCTTCAGCGAACATTGTTGAACACTGGGCAAAGCAGATGTCCCTGTGTGTTAACGTCTTGATCGAACGACGCCGTCAACACACAGGGGATAATCGAGATGGGTCCCTGGATCAATGGACACGTGTCACCTGGTCGTACGAGTCATGTTTCTTTTTACACCGAGTCGATCATCGTTTCAGGATACACCATCTTCAAGTGAACGGCTACTCGAAATATGTACCGCTCCACAAATCCAGGCCGGCGAGGTCTGTGTTACGGATGGGGAGCTTCACCATGGCTTCCATAGAACCAATGGTAGTAATGCAAGACACCGTGAGAGAAGTGAACTACATGGACATCGTTACGAACTACACTATGTGATCAAATGTATCCGGACACCTGGCTGAAAATGACTCACAAGTTCGTGGCGCCCTCCATCGGAAATGCTGGAATTCAGTATGGTGTTGACCCACACTTAGCCTTGATGACATCTTCCACTCTCGCAGGCATACGTTCAGTCAGGTGCTGGAAGGTTTCTTAGGGAATGGTAGCCCGTTCTTCACGGAATGCTGCACTGAGGAGAGGTATCGATGTCGGTCGGTGAGGCCTGGCACGAAGTTGACGTTCCAAAGCATCCCAAAGGTGTTCTATAGGATTCATGTCAGGACTCTGTGCATGTCAGTCCATTACAGGGATGTTATTGTCGTGTAACTTCTCCGCCACAGGCCGTGCATTGTGAACAGGTGCTCGATCGTGTTGAAAGATGCAATCGCCATCCCCGAATTGCTCTTCAACAGTGGGAAGCAAGAAGGTGCGTAAAACGTCAATTTAGGCCTGTGCTGTGATAGTGCCACGCAAAACAAGAAGGGGTGCAAGCCTCCTCCATGAAAATCACGACCACACCATTATACCATCGCCTCCGAATTTTACTGTTGGCACTACACTTTACGATCCTCTTCAACTGTCGGCGGTGTATGTCAGTCAACAGACGAGGTCGGCCTGTACGCTTTTATGCTGTTCGTGTCCCTTCACGTTTCCACTTCACCATCACATCGGGAACAGTGGACCTAGGCATGTGGAAATCTCGCGTACAGACGTGTGAGACACAAGTGACACCCAATCACCTGACCACGTTCGAAGTCCGTGAGTTCCGCGGAGCGCCCCATTCTGCTCTCTCACATTGTTTAATGACTGCTGATGTCACTGATACGGAGTACCTGGCAGTAGATGCAGCACAATGCACCTAATGTGAAAAATGTATGTTTTTGGCGGTGTCCGGATACTTTTGATCACATAGTGTTCTTGCATCCCTTCAGGCTTTATCACTTCCGCGAAAGCGATGGCATCTTGCAGCTGAGTAACTATATGTGCCACAAGTAAATGCCAGGGGTCACAAGACCAGAAGAGTGCTACATTGTTTTGAGGAGCGTGATAATGAACTCCCGTTGATGGCTTGGGTACCAGATTCGCCTGATCTCAACGCAATAGAACACATCTGGGACGCTATCGGACGACAGCTATGCGCCTACGATCAACTAGCCCGTAATTAACGGAGATTCTGTGACTTATGGCGTAAAAATCTGGTGCCTCATACCTCGTCAACCTACCTAGGATTAGTCGAATCCATCAAAGGGCAGAATCGCTGCTGTGTTGTGTTGCACAGATGTACCAAAACGCTACTAAGCAGGTGATCATAATGCTTTACGTCATCAGCGTAAATTCTGTATTTCAAAATTAAATATTTATTTGGCACTACAGTAGTGAAGCCATAGTTACAGTACATAAAATTTTTGTTTAAAAAAGGCGGTTACATTACCGGTTTCAACGAACTACGTCGTCATTTTCAAATGTAAAACATCAGTCGGAGTATATATAATGGGAATCGTGACCATACATCTGACAACAATTACGAAAAATAACGAGATCAGGCAACCGAGGTAATTGTCGCACAACCAAGTCACTACAAGTTGTGCCCATGCCTGCCCAGCCGTTTATTCCACGTCCTAATGTAGAATAGGTAAGAACTACACCAGCGTAAAATTTGCCAAGGACTTTTACAATGTGTCCTGCTGTGACACAACGATCGTATGGCTGATATAAATTCACAAGTCGTAAGTGTATCAAGCACAGCAAGCTTTCATGTGGAACGCAGCACATAATTTTACTATGCTCCGAAAAAAGAATCTCAAAACACGCTGTACTCAAATGTAGGTCTGACACACTATTAACTTGGTAATATAACATTGCTCCATTTGCCTGGTAACCCATACAGAATGGGTTATAGGAACGGGAATCCCTCACTGATCCGTGCTTACCCTCAGATCGACTCTAATTTTCAACTTGTCGTTCGATTCCCGTCAAACGCTACAACTTAAAATAGTGAGCCAGTTCATGAGGCGAGCACGTTTAGCGAATGGATTGCCCACTACCGGCAAGCGGCGCGTTTCCCGGTTTGAGTCTCGGTCTGTCGCGCTGTTTTAGTGTGCATCTGTAGTCGAGGTGGTTCTTATGGCTATCATTAGCATATTTTTAGACGCGGAAAAAAATAGCGACGAAAAACATTCGTCTTAACGCAGTGGTAATATTTTCAGCCACCGCAATTTTTTCGCATAAAAAAAACGCTCAAAATGTTTCATGTCACAAATAAATGTTACATAAACTGTCAGTTTGTTTTCCTCTTCGATTCATTTTATTCTTTTCTTCGCTTAACGTGTCCGTTGTAGCGTAAACATTTAGTCGGAGTGCCTCAGCTGGTAGTCACCGCAAGCAAAATACACATTTGGATTACAAGCAGTTGATGTTGCGCCTAACACATGGTTCTTACAGTGTTTGTCTTGAATAAACATCTGCAACAACGTCGTTGTCTGTATTTAAGAGAAGGGCAGGGTTATTATTTGTACATTCTGCACGATTTTCAATTGAAAGCTTCCTCAGCTACTTGGTTTCTGAGACGTCTGGTTATTGCTACTCATTGTTACTATAGAAATGTGCATTAGGCTGTAACAGTAATCTTGAAGTATCTTAATTATGGAACCATACTTTGACTGCATTTCGTTTCCAGAAACTTGTCGAGGTATATTCCCTCGTCGGGCAACTGCAATGAAATCGGGAACCTAGTTTTTCTTTGTGCTCGCAGTAGTTACGAAATTCTATGGTCACGTCGATACACAGCTTCCAAGACATTTGATTTAGGTTGTGAATTTCTTAGCGACTGTATTAAATCGTCTATTATATCCTAATACAGCTAAAATTGAAAAAAGCTTTCGGGAGATAAAACTAATTTAGGATATGTGTATATTTCTGATTGTCACTGTTTCTCATACTTTACCAGTACAGGTAACTTTTATTTTTACCTTGTGCCCTTTTAAAAACAATTCAATCAAATGGGAACCTTGTTCACTTGAGTGCGTGCCTTCACGCCATGGTGTGGAATGTGGGAGTCTAGCAGGTACACCCAATATCCAGCCATTAATCGTGTAACCAGAACATTATACAGAGTATCCCAAGGGGAATTGTCAATGTTCAGGTTTATGACAAGAACGATCATTTGAAGCAAACCACATTTTCTTTACCCTTGTGTTCAAGAACCAGTCCCCTTAAAGCAAGCGCTTCCGGAACACGGGGAGGCCCACCGGCGGCGGTCGAATCCGCCCGGTGGCTTAATGGCGACGGCCAGTGTGCCGGTCAACGTGAACGTAGTTTTTAGGCGGTTTCCCACATCCTACTAGCTGAATATCAGGCTGATACACACGTTCTGCCCCAGTTTCACGATCACAAATATTTTAGAAAACGTTCTCTCGCTTGCGGAAGCAGTAACAGTAGCGGATGCAGTAATACTAGACGCAGACATGGGGTACACAAATGTCGTCGTGGGGGGAATTGTGGTGCCAGGAAGGGCATCCAGCACCTGCCACCGCAATCAGTGCCAAATCGGAAATAATATAACACAAGTTAAGGCCAAGAAGAAGAAAATGGTTCAAATGCCTCTGAGCACTATGGGACTTAACATCTGAGGTCATCAGTCCCCTAGAACTTAGAACTACTTGAACCTAACTAACCTAATGACATCACACACTTCCATGCCCGAGGCAGGATTCGAACCTGCGACCGTAGCAGTCGCGCGGTTCCGGACTGAAGCGCCTAGAACCTCTCGGCCACCGTGGCCGGCCAAGAAGAAGAAGAAGAAGAAGAAGAAGAAGAAGAAACAGAAGAAGTATTTTCAGGATTTGATAGCAATGTATGGTTGAGAATAAGTGCAAGGAACAGCAATCCCCCTTTCGATAGAAAGCCCAGTCCAAAGCCGAAAACCGAGCGAGGTGGCGCAGTGGTTAGCACACTGGACTCGCATTAGGGAGGACGACGGTTCAATCCCGTCTCCGGCCATCCTGATTTAGGTTTTCCGTGATTTCCCTAAATCGCTTCAGGCAAATGCTAGGATGGTTCCTTTGAAAGGGCACGGCCGATTTCCTTCCCCATCCTTCCCTCACCCGAGCTTGCGCTCCGTCTCTAATGACCTCGTTGTCGACGGGACGTTAAACACTAATCTCCTCCTCCTCCAAAACCGAAACCTGCGAGGTAAAGAAGGAACACAGGAAGGTTAGGGTTTAACGTCCCAATGACGAAGTGCACGGTCGCATTAGGAAGTGGCGGGGAATGAGATTGACCTTGTCCGTTTCGAAAGAACGAGCTCGACAATTACGTTAAGCGATTTAGAGGAAACGACGAAATACCTAAATACATAAGCGGAAAAAAAACCGTGAAACGAACGTCTGCCGAAGATCCCGAGACAAAAGCCAACCGGAAATACGTCAACAAGTGGCCACGAAAGTCTCAATAATTTTGTAAACAGAGAAATATTAGCTTGTTGTCGAGGTGTAGAGGCCGCAGCAGAACACGTGCCTTGTCCGATCGACGTCACCAGCCATTCTGGGACGTGCGCGTCGTTCCCGGAAGCAGCACACTCAGCCCAGTTCCCGGGAACTGCGTGTTTTCACCTCGGGAAGCCCACGGCCGTCTGGCGGGCTCGAGCCGCGAGGTGGCTTCCCAAATCCGCTCAGCGCAATCGATGCGAGGAGCGAGCGAGCGAGCGAGCGGGCCAGCGTGTGTTTGTGCCGCCCACGCGCGGGCCGCAGTGCGAGCGGCGGCCGCGGGCGGCGTTGGGGTGGCGGCGGCGCCGTGACGTCACGCGCGGTAACGATCGGCGCGGCGCGGCGCGGGCGCTGCGGGCGCGGGCTCAGTCTGCGGCCAGCCATGAGCGGCGTCGGGTTCCTCGTGAAGACGCTGACGCCGCGGCGGCGCAAGGCTGCGCTGCCGCCCGCCGCCGTGGCGGTGCCGGTGCCCGTGCCCGACGTGGTGCCCGCCTGGGACGCGGCCGCCTGCGCGCCGCCGCTCACGCCGCCCGCCGCCTTCCTGCCCGCCGGCTCGCGTCGCTCAACAGGTGCGGGGCCCGTCCACAAGCACGGCCAGAGCCGCCGGACACCTGCTAACCGCCACCATCCTCACTGCCCCCGGCCTCCCCCACTGTCCTGTCCCGTGCTGTCGGTAAGTGTGCGGCCACACTCCACTGCTCTGCGGCAACCGTCGCCAGGCGGCCGTAGAATGCGCGCCGCTCCCAACCCCTGTCCTCCCCCCCCCCCCTCCCCTCTACTAGCGCAGGTACTTCCCACGCGTACTACACCCATTCATTCCTCTCTACCCCGCCGCTTTTGCAACAACTCAAATGCTCCACAATCCACTGTATAGTCTTCTACAACAGTCGTTATTAGGGTCCTTGTGCCAAATATACGGTAGAAGTTGCTGAATAGTTTTACACGTAGTATCTAATAACTCCTTCGTAATACCTTAAAACGTAACTATAAAACATCTCGGTGACTATGGGCAAAATACAGTAAATGTGCGAGTTCTATCGATCACCACCACCTCCTAAGCTGACCTGGTGAGCACTCCAAACACTCGAATCATACCCAGTACGCATTTTCACAGCTGTCACTTTCTCGTCATAGGAATTCATGAATGAAATTTTTCACGTTCTCTTTTAATGGCTGTTCCACCTTTCTTATTACTGTTTCGATTCCGGAGGTAAAGCAGCCCCTATACGCACGTACACACATGTCTACTCTTGTTCAAATGTACTTTTCGTTACATGTCCAACGCGCCCTACTATACGACCACATTGCACGACGCTGATTCTCACCGGCGAAGTAGAACAGCGATCGAGACTCGCATTCTAGAGGACGGTGGTTCAAATCCCGGTCGGACCAGCCATATTTAGGTTGTTCGTGGTTTCTCTATATTACCTAAAGCAAATGTCGAGACGTTTCCTTCGAAACAGACAAGGCCGATTGCCTTCCCCATTCCTTCTCCGTACGAGCTTGCTTTGCGTACCCGCGACCTGGTTATCGACGGGAAGCTAAACCCTAATCTTCCTACCTCCATTTTATTACATCGCAGGTTCCGGTTCGAGACTGGATTTACGTCTAAAGGCAATATTACAATCTTTCTACCACTTAGTTTCATCCGTATGTTGCTACTAAATCCAAAAACTTCCTGATGCATTTTTATTAAATGCGCTTGGTTTTTTACTCTTTAGTGTGGCAGACAGATTCCTCACATCATATCAGTGCTTTACACGTTTCACACTTGACAAGTTGAACTTTTTGCACATCTCGGATTGGAATGTTGATCATGAAGATATATTTTCGCCTAAAAATTATTTGCACTCAGTGAAAATGTGGCCTGACCAAGCAAAGTGCGTGGCTACATGGATACCACGGCAGTGTGGAACTAGAATGCATTATGCACTAGGCGTCTTTACTCCACAGTTCTGTCGCGGACGACGTTAATACAGACTGAAGAGGCTGTTTCTCCCATTCTTTTTTCTGAAAATACCGTCTTCTCGATCCAGTAATCAAATGTCTGAAGACTATTCCTATCATCTCGTAGTAATTCTCACCAACAGCACACTTTATGCAATATCTTGTCTGCGGTTCCTGCAGTCATTCGACGATGCTAGGGCGGGTCACAGCTCCATATCTTTACAGTGCGGCGTGTAGTTCAGTGAGGAGCTGTCTTAACGGGCTTCTTTGAAAGATGTTCCAAACGGCCTCCTTTCCCAAATCGTATCGGGTGAACAGTTCCGCCTGCAGTGAAAGTGGGGAGGGGTTGCGTTGCGGTTCACTGCCCAAGCGAAGGTCAAGCAGCGCCGCCCCCAGATGGCCGCGTCTGCAGCGGACGTTGCCGCCATCTCCGTGCTGGCCTTCTCTCCCTGTGTAGCTTCCATCTTTCCATCTCCCGGCTTCTCTCTTGTTTCTGTATTTTCGTTCCTCCCTTTGTTTCAGGACAGGGAAGAGCTGAGGGGAAATCAATTTACTGCTGGTAGCAAGGTCATTAGAGTCGCAACGTTAGCTCAGCTTGAGTAGGTATCGAGCGCACGCACGTTCAAGGACGTACTCCGTGTTACGGTCGTAAGATATTTATTACATCTACAAACTAAACTGATCCAATAATTTATTCACAGCACCATCACATTACAATTGCTGTTTGTTGCAGTGAAATTCAACAATGGAAAATCCAGGAAGGAATGTAATGTTATGAAAAGGATAGTTGCTACTCACCTTACAGCGGAGATGCTGAGTCACAGATAACGCACAACAACAAACAGATTGTTAGAACGGGAGCTTTCGGCCAACAAGGCCTTCGTCGGAGATATTCACACACACACACACACACACACACACACACACACACACACTCAAGCAACGCAATTCGCACACAGATGACCGTGTCGTTTGTGTGTGTGTGTGTGTGTGTGATCTCCGCTCTATGGCGAGTAGCAACTATCCTTTTCATAATACTGTTTGTTGGGGTGTATACGATACGAATGCGTGGGAAATCGATGTGAGCTACAAGGTCCCACCTGGGAGATGTGGCCATACTCATTCTAGAACGACCACACCGCTGGCTGGACTGGTCATACCGGCTGTAGAGAAACTGGTGGAGCCACCAGCACAATGGAGCCCCACGAACGCTTGGAGCTTCACGGCTGTGCGGCATATCCACAGTGTTGCGTCCCTTCTCACATTTTATGACGCGGAAACTTACCTGGCAGTACAGAACGCATCTTCTTTCTTCGTACACACACACACACACACACACACACACACACACACACACACACACACACACTCTCACTCACTCACTCACTCACGCGCCACGCCACTAGTTACGCGGAACAGATGATTCATTGACAACTGAGCAATGCAGCTCGCTTCAGACCCACTCCCGGTCATTCAGATTTCGTTCCCCATCCTTATTCAGTCCGAGTGTTCCGTTCTGTCTAATGGTATCAACGTTGATGAAAAAGCTGAAATCTTCCTACCTGCGTTGAATAGTCAATGAAAAACTGTCACTGATTAGTCTACACCCACATACTACTCCACAGGTCACCATAAATTGCATGACGGAGGCTGTTCTGCTCCACGCTAGTCATTCCTTTTCCTGTTCCATTCGTAAATGGAGAGAAGGAAAAACGACTGTCTTTATGCTTGCGTACGAGCCATGATTTCTCTTATATAGTCTTTATCGTTCTTACGCGAAATGTTTGTTGGCAAAAGTAGAATCGTTCTGCAGTCGGCTTCAAATGCCGTTTCTGTGAATTTTCTCAATTTCGTTCCGCGAACACAACGTCGCCTCCCCTCCAGGTATTCCAATTTGACTTCCCGATGCATCTCCATAACACCTGCATATTGTTCGAACCTTCCGGTAACAAATCTAGGAGCCCACCTCTGAACTGCTTCAATGTCTTCCTTTAATACAAGCTGGTGCGGATCCAAAACACTCGAGCAGTATTCAAGAATAGGTAGCACTAGCGTCCTGTTCTCCTTTACAGATGAACCACACTTTCCAAAAATTCTCCGAATAAACTGAAGTCTACCATTAACCTTCCCTACTACGATCCTGACATGCTCGTTCCATTTCATATCGATCTGCAATGATATGCCTACATATTTAATAGCCCTGACTGTGACAAGCAGGACATTACTTATGCTGCATTCGAAAATTACATGTTTTTCTTTCCCACTCATGTGCATTAACTCGCGTTTTTCTACGTTTAGAGCTAGCTGCTATTCATCACACCAAACAGAAGTTCTGTTTAAGTCATCATGTATCCTCGTAGCTTCGCTGAAAGACGACAGTTTCCCGTGCACTGCAGCGTCACTAGTAAACAGTTGCAGACTCGTGCTCACCCTATCCGTCAGATGGTTTATCTATGCAGGATGCCCCAGGAGGAATGGTCAGTGTTCAGGGTTATCACAGGAACGATCATTTGAAATAAGAAGGCAGAATAAACATAGCGCCGGCCGGAGTGGCCGAGCGGTTCTAGGCGCTTCAGTCTGAAACCGCGCAACCACTACGGTCGCAGGTTCGAATCCTGCCTCGGGCATGGATGTGTGTGATGTCCTTAGGTTAGTTAGGTTTAAGTTCTAAGTTCTTGGGGGACTGATGACCTCAGATGTTAAGTCCTTTAGTCGGGTCTGCTACGGTCGCAGGTTCAAATCCTGCCTCGGGCATGGATGTGTGTGATGTCCTTAGGTTAGTTAGGTTTAAGTAGTTCTAAGTTCTAGGGGACTGATGACCGCAGATGTTAAGACCCATAGTGCTCAGAGCCATTTGAACCATTTGAACCATTTTTAAGTCCCTTAGTGCTCAGAGCCAATAAACATAGCCTCTAAAATGCATACCTTATGAGCTATGAGCACTTGGTTATCTTCGCTACTGTGAAGCACACCTCTTCTACTGAATAAGAACTCATATCTTGCTTCGAGTGATCGTTCCTGTCCTATCCCTGAATACTGACCATTCCTCTTGGGACAGACTGTAACGAGTACAAGAGCTGTCTTATCGCACTTTCCCGGGACACACCTTGCGATACCTTTGTTTTCGATGAATATCCGCCGCCCACAACAACGTACTGGGTTCTATTGCTTAAAAGACGTTCATTTTGACATGTCTTCGTTGTAGTGGAGGAAAACTGCATCCTTTGTCAAAAAGAGCGTTTTTTTTAACAGGTTGCTTATGTTAATAAAATTTGAGCAACAAATTTGTGTAGGTAGTTTCAACCTTGGCAGTCGGCTTCAGTTCCTATTGAAGTCGGCCTGCGTGTCATTTCCCCGTATCAGAAAACTTAAGCGACGTTATTTTAACACATTCGCGGAAGCAAGAGTTGCGGAAAGATTTCGCTGGCCGCTGCAGTCTCTGGCCAACTCGTGGCGGGGATTGCGCAGCGCGCAGGAAGGCGGGTGCCAGAGGTCGGCTAGAGCCCTGGCAGGCGCGCACGTGTGCGGAAGCCGGCCATCTCTGTTAATATTCAACGCTTCGATTACTCTGCGGTCGTTCCACTGAGCCGTTAGCAAGTTCGTTTCCGCTCCGCTCTACTGGAGTCGGCTGAAATCCCTCCACGGATCTAAAAAATATATTTTCATCTCCTAATAGAGTGGCGAGCGGGTTAGGTATTGCAGTGGAATCTTGGGGGGGGGGGGGGGGGGGGTAAATGTGTTCAGATTCCGGGCCGGTCTTCGTAACTTAGGTTTCGTGTAGTTTTCATAAGTAGTACTTTCGTGCGAAAGTTGACAGCTTTCCGTCACAAAAACTATTTTTCCCCCTCTCCTTAACTAAGGTGATGTCTTTCCTCTGACGAACTCAGTAACGAGCTGCAATACATATACACGAAACATCTGCCTCGCTTTCAGTTCCGAGTCACCACTTCCACCACAGGATAGGTGTCAGCTAAATCAGACGTATTTTAATTTTGATTCTCGTTCAAGAGAAATCCAAGTTCTAATGTCTCTTGCTCTTTCGTCCACTTTCAAATATTGTCATTCTGCATTATGTCGTGATAGCTTTATTGATTTCTACGTTTGACTCATCTCTTACATGATATTGGTGTGCCTTCACTTCTGTTTCTCTAGTTCCTTTACTGGTCTCTCATTGTACCGCTCAAAGTTCCTTATTTTAATCACAAAATTTTGTTTTTATTAGTTTCTACTTGTGCGTGATGGATGTTCAAGGCCTTTTCTGTCCAGAATTGTAAAATACACGTCGTTCCTGGTTAAGTTACAAGTATTAATTTCTGGGTCATTCCATGTCAATTCAAAGCAGTACAGTAACATTTTCAATCTGAGCAACTCAGATTTCTTTCATATTTGATGCATTCAATGACCCAGATAAGAGATGAAAAAATACCAATTTGTAGGTCTGTAAAGTTTGGAATTAGAGCGAAATCTACATGCGTCTGTCACAACATAAATGACTGTAATTATGGTTCCAATTCAGTTACAGCAATGAAAATGGTACCATTGGAAAGCTAACGAATAGACCTTTACATTGATATGCTACATGGCAACTTTATGAGAATTTTTATACTAGAGGTCGCTGACCTTCACCTTTGACCTTGAATGTCTCAGAACACCCCATCTTCAATTTTTTTGAAAAAAATATATTTAATTGCTCCATTGTGTTACTATGAATATGGGAAATATCAAGATGGCACACCAAAGGCATCATGTGCAAAAAATTATTTTCTCAGCATCAATACACTATCGAAATGAAGAAGGTAACACACATATATGAAACACAAATTATGATAAAGTGCAATCCGTAAGTAATATTGTACAAAAATATGGTTTACATTATTATAGTGGTGTTATGAATTATTTACATTACATTACATTTTTTTTACATTACAGTTGTAATGAAAAGGCAGTGAAAAGTTGTTAGACCTCTCCTCACAATTCGCCAACTAAATTGTTGACGTTCGCCAGATCTGATGCAGGGAGATTGTATGTCCTTCCAACTGGCGTCACTGGATCCACTCTTGTGATAATGTCACATTTTCTGATGACACAAGTGTCTGGTTTGGCAGGAAAGACAAATGACGGAGAAGGTCCATGTGGGTGCAAGAAGTTGACCTTTACCTCATCTGTTTCTTCACATGTTTGTAAGACATATGCAACCCACCAATGACTGTCATACATACAGGCAACAAATCCATGTATATTTGTTAACAGCATTTCATTCACCATGGGAATCACTGACTCTTCTCCACTCACCACAGAAGCAGAATATGTCTTTGTCGTTATTAAACCTTTGTTAACAGGTATTACACAGCGAAGCTTATGGGTACCTGGAATCGTCCTTGTATTTTTGAAACGTTGTTTCAGCTTGGCCATATCTTCATCATGATGGGAAACCTATGTATAATGGAAGACACATGAAGGAATATTTTCCTTGCACCACTCAAACAAATGTCGCGATGTCAAAATACGATTTTCGTAAGGTAGCTTAAAGCTGGCAGGTCTTGCTAATCTCTTTACAGCCCCTGCTATCCCGTCACAAATTCCTTTACCATGCGCTGTAGCAAAAAAAAATGCCATTCTGCTGTAACATCAAAATCTTCTTGATGGTAGGACAGATTCATAAAGTTCATTCTGTTTTTGTATTGGGCAGCACATCCATCCAAAAAGTAATAACTGTGCTTTGGATTTGAAAACTGACATTTTAAAAAAAATGATGAAATTTTTCTGGAAGGAATAAACACACACTGTATCATGCTAAAGGCAGTCAGAGATTTCCACGTATGATACACATGTCGTATTTCATTAGTGCTTAGTCTCTATAGTAAGCTACAAATATGTGACATATATGTCAATTATTCCAGTGGAATCCTTGCACCTCATCCTGAATGGTGAAGGAGTAATTTTCTGCAAAGTCACAAAGAACAAGAAACTCATTTACTTTAAGATCTTCTTTAGTGATTTTACAGAAATGTGACTGCTGTTTGAAGATAAATGAGTGCGGTAGGAGCTGCTGTAACCTCGATGCGAACACCTCAGTGAAATCATCTGTTGACTTTGTTATGGCCTCTAGAACTACCCTGCCTGCAGTTTCATCAACGCAGTTCTTATCAAACAGACCTTACAGATAATCAGTTAGTCTTGTCACTTCTGGACTGTAGAGACATGAACCTAAGAAACATGCTGGTAGTGCAGGATTACATGAAACAAATGCTACACAGTGCTTGTATAATGGTAATGGGTATTCTTCACTCTTTGTTAGTACTTTGAGTTTACAACATTCAATCATTAACTTGAAATTCTGGTGCAAGACACACACACTGGCATTGGCAAGAACACAGTGCTTTGGCCGCAACTCACAAAATTCGGAGAAACCAATATTTATATCTAGGTATTTATCTTTAAAATATGCTTACAGTTCCTTAAGGTTGTGCAACACTAGCTGCTTCTGTTTATGCACTGTAATTCCATTTTCTTTCACAAACACAAATTCTTTTCTTCCTGGCATCATACGGCTTACGTCTTGAACCCAGTAAAAATCACGCACACACTAAACAGTTTTCTCACATAATGTCTTACCTGGCTTTGGATTTGATGTCACTAATATACCATGTTCTGCTACTAACTGTTTTGTTCTCCGTACCACGTAATCTGAAGCAGAAAATTCTATCATAGTTTTCCTTATACTCCAACCCTTTGGAAGTACAGTTAAATTTGTGTTTTGTCGCACATACGGTCTGAATTGTGAAACTTATCTTTCAGCTGGGTGATAATTTCACTTTCTCCATTTTCACTCTCTCCTTTTTCCGGTTGTGCCACATACGTATGCTCCAACACAGGTGTTTTTTTTTCAGTTTTTGCTTTGGGTACTTTTTCTCACTCTGAAGTCTCTTTTTCTTCACAGGTGATTCACCTAAATACTGAAGGCTACCATTTAAAGCATAGAGTGTCGGATCTGATGCTACTTCATCTTCTCTGGAACTACCTGGCACAACTGAGCCAATATCTCCAGTTATTGTTGGGTTTTGCGACTCTTTTTTCTGCATTTACTGCAAATTTTACCACCTAACAATACATTAGAATATTTGTTTATCATCCACTCCTGAACATTCCTTAAACTCTTCTGCACTCTTGCATGACCTTCTTCCCTAAACGGATTGCAGCAATACAATTTTGACTTGAAATCCATTTTTTACTAAATATTACTTTACGACAGATTTACACTGCACTTTGTTAAACAAGCTACAGCTATAAAACATACGAAACAAAATTTGCATAATATATAGAGATCAGTGGACTAATGGTGGCTAGTTGAGATAAGAGTCTCTCTGATTGGCTGTTCACTAAAACAGGCTAATGTTGATTGATTGAAATAAAAGTCTCTCTCATTGGCTGTTCACAGCTAGAAATATTAAAGAACTGGTCTGAATAAAAGTAACTGCTATTGGCTGGTGTTACATATATTAAAAAAAAAAAAACTGGATACATAGCTGCCTACGGCATGTTGATGGTGTACTTGAGGTGACAAAATAATTTTTTGTGCATGATGCCTTTGGCGTGCCATCTTGATATTTACCATATTTATAGTAACATACAGAAGCAAAACAATTGAAGATGAGGTGTTTTGAGATCTTCAGGGTCAAAGGTCAAGGTAAATGACCTTTAGTATGGAAATTCTCAGAAAGCTGCCATGTGGCATATCAATGTAAAGGTCTATTCGTTACCTTTCCAATAGTAACCATTTTCATTGCTGTAACTTAATTAGAACCAGAATTACAGTTATTTATGTTGTGACATGTGCATGTAAATTTAGCACAAATTCCAAACTTTCCAGACCTATAACTTTCTTCACAGTTGTAACACACACTTGCAGATCGGTATTTTTTCATCTCTTATCTGGGTCATTGAATGCACCAATTTTGAAAGAAATCTGAGAGGGTCAGGTTGAGAGGTGCGTTGAATTGACATGGAATGACCCTTCTGTCTTCTGGAGCCTCCTGGTGATGAAATAATTGAGAAATAGCCCACAGTGAGCAGTTGCCCTTTTCTGATGCACTACAAGGTTAACCAGAAAGGTGGCTTTAATTAATTTTTATTTCATAAAATATGGCTCGATTGTGAATAATTTATATACAGATGTAAACAGGAAGTTCTAAAGTTTACAAAACAGATTATAAATGCTTAATATGTGCTATTCGCGGTTCGATCGCGTCCGCGTTGTTACTTTGTGCCAGAAAGGGCTCTCAACAAGGGAAGTGTCGAGGCGTCTCGGAGTGAACCAAAGCGATGTTGTTCGGACATGGAGGAGATACAGAGAGACAGGAACTGTCGATGACATGCCTCGCTCAGGCCGTCCAAGGGCACGAATGACCTTGTACACTTTTTCTGCCGTAATTTTTTTTCTTTGTTAGCAGTGCCTCTTCGCCGGTGTAAAGCATCAATAAGTTTTGTTAGAGGAATAAAAGACGTGCAAACTCTCTCTAATGGTATGCATCGTTCCAAGTTGACTCACATAAGTTTGTCATGCCTTTGTTTCATGTCACTGCTTCTCTAATCGCTTTCTCTGTCGCGTATTCACTTCTTGTTTGCTTATTTTTTCCCCTGAAATGCTCATGTATCATTTTTTGGTCAACTGTTACATCCTTTGCGTCTAGTATATTCATTGAAACCATTCTGTGATAACCTATTTACTCGATCTTTACTTCGCTATTACTTTAATCTCGCTAGTCTTTTATTTACTGTGCCCTCCATTGATACACATGGCCACGACTTTCCTTACCATACTATAAGTGCAACTATGCTGCATATTTTCCTTCAACATTTCAAAATATTTGCGCTGTTTGACTTTTGTGGATCTACTCCGAAACCCACCTTCCTGTTCATATATCTAATAAAGCGTTCCTACTCAGCTTATTTTCACTTCGTTGTTCTACCTTTTATTTTCTCTTTTCTCATCATTCCCGAGGGTTTTGATCTTTCGCGCGATTTTATCTTCTTGTGCATCGTCCGTCGACTCGAAAGAAAACCGTTCGCGTTCTAATGTAGTTCCTATGCTGCCCTGCTGCTAGTGTTCACCGACCCAATGTTAACTTTCCGTAAGCAACCCTTTCCGATTTTTCACTCGGCTATTGCACTTCCCCCCTTTGAAAATAACGAACTGTTTCTAGATTTTCCGTCATTTTCATGCCAAAATATTTATTGGGTGCCGCTGTTTTCTCTCTGATTAAGTTTCTCGTTTTCTTACCGATTTCCAACTACATGATGCGTTTCCTGTTAGCAGAAGACGTTGGATGTGTATTCTCTCATGATCCATACATGGACTTAGACCATAGCCACTGTTTATTTCTTCTTGCATTTTTTAGGGTTCATAAGCTACTACGTGTCATGCTTATTCAGTGTTAGTTCTCTGCCGCCAGTACCTGATTTGAAGACAATAAAGGAGAAAGCTTTTTCTAATGACGTAATTGTTAATATTTTGCAGAAGTTGTCGAAATTAACTGTTCGATGACGTTACTCTTTATGCTTTGTAGGAAAGCACGACTCTACTAAGACAGGATTGCTTTCCACTATAAATAAAAGTTTTGCATTATCTGTCATTTCTGTTTTTATTGTGTTAAGCGCGGTACTTTTCGTGACTCGATTCTGGTAATGCAGCTATCGTGCTTGAAACGAGGACGAAATGTTAAGTGTAGAACTTTGCTCAGGAGAAACCATAGATCGCGTACCGAATAAAAAAAAAGTAAATACTCGTGCTCTTCAAAGTGAGAACTATATCTCGGAACGCGTCGTGCTCGTCACGTGATTTGAGAGAGTCTTGTACAGAAATGTTTATTTAAAGTACGTGACCTCCGTGCCTGGATTATTCATAGACACCAGTGTAGAGTATAAATGTTGTTTCCAATGAAAATTGATTGTTTGGGGCTGGGAAATCATTGTTCGCAATGCTTGCAGCCACAGCCACCGCGAGATTTCCGTGCACGACACAGGTTTGACTAATTATTTGTTACATGCCGAGTACGCAAAGAAATAATACTGTAATGGCTCCGATGGTAAGATACGAACATCCGTTGCAAACGAACTTCATGGACATAGAACAAAGGTACGGGGATGAATGCTAGGGGCAACTGCCTTGCAGTCTTCGGAACAAAATTAAATAAGCCGTGAGTTGGTCGTTGGACAAGTTGGTGTACACTGTACTAATGCAGGAAGTAAAGTTCACGAGATTAGCCTAAAGCGTGGAGCAGAGGCGTTGCATGTTTCATTTGCTTACCGGACAGTCAGAGTGAAATCGTACCACTAGCTCGCGAACAGGCCTTCTTCTGTCTGTCACTGCTCTTGTGAAGATTACTGTGGTCACGAGGGCGGCCCAATATGGCGCTGGCGCTCGAGTTTGGAATTCAACGGCTTCTCGATGCATCCGGAAGACGACGCGCGGCCTGCGAAACGGTGGGGATTGTGGTGGTGGTGCATTAAATATGGCACCACGCTCAACGTATGTTCAAATTCAAGCTTACACGCAACTTAACCTAAATTATCCTAGGACAAACACACACACCCATGGCCGAGGAAGGACTCGAACCTCCGCCGGGACCAGACTCAACGCATGGGTTTCTTCATTGTCCCGACGGGACTTCATTTATGATGGTTCAGTACGTCCTACTCGAACATCCGTAACGAATAATGTGATTTTCTGACTGGGTCTCGAGGCGCCACTTACTGCATTAATCGAAGGTAACATTTAATCGGTGGTTGGCTTGTTTAACTGAGCACTGCCAGGGTTGATTTTCTTCCTACAGATGCCCTAGTGTCTCGATGGAATAGGTGTTCGAATAAGTATGCTTACTTTATTGAAAAGAAAACAGTACATCCGTCATAATACTGAGTTAAGGTCTCGCGGTGATTACGGCACTGACTCTCATTCCGGAGCAGCAGTTTTCAAACTGACATCGAGACATCCTCATTTATGCTTTAGGTGATGTGTGCAAATTATAGCATAATGCCGGATTTGGTGAGCTGATCACTGCCATGGTTGGTTTTCTTCGCCGGCCGAAGTGGCCGTGCGGTTCTAGGCGCTGCAGTCTGGAACCGCGAGACCGCTACGGTCGCAGGTTCGAATCCTGCCTCGGGCATGGATGTGTGTGATGTCCTTCGGTTAGTTAGGTTTAAACAGTTCTAAGTTCTGGGGGACTGGTGACCTCAGCAGTTAAGTCCCATAGTGCTCAGAGCCATTTGAACCATTTTGAACCAACGTGAAACCACGTCCAGGCGTCGTGGGGTTGAGCGGCCACCCCTCATTACAGATGTCGGACGTTGTAGGCTGGGCACACTGGTAAAATAGGACAGGCGGCGTACTGTGGCGGAACTAATATAAGATTTTAATGCTAGGCAGGGTAAAAGTCTGTCTGAATGCACAGTGCAACGGGGCTCCTTAGCTGACGACTTATGCATGTGCCAGAGTCAACACGACGACATTGGCAACTACGACTGACATGGGCACGTGACCATTGGAACTGGACGGGGCATCAGAACTCATCGCTCGCCGCACCCCTCCCCGTAATTTATGGGAATTAGGTGACTTGAGTGTGCAGATATGGCGCGAAATCCCTCCAGTGACCTACCAAGGCCTCTGCTTCCATGCCACGACGCGTCGCCGCTGTTATCTGTGCCAAAGGTAGACATACCGGCTACTAGGTAGGTGGTCATAATGTTCTGGATGATCAGTGTATGTGCCTTGAAATCATAGACAGTGCGATGGCTTTTCCTTAGTCACCACTGTACTTGTTACTGTAACGCCACGGCGTGTTTCCAACTGGTCCGCTAGATTACCCTATCGTAATTGCATAGAAAATACCTGAACTGTTTGGAACAGTGTTAGTGTAGCAATCAACTTTCTTGCATTTTAGTAGCTCTACAAGTATACATGATGTAATCACCACTGAATGGATAAGGCTGTATCTGGGACAGCGGATTCTCTTACAGCAGGGGTGGGTAATTGTTGTAGCTTTGTGGAGGGCCGCACCTTTTAAAATGATTTCATTCATTAGTTAATTTTGTATTTCAGAAAAGGTCGATTCTTCATTATACACACGACATTCATCACGGATATTATATTTTTATTCGGAGGCTCATGGTTTCAGTAAAGTTGAACATTTAGCAGTTATTGTTCCACGGATAACATGGAAATAAACCAGATCAAAAGGGAAAGCGCTACTCCTCGTACTGTACGCGCAAATCATATTGCTACTCTTGGTAGCAACTTGCTGGTCAAAATCGAATACTCGAAGTGCGTGCGCCTTTCATACCCGCATGTAAATAAGCAAACAAACACGTCGCGAGTGTCTCTATAACGTCAATGATCTGTAGATTGTGCGGAGTTCTAAATTTCCGAGTATGCTGCACACATCGCATGCGCAGAGACAAGGGACTATGGCGGCGTCGCTAACGCGGGAAGCTATAACCTGATCTGGTCGACGTGACTTCAGTTACAGAAACGGGTTTTGTGTTTTCGTGTCTTTTTAACCTTTATTATGTAGTTTGTTCTGTTTTCGCGGCACATTGAAAAGTTACGCGTGGTCCTGGCATTTTTTGCTAGTAGTGTTCTCCTACAACAAAGCCGAAATACCTGAAAGCAGAAAGTATTTACGTTTTACAGAGAGCAAAACGTACGCTATTTATAACTAAGAATGTAAATAAATAAACATGTTTTAGTGAAAACTATTGCAACAGTGAAAAAGTCAAAATTATTGGACGAAAAAAGTAATTTTCGTTGTTATTTGGCACTTGGCAAGAAAAGAAGATTCAAAGGATAAACCAAGAAGGATCTGTTAACTGCTTTCTACATGTTCTGCGATATATTTGCAAGTGCATGTTTTCTCGAGAAAATACATGTATATGTTCAGAAGTACAGGGTGTTTATAAATGAATATCGGGGTTTTAACGCTTTATAATATTTATTATATTAAACTTACAGTTATAAACGATACATCAAATGAAAGAGCTACTCAAACAGTTTTACCAAGAACCTTATAAATGCTCAATGGGAGCGCCATTTGTCACACGGCACACATCAAGTCTATAGCCGAGTTCTTCCGAAACGTTGATAAGTGTGTCTTCAGTGACTGTAGCAACAGCTGCTTCAATTCGGTTTCTAATTCAGGGAGGTCTGCTGGTAGCTGAGGTACGTACACGCGGTCCTTGATGAAGGAAAAAATCGCATGGCGTTAGGTCGGATGAACGTGGAGACCGTGCAAAACAAGCTCTATCATTGGGCCCCTTGCGGCCTATCCAGCGCTTGGGCACAGTGAAGTTCAACCAATCGTATACTTCACTATTATTTAACATTTATAAGGTTTTTGGTAAAACTGTTTGAATTGCTCTTTCATTTGACATATCATTTATAACTGTAAGTTTAATATAGTAAATATTATAAAGCGTTAAAACCCCGATATTCATTTATAAACATCCTGTATTTAAATGACAATTCTCCTATTCTTGCAGTTCTCGGGAGTGTGACCAATTTACCATACGACCTTTGACAAGAATTTACACTATGTATTCTGCTTTTGTCATGAATAAATTCGTTTGCCAGTGCTTGTTCCTAAATTTTGTTACTGTATTTCCATTTTTCCGTAAAAAGAATGATCCCTCATAACCTCACTCTCACCATTCAGAGGCCAAACTGCCCAGCAGACAGCTGTCACAACATCGGCAATTTTGGCGCTGACGCGTAAACGAAACTGACCACTCCAAGCAGACACTACTCAGTACGGGAGTAAAAAGGCAAAGACTTTAGGGAACAGTGGATTTTCTAATCGCCGAATTGAGGTCGTTATCAAGGGAGAGGCGGCGTTACGGGATATTAGCGTCACGTCTTGTGTGCGCTGACACGGCATGTTCTGGCGGTAGTCCTCGTCTGACCTGGCGATCAGCGAGCCGAGCTAGCGAGAGTTCGCTGGCGCATCGTTACCTGTGATGTGCGGCTTGCGGTTATTCAGAGTCCCCGCGCGCGCTCGTACCTGCGCAGCGGCTATTGTTTGCGCGCGCTGCTTGGAGCGCGCGATCGCTGGCCCATTGTGCACGCGTCGCCGGTGGTGCGGTGCATCGCATTCACGCGGGCGGCGTGGCGGCGCGCGCCTGCGTCGTGGCGCCGGAGGCTGGCTGGCTGGCTGGCCGGCTGGCTGTGGCGCCGGGCCGCCGTATTGATCCGCGCCGCAGTCTTCCTCCGCCCGGCCCGGCCCGGCCCAGCGCGGCCCTCTCTCTTCCTTTTGCCTTTGACATCCGGCTGCTCTGCTGCATAGTCGATAGACCGCTGTACCGCAAAGCTGAAGGAGGCGGCCAGGTAAACGTCACCTCTCTTTGTAACAGCGCGGCTCCAGCTACCCAACTGCCCCCGTCGACGTACGAGCACATAAGCACACGGGGCAGGTACTCAGCATCCCATCCGTACTGACTTGATCGCCCGATAGCGCTGGAGGCACGTCACACAGTAAGGATAGTAGACTGATAAACCAAAGCACTATGACCACTGCCCATCCAAACATCGGATGCGCCTGGCTTCGTTGAGGGCACGTGACGCGGTACCAAAAGTATATAAGCGGAGCACACACGGACGGGGGATCACCCTAACGAAGATATGGGCTGAATATGAGGAAATCCATTGAGATAAGTGACTTTGATAAAGGGCAGATTATTATTACACAAAGCCTCTGAACGAGTATATCGAAAACGGCGAAGGTGGTCGAATGTTCACGTGCTACTGTCGTGAGCATCTACGGGAAGAGGTAAGAGGACAGTGAAACTACCACTAGGCGCTAAATGGTTGGACGTCCACAACTCTTCACAGAACGTGGAATTCGGAGGCTTATCTGCTCTGTAATGCAGGATAGGTTGTGATCAAATGTTCAGATGTGTGTGAAATCTTATGGGTTTTAACTGCTAAGGTCATCAGTCCTTAAGCTTACACACTACTTAACCTAAATTATCATAAGGACGAACACACACACACACACACACACACACACACACACACACACACACACACACACACACACACACACACATATGCCCGAGGGAGGACTCGAACCTCCGCCGGGATCAGCCGCACAGTCCATGACTGCAACGCCTAGACCGCCCGGCAGGTGGTGATCCGTGGCATCCCTGCAGAAAGAGCACAATGCTAGTCCACGGACAAGTGTTTCGGAAGACACCGTTGGAGCTGCGCAGCAGACCACCCCTACATGTTCACATGTTGTTCCAACGCCATCGTCACTTACGATTGCAGTGGGCACAGGACTATCGGGATTCGACCGTCGACCAATGGAAACGTGTCGGCTTTTCGGGTGAATCACACTTTTGCTACACTAGATCGGTGGTTGTCCCCACAAACGTCGTCATCGGGATGAACGGCGGCTCGAAACGTGCAACGTGCCACGGACGCAGGCTAGTGAGAGCAGTATTATCCTGTGGGACCTGTGGTAGTGATCAAAGACGCGCTGACAGCTGCGAACCACCTGCATCCCTTCATGCCTGATGTCTTCCCCGACTACGATGTCATCTACCAGCAGTATAACTGCCCGTGTCTCGGGGTCAGAACCGTCCTACAGCGCTTTGAGCAGCATTATAGTGAACTCACGTTGATCTCTCGGGACCAAAGTCTCTGATGTAAATCCTACGGAACCCATCTAGGTCACTATCGGGCGTCGTCGCCGCGTACCCAAATCAGCAGCCCGTTGTTTATGCGAATTACTTGACCTGTGCGTAAACATCTATTGCCACGTATCGTCACAAACCTACTAACAAACTGTCGGAGCCCGCATCTCGTGGTCGTGCGGTAGCGTTCTCGCTTCCCACGCCCGGGTTCCCGGGTTCGATTCCCGGCGGGGTCAGGGATTTTCTCTGCCTCGTGATGGCTGGGTGTTGTGTGCTGTCCTTAGGTTAGTTAGGTTTAAGTAGTTCTAAGTTCTAAGGGACTGATGACCATAGATGTTAAGTCCCATAGTGCTCAGAGCCAGCCAAACTGTCGGATCCCTGATACGCACTATCAATGATGTATTTCGTTCCAAAGACGGACAAACTACCTGTTAAGTTGGTGGTCATAATCTTTTGGCTCATCAGTGTATATACGCGGAGCAGAGTCGAATGGGGAATCGTCGGTCGGTACGGACCGCAAACGGGGAAATATGAGGGCTGTGTTTGAGCACGATTAGAAGTGTTCGAACAGTTTACTTCACAGTTCGGGAAATCTCGGGTTGTGTTGGATCTATTGATCGGCTTGCGAAGTAGTGACGTTTCTTTGGTATTATCACAACGACCTGTCTTAACGTTTCAATGGACTAGGATTTTAAAAATAAAAGTCTGTGAAACACGGACTGAAATTTGTTTGTGGTTGTAGGTAGCGCGTAACAAAGACAAGTAAGAAATAAATAAAAGAGTGCAATCACGGTTCTGTGTGATTCTAGAGCTTTCGGTCGTCCCCCGATCTGGTGAGGTCTGAAGGTACTGTCTCCAAGAGGAGTCAGCCTACTGTAATTTTTTCTCGTGACAAAAATTTGGAGGACAATATTTTTGTCTTTTTTATCTTTACCTAAAAAACTTTACTTATTTTTATAAATACCCATACGTACTGTAAGAGACCTCGTATTGTAAATTTGATTTTGCAGTGGTAGGATTTAATGCTGTTACTTACACGAAATTGTGACATTTAAGCAGAGCCGTAGCTTATAGTTGTGGCTAGTTAGCAGTTTCTTTAGTATCCTTCGCATTCGCGCCGCTCTAGTTAAAGATCAAGCGATTGTTCGAACAAGCTCGATACTGGATCGAACGCTGCGGCGTATCGGAAAATCTCGAGTCCGTTCGAACGCGAGTGTCGTTTGCCCAGCCCTAGGAAATACACTGGAATAAGACCTGTCACAACTACAGATTGTTATAGCCAGGCAGCTGGGGACGAGCGTTTGGGAAAGTGCCAAACTGATTGGCCGATCGCTTGCTTCTATAGGCGCGTTCACACTAGGCCACGTCTGGCAAAGTGTGTCTGGCTAATAACTCCCCTCCAGCGAGTGCTTCCCCTGCATCTCCACCCGTGCTATGCCGTCACGACCTCGCCGCAGCCACTGGCACTCCGGCCAGTTGCAGCGACGACAGCCAGTCGTCTTGGATTGCGATGAATAAGCAGTGAAAAGTTAAAGAATTTATTCCGTTTCTACATAACTGACCAACGAAGTTACTTGTGCTACTGATCATAGCTGGCACACTACCAGTACAAATTGCAAAGTATTTTTGAAAACCACCAGGTTTTTCAACATTGTTTTAACAGCATTAAAATATACAAAGCTGTTGTTCCGAGCAACGGAACTGAAGCAAGTAGTTCTTCGTGCATAGCAAAGTAGTCTATTATTACGTGAATAAAAATTAACTGTTGACTTAGATCTGTTCGATCAGTACTCTCGACCGACAGTTTGCAATTAAATCGTTAACTTTCCTGCTATGATGCCCATGTGAAGAAGTGGATTTTTTATGGCGTTACGTTACAAAGCAGCTGTTCTTAAATATTAGCAACATCGTCGTTGCCAAATGCTTTCGCCTTATCTACTGCACATTCTTTAACGAGTATGCTGTTACCGAAGCATTTCTCATCTTTTGCGACTATTCAGCATATTTCATAAACCTTGACGGATCAGGCGACTTTTGTAATTCTATTTTGTTTTTATCCACGAAAACTCGTCGTTCGTCATGAGAGTAAAGCCCGTGTGTTCCTTCATGGAGTGAAGAGAAATGTCGAGCAAGCACTTTTTACATATTAAACTTTCGGATTTCTCATCAGAACTGCGTACAGAAAAAAAATTGATCTCCCACTCCTCCTTGAGAAAAAGGTTTTCCGTGTTCTTTCTTTTCGACATTCTAAAAAATCGTAAGAGCCTTAGTAATAACTAGAACTGAAATGAGAGTAGTGGCCACGATAGCAACCAAAATGACAAGCTAAGCAGCAGAGAAACGATTTCACGGCATCCAGATATTGATGGTCGATATATCTGATTGTCTATACGTGGTGTGCATAGGGGCCTGAATATGGCGTTAACGAGATGCCGAAACTGCTCGTCTAAATAAAATAACATCTGGAAACGTACGGCGATTTTTCTGTGGTAAATATTTGACCGTCCGCTGTCACGTACCGTATCCACGACGGTTCAACAGAAACAGTGCGAGTAGAATTAGAAGGGGAAGCCCTCGTCGGAGGGGAATGGCTTGCGAGCCATTCTTCGCCAGGCCTGCACTAGGCCAACGAACGACAGAGACTGGTTTAGGCCGAACGTTGGTCGTGAATGCATTGGCATCCGCCATCTCCTTCGCGCCAAACGAAGGGCTCGGGGCCAAGAGATTCGGCCATGTAGGATCTCAGTTGGCTCTGATAACTTGCCGACGTTGCTCCCGTTTTGTTATTGTTATAAAGTAGCGTTTTAATTAAATTTCACCGGTCGATATTGTGAAGGAAGAAGACTTTGTAGTCGTCGTATGTGCAGCATTTATTTTACTTCAATAAGTGATTATCATCATCATCAGAAGAAGAAGAAGAAAAAGAAGAAGAAGAAGAAACGACGTTGGTAGGGACCAGTGTGATAGGACAAAATTGTTTACCGTAAAGTCGAACTGGAATATGGGCTATTTCATAATTTTTTCCCAAATGAAACCTATCTATTTCGAATTGTTACTGAAATGTGCAGGCCCTAAAATTTCCAAAAAGTTAATAGTCACTCTGTTTTGTTTGTTTCTCTCTGTCTTTCACGGCGGAAAGATGTAAATAAAGACACCACTTCGTTTTCGCATCTTGCGTGTCATTTTCTAATAACTGAGTTATTTCCGTCGGTTTAGTTCATGGAGGCCCATAAACATCTCCGTTTACGATAACACTCTACCAGTTTTAATGCTATCTCCATATTCCACTCCATACTCCAGTATTTTTAAACACAAATACCTTTTGCGAGAGCAGGCATTGTCTGCCAAGGAAACGGCGACTGTTAAGTATTTCTGGGCAGCCACAAATCACACTCAGTATGTTTCATTGGCTTCGCTCTTTAATTTAACAGCCAACTACTACACTTTGAACTGTAAATTTCAGAGTTTTTGATGATGCTCTCGTTAAATTAAAGAGCGAAACAGGCGAATAAAACATAGCGAGTGCGACTTGTGGCTGTCCTGAAAAACTTGAATACACACCCGTTCTTGAGACCCAACAAATCGCTATTGAGCCAACAAACACTCGACCCGGCGTCAACACTATGACAGAGGTCTAACGCCAACCAGCTGCCAACGTTTTGATGTTACCGCTAGCAGACCGAAACGCAGTCAGGGCCAACCGCTTCGTTGACCCCGAAATGCCCGCCGCCTGCGCTAAACCAATGTCAGCCAACAAAGCGGTTGGCTGTCGTTCGTTGGCCTAGTGTGTACGCGCCTTATCGTGAGCCCCGCTCTGTAAAGCAGGATAGGCGACTATCTGTGACAGCGGTTGCGCAGGCAGCTGTGTTTGGGGGAATATAGTTCAGAGCACATTGTTTACCGTAGATCTCCCTAGCAGACGACCGCTACGCGTTCCTGTGTTGATCCAGCATCGTCAATTATGTTTGCAGTGTGCACAGAATAATCGAGATTGAACTATGAATCAATGGAAATGTGTCACGTGGTCAGTTAAATCAATTTTCTTGTTATAACAGGTCGATGACCGTCTCTGGAAACGACGTCATGCAGGCAAACGGCTGCTCGAAACATGCAAAGCGCCAGACACAGGCAGGTGGGGCAGTTTTATGGCATCTTCCAGCAAGATAACTGTCGGTGCCAGAAGGCCGCAATCTTGTCACAGTGGTTCGACTAACATGACAGCGAACTCACTGTAGTATCTGGGACCCCATAGTCGCCTGACGACAACCCGAAGGGGCACATCTGGGAAGATAGCGAGCGCCATCCCCGCCTTCACAAAACCGCCGGCCCGTTATTTACGGGAATTGCGTGACCTGTGCGTAGGCAGGTGGTGCCAAGCGATCAGTAACCTAACTACATACAAAGGACGCAGACTAAAAACCTTGGTCATCGTCAGGAAACATCGCGCTACAACACTGTAACGCTTCCTCTAGCTTCCATAATTGACACAGTTCGGCGAAATAGTGTCCACAAATTTGATCAGGTACGCGAATCCAAATAAAGCCATTCGTCGGTTGCTGCGCGGCGTAGCCGCCCGGTATGATAGCGCCTTACCAGGGTTCGCGCCGCTCCCTGTCGGGGGTTCGAATCCTCCCCGGGCATGTGTGTGTGTGTGTGTGTGTGTGTGTGTGTGTGTGTTGTCCTTAGCGTAAGTTAGTTTAACTTATATTAAGTAGTGTGTAAGCCTAGGGACCGATGACCTCAGCAGTTTGGTCCCATAGGAACTTACCACCACCATTCGTCGATTATTAGATATTCCGTAGAGCTACCAGGTTTCCGGGATGTTGATTACTGCGTTTCTCCCGCTGTTCCAAATTTTGTGAGCGGTCGAGGTGGGCAGACTCCCGGAGTGTTCCGTAAACTAGAAATGTAAGCACGCAGGCTTGCGAACTCAGGAAGACGGAAGCGTCGGCACAATTCTCGTCCTGGAGATGTATAGCCGGCCGGTGTGGCCGTGCGGTTCTAGGCGCTACAGTCTGGAGCCGAGCGACCGCTACGGTCGCAGGTTCGAATCCTGCCTCGGACATGGATGTGTGTGATGTCCTTAGGTTAGTTAGGTTTAATTAGTTCTAAGTTCTAGGCGACTGATGACCTCAGAAGTTAAGTCGCATAGTGCTGAGAGCCATTTGAACCATTTTTTTTGGAGATGTATAAAAAAGGACAACACCTGATCACCGAGGATGTTGAAATAAACATCTTGTCTCATGTTTTTCATGAATGAATGAATAAATAAATACTGAATAGCGATAGAATCATGCAGTGACGTAGAAGGGTCTCTTACAATTCGTCGCTCCGTGTTCCCTGGTACGTGCACAAATCGAACAAACAAACTCATTCTGGAATGAAAGCGCGAATAATACATTACGTACTTTTATCAAATTGATAAGGAATTCCAGCATCGTTTAGAAAACGCTGCAAGTAAATAAAAAGTATTTGAAGCTGTCAGGAACCATATCAAGACATTTCTACCTCTTTGATCTAGTGATATCCTGAAGGCTATCGCTCCACATACACTACTGATTGACATTTAATTACATCAAATCGTACGAAAAGTGACGCATTTTGGATACACCTTGTCTTGAAACGGCATAGTTTCGTAACACGCAAGTTATAACACGAAATCGACCAAAAACGAAAATTGTTTAACCACCAGTATGATGTTTCACGTCATTTTATTGTAACAAATCGTGTCAAAAACGACGCGTGTTTGAGAGATCCTCAGTGTCATTTTGCTATGAAACAGCATACAGTGGGGTAACCGAAGTCGTGGGATACCTCGTAATATCGTGTCAGACCTTCTTTTGCCCGACGTAGCACATCAACTCGATGTGGCATGGACTCAACAAGTCGTTCGAAGCCCCCTGCAGAAATAGTGATCCATGCTGCCTGTATAGCGTTCCGTAATTGCGAAAGTGTTGCCGCTGCAGGGTTTCGTGCATGTACTGACCTCTCGATTATGTCCCATAAATGTGGATTCACATCGGGCGATCTAGGTGGCCAAATCTTTCGCTCTACCTGTCCAGAATGTTCTTCAAACCAGTCGCAAGCAATTGTGGCCCGGTGCCATGGCGGGTTGTCATCCATAAAAATTCCGCAGTTGTTTGGGAACATGAAGTCGATGAACGGCTGCAAATGGTCTCCAAGTATCCGAATATAACCATTTCCAGTCAATGATCGGTTCAGTTGGACCAGGGATCCAGTCCATTCCATATGAACACAGCCCACACCAGTGTGGACCCACCACCAGCTTGCACAGTGCCTTGTTGACAACCTGTGTCCATGGCTTCGTGGAGTCTGCGGCACACTCGAACCCCACCATCAGTTCTTATCAACTGAAACGGGGACTCATTTGACCAGGCCACGGTTTTCCAATTGTCTAGGGTCCTGTCGAGGTGTTCTCGAGCGTTGGAGAGGCGCTGTAGGCGATGTCGTGTTATTAGTAATGGCACTCTCGTCGGTCTTCTGGTGCCATAACCATTTAACGCCAAATATCGCCACACTATCCTAACGGATACGGTTGTCTTACCTCCCACATAGATTTATGCGGTTATTTCATGCAGGGTAGCTCGTCTGTTGGCACTGACAGCTTTGCACAAACGCCGCTGTTCTCGGTCGTTAAGTGAAGGCGTCAGCGACTGCATTCTCTGTGGTGAGAGGTAATGCCTGAAATGTGATATTCTCGGCATACTCTTGACACTGTGAACCTTGGAATATTGAATTTCCTAACCAGTTCCGAACTGAAATGTCCCACGCGCCTATCTCCAACCATCCTTCCGCGTTTAAAGTCTGTTAATTCACATCGTCCGGCATAATCACGTCGGAAGCCTTTTCACATGAATCACCTGAGTACAAATGACAGCTTCGCCAATACACTGCCCTTTTATACCTTGTGTTCGCGATACTACCGCTATCTGTATATGTGCATATCCTTGTGCAATGACTTTTGCCATATGACGTAAGCTATAATGTAAAATCCAGCAAATATGGGCTTCAGCCGGAAACGATGTAATCGAGTACGGTGCCTCGCATGTTCCGCTTGCGATGTACGAAGGAATTTTGCGTCTTGTTGGCGACGCTCCTCTCCAACAACAACAAAATCTGACTTGTCTTATTTAGTTCAAATGGTTCAAATGGCTCTGAGCACTATGGGACTTAACTTCTGAGGTCATTAGTCCCCTAGAACTTAGAACTACTTAAACCTAACTAACCTAAGAACATCACACAGATCCATGCCCGAGACAGGATTCGAACCTGTGACCGTAGCGGTGGCGCGGTTCCAGACTAGCGCCTAGAACCGCTCGGCCACTCCAGCCGGCTCTTATTTAGTCTTTCAGTTTTGTGGAACGTGAAATTGCGCGTTGGGACGTCACAAAACTGGACAGCTCCTCTTCAACGAAACCTTTTACGACCTTTGTGAGGGCGGCTTAACGCGCGTGATGGGACATCATCTGGTTCAGTCTGCACTACTACAGTCATCATTTGACCAAATAGTGAGCTCGCAGGAAATCCTGGATAACCTAGACTTGCCACGAATTTTGTAAAATTCGAGATTCTGAAAGACTTTTGGGGTGGGAAAAGGGGGAAGAGTTGAACTGTCCGGTCAGGAAAAGAAGATATACACATACTAATCTAAATTTGGACATGCATGTTTTTTAAGCTTAGAATATTGTGGCTGTGGTTCTATATTACTAGTTTCAGTGCACAGTAGTACTTTGCCGACTTCCATCGTCACTAATAAAGGAAACCCTCTCTCAAATACAACAATTACTTTTTTATGGGAGATTTGGGATTCGAAAGTGGCAATGTCAGCCATATCGTTTGATGAAGCAAAGTCGCAATCGTGGTTGAGACACCGTCTCCCGCGTGGGCATCCGACATATGTCTCTTTGTTACAGGTAGGAGAGGCTGTACAACACACGGGAACAGTTCTCCAAGACAATATGTTTAACGTGCGAATAAAGCTTCTTTCAATTCACACTATTGCAGTACGGTGTTCTTATTTAGTTACCAGTTGTTTATATATTATCGAATGCTGAGTGGCTCGCTCATAATGAAAAATGAACTTGACAGGCCGATTTCACATGGTTTCAACTACGCTTTGACGCCGACCATCCTAGTGACGTACATTCGACGCTTTACACGAATTCTGTCAATCATTTCACCATCGGCTGTGAAAGTTACGCCTCGTCATTATCAGCAGCCGTGCTCTTAGTCGTCATCCTGGTAACTTCGGCTTGCCACGGCTTCTGATTTATGTTCTTAACTGGCGGGCAAAACACTTGTTGCACAAGGCAGTGTTCTCGGAATTGTCAAGGCTCCATTTAAAGTGGTCTCAGATCAAGATAATTACTGTGCGCCACTGAACGCCCTACGTCGTTTATATTCGCTGCATAAATTATCATTTTTAGCTCAGCTGTTTATGCTGTTTCGCATGTTCTCTGCCAGCTCACCTTGGCAAGAGGGGATGCCCCTTGTCTCTTCCTTTTGACCTACCGCGGTGGCGCAATGGCTACGACGCTGCACTTGCATTCAGGTGGAGAGCGGTTCGAATCCCTGTTCCACCATCCAGATTTACGCTCTATGTGGTGCTCCTAAACCGATCAAGGCGAATGGCGGGTGGTTCCTTTGAAAAGAGTAGAATCGCATCCTTATCTTATCCGAGCAAGCGCTCGGACAGGAGACATCGCCGTCGACGGGGCGTTATAAAGTGTAATGTTGCTTCCTTCATCCTGTTTAATAGTGGAGTACCAGAGCTACACATTAATCACATGGGGGGGGGGGGGGGGGGGTCCAGTTGCAACGATCGCTCTGAACGACTGCTGACGCAACCTGGAATCAACGTGGCTTTCTCGCTGTCATAGCTCTAAGCCTGTGTTAGAGCCATCTCTTTCCACGCTACTTGAAAACGGAGATTACATTCAGGATACGCTACTGTGTCTGACATGAAGTCAAGGCCTTGCCGAGGATTTGGTGAGATAGTCACCTGTTATGGGCACATGGACAGAGAGGCCCAAAAACTCGCCCAAAAAAGTCAAAAGATGAAAGAAAGAAAGAAAGGCGGCTGAAGAACTAACCTAACCGAGAAACCGGGAGAGATACGTGAGCTCTCGTAACCATCCTGTTCTTGTCTTCTGCGTGAGAGAAAAACGCTTTCCATTGTCCCGCGACTGTAAGCAAATTCACGCCATTTCATCGTCATTTGAACAGTGTCATTTCGTCCAAGTAGGATCATAAAAAAAAGACTACTACCGAAGAGACGCCCATCACCAACATGCACTCTGTTCACACAGCTCCCGCCTACACAGCTCGCTCATTTTCAACAGTGGAGTTCTTGGTTCAAAATGGTTCAAATGGCTCTGAGCACTTTGGGACTTCTGAGGTCATCAGACCACTAGAACTTAGAACTACTTAAACCTAACTAAGCTAAGGGCGTCACACACATAAATGCCCGAGGCAGGATTCGAACCTGCAACCGTAGCGGTCGCGGGGTTCCAGACTGTAGCGCCTAGAACCGCTCGGCCACTCCAGAGTTCTTGGTGCTTCTTTGCTACAATATTGTAGGATCTCAGAGTACTGTGGCAAATATGCTATTTGACGGAGGGCTTCTAAGTTTCACCGAATTCTGCCGACTTCTCAAGAGACAAAACAGTGGAGAAAGCAAGCAGAAAAGATTTACTTAGCATCCAGCTGGTACTTTTGTTATTCCCAAAGTTCAGTTGGTCCGGTCTGTTCTGTAAATAAGAAGTAGTTAAAGACTGTGCCTCCTGTGACTGAAAGACAATGTTAAGGGAATCGTTGTGCCTGAGCCACTAAACTCTGTTAATCGAAGTTGAGCGTTCGTGCAAACGAACGTATGGTCTGCCGTTGGTCATCGGCTGCCGTCCTCAAACATATGATGTCGTAAGACCACGGGAAGTAGGCATTACTTATGTATTAGGTACTTTGTTGTTGTTCCAGCACGAATGAAAGTCTGACACACGCTAAAGCATAGGAAATCTCCAGTTTCTGTGTTAATCACTGTGTTATACGGGGTAATTTTTCTGAATGGGAACAGGTTGCAACAAACGATCCGCTAGAGGATAGGGAGACAAAAAGTTCGTATGAATGTGCGGTCGGAAATGCGTTCCAAGGCAGGTACATCCACTTGAAGGTGGAGATAAAATTCGGACAGCGTAGGTTTCCATGATTGAAAACACACATGAGAACACAACACACAAGAGGGAATGTTGTGTCTATACTAGTGTCTTAACTCCTCACACAAGAGGGCAGCATGCTGGAGCACCACCATGTAGTAACCACACTGCACTTCGTATCACAGAAGGATGTCTCGCAGCAGGGGAGGCAGCGTGACCCCCAGGAAGTGTAGGTATGCCTCGGCTATGCGGCGTTGTGGAAGGATGACTGGTCGCACGAGGCGGTCACCAGTAATTTCCGCCGACACATTGAGGCTGAAGAACCGGTGCTGATGGTTCGCTGCCACCATACCATGGTGATCCTCCGTACCCCACAGGTGATTCCTGTATATAAGAAGGGCAAAAGAATGGACGCGCAAAATTAGAGACCAATATCTTTAACATCGGTTTGCTGCAGAATCTTTGAACATATTCTCAGTTCTAGAGACGGCAAAGCTTCTGTCCACGAATCAGTGAGGCTTTAGAAAGCATCGCTCATTCGAAACTCAGCTTCCCCTTTTCTCACGTGATATCCTGTGAGCTACGGATGAAGAGCAACAGACGGATTCCACATTCCAGATTTCTGTAAAGCATTTGATACAGAGCCACATTCCCGACTGTTAACTATGTTACAAGCATACGGAATAGGTTTCCAGGTATGCGATTAGCTCGAAGCACCAGGCGTAACAGAATCCAGTACATTGTTCTCGACGTCGAGTGTTCATCAGAGGCAATGGTATTGTCAGCAGTGCCCAAGGGAAATGTGACAGGGCCGCTGTTGTTTTGTATATACATAAATGATTTGTCGGACAGCACGAAGTGCAACCTGTGGCTCTTTGCTGATGATGCTGTGGTGTATGGGAAGGTTTCGTCTTTCAGTGACTGTAGGAGGGTACAAGAGGACTTAGAAAAAATTTGTAGTTGGTGTGGTGAATGGCAGATAGCTCTAAATGTAGAAAATTGTAAGTTAATGGTGATGAATAGGAAAAACAAACCCATAAGGCACGTAAGTATTACGGAGATGCTTCGGGAACGCGAAAGGGAATCACTGGAGCGAAGGCGACGTTCTTTTCGACGAGCGCAATAGAGAAAATTTAGAGAACCGGCTTTTGAGGCTGACTGCAGAACATTTGTCCTGCCGCCACCGTACATTTCACATAAGGGCCATGAAGATAAGATTAGAGAGGTTAGGGCTCGTACGGAGCCATGTAGACAGTCATTTTGCCCTTGCTGTATTTGCGGGTGGAACAGAAAAGGAAATAACTACTAGTGGTACAAGGTGCCTTGCACCACGCACTATGCGGAGTTTGTGTGTAGATGTAGATGGACATTGTGAAGGTTGACGATATCGGCCCCCACAAAGTGAGTCTTATGTGTGCATAATATAGCTGACAGAAATCCCAGCACCGTAGTATTCTATGCGTCGAACCAGCGACTGAACTGTTGCTGCGGAGGCAAGTTTGTAGGTAACAAGGCCTGTAGACTTGTAAGTGGTACGGGTAGTGTTAGATATCGTGGAGAATGCACCGCACGCTCGTCTGGCTTGTCCTGTGGGCCTTCCCGGTGCTGATATCAGGCTCACTGTCAATGATCTTGCCTGCACCTTTTAACTGGGTGTACGACATTTCCGGTCATTTGTCTGTATCAACTTCTTCGTTCCTTATCCTGTCAGGGACAGTTTTCTGCATTTTGTCTCTTCTATAGCAAAATCACCCTTTGTGCTTAAGCCTTATAGTTCTTGTATCAAACTTCATTGTTGGCTGGTTGATTGGGGGAGGGGACCAAACAGTGAGGAACGATCCCGGCGTTTGCCTCAAGCGATTTAGGGAAATCACAGAAAATCTAAATCAGGATGGCCGGAGGCATGTTTGAACCGTCGTCCTCCCGAATACGAGTCCAGTGTGCTAACCACTGCGCCACCTCGTTCGTTCATTGGACAGTCTGTTTCCCTTTGCCTGCCAGCCGTTCCCAAATGGACGTATCGTTCAAGTGCATCTCTCAGAGCGAACCTCTTCCAGGTGGGAAGCGTTAAATGCACCGATAATTGGTGGATTTGTTACTACAATGTCGAACCGGGCCGGCGATGTGCCAGCAGCGAGGTCGCTGCGTAAACCTTCATAATCGTGCGCATCTGTGAAAGAGAAGGAGAAACTGTTTGAGCTATCTGATAGGATAAAAAAAAGCACTCCGTCTTCAGGCCACAAGTGGCCCATAGGGGACCATTCGACCGCCGTGTCACCCTCAGATGAGGATGCGGATAGGAGGGGCGTGTGGTCAGCACACCACTCTCCCGGTCGTTACGATGGTATTCTTGACCGAAGCCGCTACTGTTCGGTCGAGTAGCTCCTCAATTGGCATCACGAGGCTGAGTGCACCCCGAAAAATGGCAACAGTGCATGGCGGCTGGATGGTCACCCATCCAAGTGCCGGCCAAACCCGACAGCGCTTTAACTTCGGTGGTCTGACGGGAACCGGTGTATCCACTGCGGCAACGCCGTTGCCAATCTGATAGGATAACAAATAAAATGGGAAAGAGAACGCAAACAATCATACTATTTCCTGTCTGGAAACGCCTTGAATAAATGCTCGCTCTCGTACCTTGAAAAATATGCAGATGATTTTGGGGTCAAGTCAGCAAGTTGATACAGCGGATGTAATTAACGAAATAACTGATTCCAAGTTTCTGGTGAAAGAGCCGATGAAGAGCGTTGACACAGCTTCCCATTTACATATTTTTAAGGATTTTTCAAAATTATGGGCTAAGACACGCTTACGCAAACATGGAAATAGCTTTGAGGACGAATAATTTAAAAAAAAATCTGTATAGGAAAATTCCAGAAATGTAGTTTCAGGGGGTCGAGGGAGCAGGAAGGTGCACAGCTTTGCCAGTTCTGCAGAGGGCAGCTTTGCACGAAGTAAGTGAACATGAACAGGAATCGATTGGGAATTAGACAGCGCTGCTCGCAGCAGGTGCGCGGTGTACAAGTAAGGCGTCGGCGGCAGGTGGATGAGCGGCGGAGGCGATAAATAGCGGAGGTGATTCAGCGGCAGCGCGTGCAGGCAGCGGTAGAGGTAGAGCGCTAGCTGGCCTGGAGGTGCGGCCCGGTGGCGCGGGGCGTGCGGGTGGGACCTTGCGACGCGGCCGCGGACGCGCGCCGCGCGGCTCCCGAAATACGACGGCCCACCTGGCACCTCCCAAACAACGCTGTTTTCTTTTTGCCCTCTCCGGGAATGCAGCCTCCTTATTTACCGCGCATTTCGCGAGAGGCTTCACGGTTTGGCCACTGCCCTTGGCACAGGACGATTTAGCCTTGACACTGAACAAAGAATGCGGCGTCTTTTTCATTCGATGAAATTTCTTCCCTAGATCTCACTTTTCGAGTTGGGAAACGAAGAAGTGACTTTATTAGAGAACTATTTCGAAACCACATTGGATGTAAATTTTTGGAGGGTTGTGTCGGATATGAAATTGTATCGTGTAAAAGAAAATTCATTTTTGTTACAAAAAAGTTTTAATGGCATAGTGTATGGATGTAAGCATTAAATGAAATTAAGTACACATTACTACTAAGTTGCAACGTCTGGAGAAAATGGACACAAATGCATAATAATATTAAAGTTTTGAACAGAATAAACCTAAATCAAAACATTGTTATAACCTTTAGTGATTCATTTATCGTACGTACACAGAGGTCATGGCATACCTTGTAATATCGTATCGGACTTCTTTTTGGAGGGCTTAGTGCGCGATCTCGACGTGGCATCGACTCAACAAATCGTTGGAAGTCCCCTGCAGAAATATTGAGCCATGCTACCTCTATAGCCTCCCATAACTGCGAAAGCGTTGCCGGTACAGGCTTTTGTGCACGAGCTGGTCTATCGATTATGTCCCATAAATGTTCGATGGAATTCATGTCGGGCGATTTGGGTGGCCAAGTCATGCGCTCGAATCATCCAGAGTGTTCTTCAGACCAATCTCGAACGGCTGTGGCCCAGTGACATGATGTACCATTATTTAGTAACGTGAAGTCGATGAATGGCTGCAAATGGTGTCCAAGTAGCGGAACATAACCATTTCCAGTCAATGATCGGTTCAGTTGGACCAGAGGACATTCCATACGCTCTACATCGGCACTGTTTTCACGCATTAACCTTCACAAAAGTGGCTTCGAATCCAACCAATATGGAGCCACCACCAATTTGCACAACGCCACGTTGACAACTTGGGACCATGGCTTCGCGGCTCTCCGCCACACTCGAACCCTTACACTCAATTCTTACCAGCTGAAATCGGGACTCATCTGACCAGCCCGCGGTTATCAGGCCTAGCCTCCAACCGATATTGTCACGACCTCAGGAGAGGCGCTGCAGGCGATGTCGTGCTATTAGTAATGGCACTCGCGTCGGTCGTCTAGTGCCATAGCCCATTAACGCCAAATTTCGCCGCACTGTCCTAACGGAAACGTTTTTCTTACGTCCCACACCGATTTCTGCGGTTATTTCATGCAGTGTAGATTGTCTGTTGGCACTGACAACTTTGTGCAAACGCCGCTGCTCTCGGTCGTTAAGTGAAGGCCGTCGGAGATTGCATTGTCTTTGGTGAAAATAATGCCTGAAATGTGGTGGTTCGCCGGAAGAACGACTGCCGGAAAGCCTCCGTGCGCGCTCGAATCTCTCTAATTTTACATTCGTGATCTCCTCGGGAGGTATAAGTAGGGGGAAGCAATATATTCGATACCTCATCCAGAAACGCACCCTCTCGAAACCTGGACAGCAAGCTACACCGCGATGCAGAGCGTCTCTCTTGCAGAGTCTGCCACTTGAGTTTGCTAAACATCTCCGTAACGCTACCACGCTTACCAAATAACCATGTGACGAAACGCGCCGCTCTTCTGTAGATCTGCTCTATCTCCTCTGTCAGCCCGACCTGGTACGGCTCCCACACTGATGAGCAATACCTAAGTGCACTGCCCTTTTATACCTCGTGCAAGCGACACTACCGCCATCGGTATATGTGCATATCGCTATCCCATGACTTTTGCCATTCATTGTATGGTAAACACTGTCCAACTTCGCATCGGCACAGTTCTTTTGCATTAACTTTCACAAAAGTGACTTTGGATCCAGTCCTCTTCAAAGGTTTCAGTGACCGTACAATATTGTTTCCCGTTTGACACTGAATGTTCTCAGGAAAACTTATTTCGTAAAATAGGTTTCATGGTGACATCTTCGTTTACCCGTAAAGCTTAATGCCTCTCACCTAATGTACTTCTTGGAACGCAATATTTGTACCGAAGCTTGTATACAGCAAACCGGTGCAAATGGATGTAGGTTATAGTAGTTTTGCACACGTCGAGAGACTTGTACAGGGTAGACTAGCGGGGAGAGCTGCATCAAAGCAGCCTTCGAACTGAAAAATAACAAAAATACAATTTTAGATTGTTGAATCAAAATGGTGGAATTCGTAGTGATAATATAAAAAAACATGTATTAGCATATACTAATGAAATACGCTTGCCAGTTCGGTATCAAAGTGATCTACTTTAAACCTAACAGTCGTTTGAGACACAATATGTTTTCAGTGATTCCTGTCTAATTTAGTTTTTGGGCAAACATACGCTCTCAAAGTCACCGGTAAATTATATCAAATATGGAAACTGTAGAATTGGGCATCGTCCTGAATAAATTTCTGGGGCGACCATGTTCCCAGACGCTTTGTTCTGGTTCAGCAGCACTATCTTTGCGCGCTAATATTCGTCGATTCAGTTTCACTCATAACTGCTTAATTACCCTACATACTGTGAGCCAGAATTAATATAAATACACTTAATTATCTCGATTCATCGAG
Source organism: Schistocerca cancellata (assembly GCF_023864275.1). Lineage (NCBI taxonomy): Eukaryota > Metazoa > Arthropoda > Insecta > Orthoptera > Acrididae > Schistocerca > Schistocerca cancellata. Next base: position 662,682,971 of record NC_064626.1, read on the forward strand.
TCCAAAAAAACTATTTCCATGCCCTATCTCGTTAATAAGATGACCTATTTGTGCACTTAAATCTGCGCCAGCTGACTGTATTTAATGCTGTTTTGTATCCAGCGATTGGTGGAAGGCTCTCGATTAATTGTAGCTGCACAACGTCGCCAGATGGTCGTACCATTATGTCAGTGGATTTAAATTATTTAGAAAAGATTGCAGTCAGTGGGAATGGAATCAGTGAAGGTGCAATTACATCAAATTATAGTAGTGAGAACCGTTCAGAAGGGCTGAACTTGCAGTGTAATAAATATTTAGTGGCAAATGAAAGTTTTTGCCAGACTCGAACTCGAACCTGAATTTTCTGCTTACCGCAGTGAGGAAACTTGAGTGTGTAATGGATCTGGGAGACGTTATTTTTTTTACCGTATTTGTTGATACCGAATTTAAATGTTTTCTTATATTTTTGTCAGGATTTATTATAATTTGTCTTATTATATGTTAATTTACTTCTGTTTTTGAGAGTAAAAGCATATTGATTACTATTAGAAAATGTATCGAAGAACAGCAAAGAGACTGATTACAACTGGAAGATTGTGTGTGGTGTAAAACATCTTTGACGTTGGAGTCATCTTTGACTGTAGTAAGTCGGCAGCTAACTGTTGGTGTGTGTTGACCATGGTGTTGTCGGAAGAACAATTTGAAGTATGTTTCTATTATTTTTTGTATTAACTAAAAGGAAGAAATTACATTTGAAGAAACTGTATTTGAAACACCAAAATGAAACACGTTGAACCACGTCAATTCTGCAACCAACAAAGACGCATTGTAGAATCATTCTCAGACAACTGAAGCCAAGACTATATCGCCGTATAAACGTTTAATGGAAAAGGTACTGTCACGAAATATGGCAAATTTAAGTAAATAAGAAAAAATAGTGATCATATTTTCAATTTGTGACTTAGCCGCATTTCAACTGGGGGCTCAGCCGGGATAACATTTGCCGTATTTCAACTGGGGGCTCAGCAGCCGGGATATCGTGTTCACGAGATTTTCAACAGTGCCACGAGGAAGAAAATTTTTGTGTGTTAATACCAGTTTCTTCAGAATGTGTGTTACAGTGTTTGTGTTCATCGGGAAGTAAAAGTTTTGGAGAAGAAATGTTTCGGCAAAAAATATAATTTTCGACAGAAGAAAATATTTCAAGAATTTTGGTCAACAATCACATGGATGAAAAACGTGGTTTTGCAACAGTAGAAGAGTGTTCCAGATAAGTCACGAAACCATCGTATTTTGTTAAAAACAATCTTTTTATCTTGTTCTGTATTGTTGTGTATAAATTTTTGTTCTTCACAATGACTTATGATATTTTCGATAGTATTGTGCCTAAAGTAGAAAGCAGTAATTTAATAGACTTCGAAAATCAGGACATGTCATATGAAAGTGAAAGAACCGATAAGTTTGATTTAAAAAGTTTTCTTGTAAATTTCACGAAAGAAATTAAACAAACACTTGACGACAATAAGACTTACTGGGATGAAAAACTTGATAACATTTTGTTGCAAGTGCAAGCAGCCAATACCCAAGTGGGTGATCTTTCGAACAGAGTTGACAATGCTGAGGAAAAAATTGGATCTGTGGAAGCAAAAGTAAATGAAATTGATGCTAAATTGAGCGGTGAAATTAATACTGTAAAAAATGAGTTACTGGCAGATAGGGAAATAAATTTAATTGATTTTAATGACATTAAAGGGGAAATTAAAAATTTGGATGAGAATACAAAAGTTTTAGTAAAAAATGTAGAACAAAAAACTGACAATCGTTTGGTTACTTTAGAAGAAAAAGTAGAATGCAATGATTTAGAAAACAAAAAATCTGTCAAAGAACTTAGCGAAAAAATTGAAAGTTTTAACATTGAATTTCAAAGCAAAAATTACAATTTCAACACATGTAATCTTGTATCTAATATTCCAGTGAAGCACTTTTCGGTAGATGGACCCTTACATCCCGTTGATTTTATGCAGTATTGTAAAGATTGCTTTTTACCTCACTCGCCAGATGAAATAAAAATTAAATTTGTGAAAAAATTCTTGGAAGGGGAAGCTTTGACTTGGGCAAACCAGATTGTAACTATGGGGATGACATTTTCAGAATTTGAATCAAAATTTCTGGAAAATTTTTGGGATGATCTTAAACAAACTAGAATCAAAAGTGAATTTTTGAATGGGCGAAACTATAGAGAATCAGATGGGAGCATGAAACAATTTTGCAAAAGTGAACTTAAAAAACTTATTCATTTAACAAAACCTTTGGATGACTTGATCAAAATTGATACCTTAAAGAGAAGATTGCCATCAGCAATGCAGTTGAATTTAGTTCAATGTCCTGATAGTAATGTAGAGCAGTTTCTCAATTATATTGAAAAGTTGGATAGGGTAACAACAACAACACACAGTGGGTTTACTCAGAAAGGTAATGGTCAAAATTGGGGAAATGATAACTTTCAAAAAAGGGAACAAAACAATTATCATGGTGTTAGTCAAAATTCAGGGGGCTATAACAATTTTCAGAAGAAGGATCATAATTTTTATCCAAAACAAGAACAACATTTTCGCGGTAATTATCAACAAAATAGAGAACACTTTAGGGATCAAAATCACAGAAATTTTGATAGAGGTCAGTACAATAGAAACGACCAACAATCAGGTAATGTTTGGCATAGGAATGGGAACAGAAATGTGGATCAGAGGCATTGGCAGAACCACAATCAGCAGTTCAAACAGGAACAAGTTGTAATTCAGGAAACAAAAAACGAGTAGACGCCCCCTTGAAGGTCCGCAAGGTTGAGGCAGAAGGTGAGCATGATGAAAGGACCAATGGATGTGACTATCATAAACCCAAACATGACAGTTCCAAACCTAAGCAATCACATGAGGTCATTAGTTGTTACTTATTGAAAAAATTTCAAGAGGAAAATAATATTGATAAAAATAAAATTTTCAGTACACAAGAACATACAGTAGATAAAAGTAATTGTGATCCATTTAATTTAACAGAGTTTTACACTTGGGCAGAAAAGAACAACACTTTGTCAGATGATGTAATTTGTAGTAGTTCAGAGATGTGTGTGAATGAAAGAGAGAATGCATGCTGTGAGAATGAAAATATTGGTGAAAGGGATCTGGTAACTTTTGAAAGGGGAAATAATATTTTGGGGGATAATTTGAATGTGTATGACTTGAATATGTATAATGATAATGATGTTGTTGATAAAGTTGATAATGATGGTAATGGTATTGATGATGATGTTGAGGAAAGGTATTTTATTAGTTTAAATAGGGAGTTGGGTATACACATGGTTGAAAATGGATTAAATAGTGAGAATATTATAGAAATTCCCAGGGATGTTACCAGGATGAATAAAGCTCACAAGATGGATGTATGTGAAAGTGTGAATTTAGATGTTATTGGTAAAGAATCTGACTACACAAATAACGGTGCCACATGTATAACTTGTAGCCTAAGTGAAACTTTTACAGATACTAATGATACACACACATTTCTTATGAATATATGGCTGAACAGTGAAACTATTTCTTTTGACAAGAACTTTAGAAAGATGCTTATTAATGTATGTGAAACTGTATGTCCTGAGTGGTGGAAAAAGATGAGATATTTTATTTTTGAAAAGCTGAAGGATAAGTACTTCAATAGTAAACAATGTGATTTGGATGAAAATTCTTGGCTATTTGAGATAATAGAGAGTACTAATGATAATTTTGTGTCTTGTGCAAATTTTATAACTGTGACAAATAATACATGTAATGATATACCATATGATTCTGATAAGTATAGGTTTGGGGAAATTGAAAGTGATTTGTTACATGAGGATACAGGTTCTGAGAAAAGTGATCAATTTTGCAGTCCTTATATAAAAGTTCAAATTGGGTCATGGATTGGTAAATGTTTAATTGATACAGGAAGTGAGATCTCGGGAATATCTGAAAGGTTAAGCAAGAAATTGAAAGTGGGGAAAGATTTTGTTGAAATGCCAGTTGTTGGGGTAAAGATAAAATGTGCTACTGGGAAGAGCAGTAAATTGGTAAAAAGCCAGGCTTTAGTGACATTTTTAATTGAAGGCAAGTTGTTCACACATGGATGTTTTGTAATTCAGGAATTTAATGAGGATTTTCTTTTGGGTATGAATTGGATAGTAAAAGTAAATACAGCATTTGATTGGGTTGGAAGAAAACTTTTGATAGAAACTAGTGAAAGGGAATACATTCAGACAAATTTTGTGAACACACTTGGTGATCAGAGTAATGGAAATTTTGACAGTATCAATTTACTAAAAGAAAATAGATTGGAGAATATTGAAACTCATAGATTTGATACTGATGAAGTTGAATTTGGGAATTTAGTAAATTTGAAAATTTCAGAAACACAAAATTTATCTGGGGAGCAAAAACAACAGTTAGAAAATCTGCTGTGGGAATACAGTGATGTTTTCAGTGACATACCTGGTAGGGTAAAGGGTTATCAGTGTGAGCTTCAGGTAAAATCTCATGAACCATTTTTCATAAAACCATATAGTATTGCAATATCAAAAAGACCTGCTGTTGAGAAAGAGCATCTAAAACAAAAGTCCTCCACTGGAATATGCTTGTTAGAACAAAACTGCCTGTACAACCAAGTATGTATATTTGTATGTATAAAGTAATAATTTGAAGTCACATGTTAATTGAAACTGATGAAAAAACACTGTTGTAACAAAAAATGAGATAGAGATTTATTTTTACTTTTTTTTACAAAAAAAAGTCTCCATAGTGAGCATTTCTGAATTTTTCTAATTTTTGGAAGCCAAGTCTTCCCTGTGGGTGAAGGCATGCATGTGAGGACATGCATGCAAAGGTATAAGTTTCAAAACCAATTTTAGATAAAGCCTCATGATATATGAGCAGTTTATTGTTGTTTATACTGATGTTGTGGGGAGCAAAAGTACTCTTCACAAGAATGTGATTTGTAGTAATATTGTAGTAGAGAGGCAAGTGTACATAAATGATTGCAAAAAAAAAAAAAAAAATTAGATAATACTGATGTATCTTTAGCTGTACTAAAAGAAAAAAAATATATATATATATAAAAAACCCATGAGTTAAAAAAAGAAAATTAAAAAGAAAATCATAAGCAAAAAAAATACAAAAAACAAAAAAAAACCATGACTAATAAAAAAATATAAAATATATATATATAAACGGCAAATATAGAGAAAAACACATTACACTATATATGTCCAGTATCATTTTTACTGTACAATATGTAAGAATAATGAAACTAACATTAATATTTTAAAAAAAAAAATTGAATCTTATTGTAGGAAATGAGTTTTGCCTTTCTATTATTTTCAATCTGTATGCTGTATGTTAGAATATTTCTCATGTATGTTTTATATCATGTATATTTGTCATGTCAAATAATTTCTTTACTTGAATTTTTGTGTATGAGATTGATGGGGAAGTAACTTTGCAACAACAGCCAGTAACAAGTCCACAGATTCAAAGAGTCCAAATTTGGTAGAGGTTGTCAGACTGCATCATTAATGTACTAATTGTGTAATACAGATCCATTACTGAGTGTGGTCGGGATTTTGTTGTATATGTCCATAACAACAAAAGCCCTGGGGAGCAGTTGTAATGGATCTGGGAGACGTTATTTTTTTTACCGTATTTGTTGATACCGAATTTAAATGTTTTCTTATATTTTTGTCAGGATTTATTATAATTTGTCTTATTATATGTTAATTTACTTCTGTTTTTGAGAGTAAAAGCATATTGATTACTATTAGAAAATGTATCGAAGAACAGCAAAGAGACTGATTACAACTGGAAGATTGTGTGTGGTGTAAAACATCTTTGACGTTGGAGTCATCTTTGACTGTAGTAAGTCGGCAGCTAACTGTTGGTGTGTGTTGACCATGGTGTTGTCGGAAGAACAATTTGAAGTATGTTTCTATTATTTTTTGTATTAACTAAAAGGAAGAAATTACATTTGAAGAAACTGTATTTGAAACACCAAAATGAAACACGTTGAACCACGTCAATTCTGCAACCAACAAAGACGCATTGTAGAATCATTCTCAGACAACTGAAGCCAAGACTATATCGCCGTATAAACGTTTAATGGAAAAGGTACTGTCACGAAATATGGCAAATTTAAGTAAATAAGAAAAAATAGTGATCATATTTTCAATTTGTGACTTAGCCGCATTTCAAGTGGCACTGGAAGTTTGTGTCGAGCCTGTATGCGTGCGCCGTTAGTTTGGTGGCTAAGGGGCTCACGATAAACACGAATTTCGGTTTCGAAGCTTTGTTGGTCGGTACGCCACGTCTTCTCAGAGTTTTTTTTGGGGCAATCGCTTTGGTTTTGCGTTTCCATTCCAGTTTAAATTGCTTCACAGGGGTGGCCAAAATGAAACTCGCAGTGTGTCGCAGGACTGAGCTTTGTTAATGACCGCCACAGAAGATACGGAAATGACCAACGTTACGACGATGCATTGTTGTGCTCGATTTATCAAAGATGATGATCATGATGATGATGATGGATGATGTTGATGATGTTTGGTTCGTGGGGCGCTCAACTGCGCGGTCATCAGCGCCCGTACAAAGTCCCAATTGTCACACTGTCCGATTTTTTCACAGTCCAATCTAGCCAGTGTCACAAATAATGATGACACTGATGATGATGAAATGATGGGGACAACACAAACACCCGGTCCCCGGGCAGAGAAAATTCCCAACCCGGCCGGGAATCGAACTTACCCAAGTGAGAGACACGCGTAGCAACTCTGCCTGGGGGACAACAGTAACAGCGTTCTCAGTCTTTCTGCTGTAGGTCTTTCAATGCCTGAGGATTATTTGAGTACACCTGACCCTTCGGTTTAACCCGCAGTAAAAACCACAAGGGGGAGCGGGGAGAGATCAGGCGGTCGAGGTGGTCAGATTGCATTGTCATCTCCTCACCGAACACCTCAGGCACTCGTGACAAGGTTGTCAAGGCGGCGTGAGCTGTTGCTCCGTCTTGCTGAAAATATCCATTCTGTGAGTTGGTCCACATATGGATTAAACAGTTTCTGGATATACCGGTTAGCATTAACGGGTTGGTGTAGAATCGTGTTACGATGCCGACACCAGACATTGCGCCACCAAACACCAGACTTTAGATTATGAAACGGCTCTTCAGAGGATTTTCTAATGTATAATGGCGCATTTCTGTGAGTTCACATACCGTGATTGGCCGACCCACGCCTCGTCTGAAGAAATGAACGACTGACGATCCAGAAGCTCTGATTCCGCTTTACTCAGAATTTACCGGCGGATCTCAACACGCGGAAGTTCGTCTGGGCACTTTACTCACGAGTACAGTAAATTTTTAAGGATATAGATGCAGGTCTTTTTTGATAATGTTTTGACAGACGATCTCTGAAGTGGCCGGTAACGCAAAGAAATGAAAATTTTATGCTCGTCTTCAGTCGGAACTGCCGAGGAAACCGTGGTTTGACAGAGTCAGTACACGCCACCCTAGCTACACAATACGAATGCAGTTACGACATGTCACCTGTACAAAACTGAAGTTACAGAATTACCAATTTTCAGTCATTACACTAAAAAACAAGTCAATTTAAATTACATAATGTACATTGCGGTACTTACATGCGTTATTGTCCTTCTACGTATGTCCTTCTAATTATGTAAGGATCTAGCACATCACAGGAGTTTTCCTAAAAGACTCAAGAGTTCAGTATTCCTTGGAATATTTATGTCTGTATTTGTAGCCCTATATATCTGTGTGTGCAACATGTAAATTTTAAAAACGCGTCATATATAGATACATACTTCAAATGTAGCTGGTGAATTGGTGGATACCACGTTAAAAACTGTTCGCGTTCAGCCACAGGCTTTCTCGTGAAATGAATTGTCGCTGAGATGATGTCGCTGTGACTACGAGGTTATACAGAACACGTGTAATGTATGTAAAATAAAATCGTGAACTCTCTTTTACATTGTCTGTAATTCTTATCGATGTCTCGCTATACGCTAATAGTTATAGCCGTCTGTAATCGCTATATTGATCTTGGATTATCCTCACTAATGGGAGGTGCCGCGTTTCTTTCGTGTTGAAATAGAAATGCCTTATGTATCCAAAAATAATAATTCTCCTAATTCATTCTACAATTTCGCTAGAAGAACGTCTTCGTTCCTCAAACAGTTCCCATTTACGTGCTAGAAGTATATCTGTAACACTTTTATGTGTACTTTCCTGAATTCATGCTGTGTGTTACTTCTGACCAACATGGCAATATTTCAGACTCATTATTTAAAAATTGATTGTAGTGCACTATACGTTTATTAACTGATATACATTAGTGTCACACTATTCATAAGCCGAAGTAATTCCAAAATTACCAACTTCTGAAACGACACCAACGTACGCCATCCAGAACGCGAAAGTGAAGCGTGTCGCACCTTCTCATGTAAGATATCCTGATATGTTTCGAACCAAATTACAGGCAGCAACAGTTCTGCGTCGAAATGACCTGCCAGAACAGGAAATAAGGACTCCCTCACTGCCCCTCCCCCCTCCCCTCGCATACTTCCGACACTTCTCATCTCCAGACATTGAACCCGAAGGTAGGTGGTTCGAATCTTCATAATCGGAGAAATCTTCGTTGCGAATGTTTGTCTGGCAAGATCCTGATCACCTGAACTTCCCCCCGGTTTATGGTTTATATTCCAAACTTCTCCGCAGACTCATGGAGTGATGGCTTGTGAAATTCTCGATGGTGGTACATAGATGGGACGGGAAAATTAAAGTCCGTACCCTTCTCCCCTGTTTTTATGTATTCGCGAACAGTGTGTTGAAGGAACGTCAGTCAGCAATTCTCTGTACGAGCTCGAATTTCCCCTATTTTCTCATCGAGATGATTTCGTGAGAGGCATGTAGTAGGAAATTGTTATAGTAAATTTCTCCGTGGTGCACAACGCCTATCTTGTTAGCGTCTCAAAACGGAATTTGTTGAGTTTCTCTCTAAAGCTGTCGCGTTATCTTGCTTATGAGACGAATTCGTGACGAAACTTGCCGCTCGTTGTTAGATCTCCCCTATAGCTTGTAATATTACGTTCTGGTAAGGTCCCGGACTGTTGGAAATTGGAAATATGTGGTAAGGTCTTATGGGACCAAACTGCTGAGGTCATCGGTGCCGAAGCTTGCGCTCTACTTAATCTAACTTAAACTAACTTACGCTAAGGACAACACACACACACACACACACACACACACACACATGCCCGAGGGAGGATTCGAACCTCCGACGGGGGAAGCCGTGCGGACCGTGACAAGACGCATAGACCGCACGGCTACCCCGCGCGGCTCCAGACTGTTGAACAGTATTCAAGAATCTGTTGAACCAGTGATTCGTAACCAATTCTTTCGTGGGCGAATCATATTTTTGTTAAGATTCTTTCAGTAAATCTTAGCCGGCCGGAGTGGCCGAGCGGTTAAAGGCGCTACAGTCTGGAACCGCACGACCGCTACGGTCGCAGGTTCGAATCCTGCCTCGGGCATGGATGTGTGTGATGTCCTTAGGTTAGTTAGGTTTAAGTAGTTCTAAGTTCTAGGGGACTTATGACCACAGCAGTTGAGTCCCATAGTGCTCAGAGCCATTTTCAGTAAATCTTAGCGTCGCATTTGATGTTCCAAAAGTTTGTTTTATTTGGTAATTGCACTTGAGGTAGCTTTGCATTGTTACTCGCATGTATTTTACGGAAATCTCTGTTTCCGTACATTCGCCGCCTGTAGTAAAATCGAACAGTACTAGATTTTACTGTCTGTTTATGAGCTGTAAGTTACATCTATTTACGTTCAGGTCCAACCACCAGACCCGGAAGCGAGCATCGATCCTCTGCGGGTCTTCCTGCATTTCGCTACAGCGTAACCTACCTAAAGACCATGTGTGCGCAACCAGTGCGGTCTGCGATTAGTTTCAGTCCGGCCCGCGGAAGAAATTCGTGGGCAAGTGAGCGAGTTAAGGGCCCCTCACATGCTGAATATTATTGTCAGTAATGAACGTCTGAGGGAGAGAGTTCTCTTATAGTCAGTACTAGAAATATTGACGAACAGTATTCATATCGAACAAATTATTCTCAATCTTACCAGTACATGTTACACAGCCGATAAATGCTAAATTCAAACCATTTAGACTTTTAAACTTTTCAAAATGATCAACGAAATGATGGCTTAATATATTTAATGTTACAGAAACAACACGTACCTCTGAGATCAGTCATCAAAATTATTTTTGGACAAATATTTAAAAAATGCTTGCTAATAGCGTGTATGGATATTCACACACTCGAATGATCTGCCTGTAGCCAAAAAGCGCGAAGTTACTTCTAACTGCTTGTCGACTGGGGTTGCCTATCTTACTGCCGTGTTTTTGTTTTGTGTTCTTGCTCTTATTAACTTGAGTAACAAACTCTTTTGCCTTATGGACGTAGTGTAATACTGCAACTGTTGATAATGAAGGTAAGTAATTGTGAATTATCTGGAAACATTTGCTTTTATAGGCATTTATTTTTCCATGATGACATTTCAAGATGCCTGGATGATTTGCAAAGAGGTCTGCTGTCGTTGCGCCCTTCCGAGCAGCGGCGTCGGCAGCAGCGGCGACTTCAGTGAACTGTACGCACGTCCTGACGTCTGACATGTCCCGAATGGGGCCTATATTGAGCACCTGTAATGTGTATTGAGCACTTGGAGGGATGCTGCATCCATTGATGTTCCTGTTCTCAGTATATATTGTAGTTTTCGCACGGTCATCTTCTGAAACCCAGGAAGCATCTACAAATAACTGTGTATATTGCAAACAGCAATGGCCCTAAGCACTCCCTTGGGTTACACCAAAGGTTATACCATTGCATTTGTTTTCCAAGTTCGATGTTCATCCATAACAAGTCAAACACAACAGTGCCCTGCACACCCCAGGATCATCCACCGCATAAAGATACATATCTGATATTACGTAAGATATTGGACGAGGGAAACGGCAGAGAACCTGTTGAATTCACACATTTTCTCCCACTCTCACTGGCTTATTATGGGACTCATTTCCAATCTAGTATAGAGTCAATTAGCGCTTAATTGGCTTGTGATGTACACACTGAAGGGTACTAATAACCTGAAACAGTGAAAACTCGTTACATTGTTCTTGCAGATGTCATATTAATACAGATTATTTGCGTTGCATAATAGCGACAACGGTTTGGAAAGGTGACATTATTTCCAACCCCATACATCCTTAAATTGGCATTCCAGACGCTCGAAGTTTCACATGTTAAAATTTTCAGAGGAGTATTGCAATTTCTATATTTAAAATTTGTATGCTTTTCCAGAAACGCTGCGCATACTACATTCTAAACGGCTGGCATGTAGCGAAATACTCATATATATCCTGTTGTAAGTTTCGTCCTGAGATTGGTGCATTTTAAATCGCTAGAGTATTTTTTGGCAGTAGAAATGTGTTAAATGCAAGCGTGCTGTCCTTGTGTTTCTGCACAGCAGTGGGTGAATTATTCGTGCTTGATTAGTAAGTTGCGCGAGCATATTATTTATTGGGAATGTTGAAGATATTCGCATAATCATGAGAACGTATCGGAACGAAATCCGTCTGTGCATGCTAAAGAAAGATGAGATGGGCCCTACGCTGCAACTGGTGTCTCATTGGTGGAAGCCCATTGATAACTTCATTACGCTTACACTCTTTCGTTAGTGGGTTACATCGACCGACCACAGTTGTTAGCTCAATCCCTGGTAGTGGGCGTGTATTTTTTTTTAGTACTATTCTTAAACTACCAGAGACGAATGTAGCGACAACAGTTTTTCACGAAAGACAGCGGCCAATTCGTCGCCCACATCTTTTCCAGTCCGTGCGAGCACCCTCTAAATCGTGTCAAAAGAAAATAAACCTGTCCCGGTGGTCTCTATTTAGTGCACGGTGAAGGGTAGAGCCTAGTTGGCAACAACACAATTGGCTCCTATTCTTCTCTCATTCGCGGCTGTACTGCAGGAGGAGCGACCCTCTGCACGAGAGTACACTCCGTGGCGTCTCCCTTGTCTTGTCACTGTCACTATCGGATCAAGTTTCTTTAAGATGCAGCAAAATTTCGTGGGAGTTTCCTTAATTATCGTCTGCAGCGATTCTGGCTGTGCCTCTTTTCAGGAGCAACACTCCTGTAGGCAACGCCAGAAGCAGCGCTTGTTTATTCTGCCTGCTCCATAGATTTTATGTCTTCCGCATTTGGTAATCATCTTAAATCCCGTAGTGAGAAGGGCTAGGGATTGAGGGTTCTCATTTTTTAAAATTCTGTTTTATTTTCGTACTTCGGGACAGCTACACGGACATGGTCTTATTTCAGTACATTTAGTTTCTGTGGTGGGACATGATCCGCTCGGCTGGCTTCAGTACCAAGGGCGGTGGCTCAATGGATAAGACAATGAGTTAGGTTTACCGAGTTTTTCCTAAATCGCTTAGGACAAATGATGGTATGGTTTCTTTGATAAGAAGACGGCTTTTCCTTCCCCACTCCTTGCCTGGGGTCTTTCATTACTATCCTCGTTGTCGACTGCACTTTATACTCTAAAATTCCTGAATTTGATGCCCCAGTTGATTTGCAAAAAAATGACACTATAGCTTTATCGTGTATACGCATCTCACTCGGCGTTTACTTGAATTTGTTAGAAAGGAAAGGGAAAGAAAGGAAGTAGAAAAATCTGTCACGGCCCGTTCACATTAAGGTCATGGTAGACGCGAGATTACTGCACGTGGCCAAGGATGAAGAAGGTGGCCTTGTTGTAGAAACCATCCTGACATTCAGTTGCTGTGGTATACGGAAAAAATTAGGAAACATACATCGGATGGAAGCTGGAACTCCGTCGTTTCCTAATGCGAGTCCGATTTTGTTAACCTCGTTCGGCCCTAGCAGTTTGCTGTTATTGCCAATTGGAATCACAGACAAAGTCTTCCGCGATCACTCTGACGCAGTCGTTTCGACAGTGGGAGTGACGTACAAAGTGGCGGTCACTAAGCGCTATTTCATACTGTTCACAACCTGGCCACCAGAAATGTGCGAAATTCCGAGTCGAACTTTGTTATCAGTGCTGTTTGAAAGACGGCCTGCCTTCACTTTGGTGGACAACCGCTGTTCTGTGGCCAAAATACGATTGGTGATGACGATTCTAGAAATCTTTATGGGGTCCTTTTAGCATCTACGATTCGTCAATTAACAGCTTGTTCAAATGGCTCTGAGCACTATGGGATTTAACATCTGAGGTCATGAGTCCCCTAGAACTTAGAACTACTTAAACGTAACTAACCTAAGAACATCACACACATCCATGCCGGAGGTAGGGTTCGAACCTGCGACCGTAGCGATCGCGCGGTTCCAGACTGAAGCGCCTAGAAACGCTCGGCTACCGTGGCCGGCAACAGCTTGTCGCCCTGCCGACATTATCATTATGGACACTAACTTTCTGCAAAACAGTGAGGAAGTAATGTTTCGAACATACACATTTAAAAAAAAGTTCACAAATTCAGGAAAATTTGATGTTTTGTTAAGAAGAAAGAGCTTCACAAACAGTGAGAGTTAATAACTCGTTGGCCCATCTCTGGCCCTTATGCAAACAGTTATTCGGCTTGGCATTGATTAATGGAGTTGTTGGACGTCCTGCAGAGGTATATCGTGTAAAATTCGGTCCAACTGGCGCCTTAGATCGTCAAAATACCGAGTTGGTTGGAGGGCCCTCCTCATAATGCTCCAAACTTTCTCCGTTTGGGAGAGATCCGGATACATTCTTGACCGAGGTGGGTTTGGCAAGCAAGAAGACAAGCAGTAGAAACTCTCACCGTATGCGAGCCGGCATTATCTTGCTCACTTGTAACCGTAGGGTGGCTTTCCATGAACGGCAACAAAAGGGTCTTAGAACACCGTCGTCGTACCGCTGCGCTGTAAGGGTGCCGCCGATGACAACCAAAGGGGTCCTGCTATGAAATGAAATGGCACCCCAGACCATCACTCTTGGTTGTTGGGTCGTATGGCGAGCAACAATCAGACTGATATCCCACAGCTGTCCGTCGCAACTCCAGACACATCTTTGCAGGTCATCGGGGCTCAGTTCGAAGTGGGACTCATCACTGAAGACAGCTCTACTCCAGTCAATCAGATTCCAGACCGAAAATGTGTCTATGGGCACCCTGGATAGTGACTGGATGCCACCCTGGCTGTCGCCCGACATAAGGTCCGACAACCAGGAGTGATGGTCTGTGGTGCCGCTTCATTTCATATCAGGACTGCTTTGGTTGTCATCGGCGGCACCCTCACAGCGCAGCGGTACGTCGAAGATATTCCACGCTCCGTTTCGTTGCCCTTCATGGAAAGCCTCCTGCGCTTACATTTGAGCAAGATAAACACCTCCCGCACACGGAGAGAGTTTCTACTGCTTGCCTTCGTGCTTGCCAAATCCTGCCTTGGCCAGGAAGATAGCCACATCTCACCGCAACTGAGAACGTTTGAAGCATAATGGGCAGGGCCCTACAACCATCTCGGGATTTTTGATGATGTAACGCCTCAATTGAATTTGGTACGATATCCCCCAGGAGGGCATCAAACAACTCCACCAATCAATGCCAAACCGGATAGATGCTTGCATAAGGGTCAGACGCTGACCAACGCGCTACTGAGTTGCTCAAGTAATGAAGCTCTTTCTCTTGAATAAATGAACCAATTTTTCTGAAGCTGTAATAATTTTTTTTCTCTGTGTATGTACGGCACTTTTACCGTTCCGTCCCATTCGGATAATTACTTCGTGGTGGATCATTTCTTTTTGTCTTAGAGTGTATTTTGAGAATTATCCTGTTAGTTCAATGATGTGGTCAATCACGAACTGTGATTAATTGTAGAGAAGCGTGTGATTGAGGATATTCAATCAGCTGTTTTCATAACCGCCACGCAGGCAAATTGCGTTAATTGTTTTCCCGGGTTCGATTCCCGGCGGGGTCAGGGATTTTCTCTGCCTCGTGATGGCTGGGTGTTGTGTGCTGTCCTTAGGTTAGTTAGGTTTAAGTAGTTCTAAGTTCTAGGGGACTTATGACCACAGCAGTTGAGTCCCATAGTGCTCAGAGCCATTTGAACCATTTTTTTCGTTAATTGTTAATACATTCGGCTGAAGATGGACTGACAGTAAATTCATCTGCACAAAAAGGTTCATACCGTCACACATTCGTGATCTTATACCTTACAGGGGCATTTTCCTTAACAGCGACGTGTAAAAATTCAGCTTGTGATTTTATATTTTCTCGGCCTGTGATTATTCCGAAATGTTCTTGGGTATTTATGCGGGTCGTATCGTCCTGAACACGCGAGAATGTTTCAAAAATTCCAAATCCACTGCGCTAATCGCGCTCTTCAGGGAGATACGTGGCGCGTTTGTTGATGGGAATGGCAGGATCGACAAAATTTGCGAGGCCGTGTCGATTTTGGACAGCTACTCACTTACTCCGATTGGCTGTCAAGTTTAGCCCCAGCACACCATGTAATGTTCGGTGGCATTCTGTTATCTTCGCTGTGTTGTGTTTCTTTTCGTGTGTCGTTACCTCCTCGTGCCATGTCTGTTTTCTTATACAAAAGCATACGACAAGCTCGACTCGGTGTTGTCTGCTGCAGAAATGAGGCTAGAACGGTAGAGAGGGAAAGTTGTCTGTGCCGGTCGAGTGCACCGATCTGTATCGATTCAGCGAGCTGCCATCAGCCTCCGACGCGTGTGTCTTCAGAAAGTACAGGAATAACGCGTGTGTTGCAATAAGAGCGCAATTTGTGAATTGTGCGCCATTTTTCCTGTTATGATTCGATATGTCGTAATAGTGACAAGTTGATAGGGCCAGTAGCAGTTAGTAAACAACAACACATAGTTACTGTTAAATATTACAATGAAGTGATGGAAAATTCATAGCTACCATTCGTAAAGTGCGTCCAGTTTCCGGTAGAAGCAAAGTTGCAATTCCATCAGCTGTAAAAAGAATAATCGAAAAATTCGGAAGTAATGGTTCAGTTATTGATGAAAAACACGCGACATGACATCGTAGTGGTCGTTCAGAAACAAACTTCACGGCAGTTCGGGAGAGTGTGGCCATAAGTCCAGGAACCTCATTCGCCAGCGTGTTTATTAAGTGAACATTTCAAGAGGCACTGATCACCGCGTTCTCACTAAATATTTGCATCTACTTGCTTACAAAATCCAATTGACTAAACGATTTCTGCCAACAGACCGTGCACAGCGAAGATTTTTGTCATCTCCCGTTTTGATAACCAGAATCTTGCGACTGAACACCTGTAGACACTTGTTGACATTAACAAGCCCATGACCACCTAATCATTAAAGACCGAAATTGAACGCTATATCTACGAAATGCCACGACAGTTATGCAAAACCTCTGTTTCAAATTTAGGCACGGCCGTGACAGCCGTTTACTGTATGTATCCTTCCAAACATAATTCCCTACTGTGTCCGTTATAAATCGATAACATTACGATGCTTTGCTGCAGAAAACACTGTTTTATTAAAAATTCAAATCTTGCTCTCTTACTGTACGTCCATGGCGAAAGTTCTAGAGAGAAAAAGTGGGCGCACCCTATTGTTGGCTTGAAGTGTTTTAGCCATCTGTGCTCTTCGGTGAAAACGGCCGTTACACGGGAACTGCGTAAACAGGAGAATGGGTGGGTGGTTTGGCGGACGACAGGTGGGCGCAACCGGTGCGGCTTCGGCTGCTGCGTTCCGTAAGCGGCAGCCACTTCGCGGGCCGAGCGCGCCGTCACAGCTCCTAGAATAGCGCCCACGCCGCCGCCGCCGCCGTCGCTTATTCACGGCCCCCGTTGCGTGCCGCGCCGTCGGAATGGCGACAGCCCCCAGCTGACTCTGCGTCCTGTCATCGCGAGAACCACCACGTCTCCAAAGTCCGATTGTTGCAATGTGCCAGGCTGCGTTGTTCTCGTGGTAGTCATCGGACACGTCTGATGCTGCTCTCCAAGCTTGCTCATCCTGTGCGGATCTTTTCATCTCACAAGCGGACCGTGCGAACATCCACTCGCAAATTTAGTTCATATTGACAGGCTGTGTAGGGAGCAACTAAGACTTCAGTGGATGTAAACAGAAGGACACAAGTCTTAACCGTTTTCGAGAACGTCGAGTTTGAACATTTTAGGTGTTCATATATACTTCGTATGGTCGCTATTATTCAAAGATTCCACAGCCGAACGAGTAAGCACTAAGTTCCGTAAGTACGAAGTCTGCGGCTCGAGTCTCGCTACCGGTATTTTGTTTTTTCGTTCAGATCTAACAACAGATATGTGTGGTACGCCACGAAATTATGTGATGACCTATTACCGTTTGCGAATGTAAATCAAGTTTGTTTCGTAATAGACACACTGAAAAAACAGCGCAAATGCAATAAGTCGGCGTTAATTATAAATACTGTATTTAAAAAAAAAAAAGGTTCAAATGGCTTTGAGCAGTACGGTCATCAGTCCCATAGAACTTAGAACTACTTAAACCTAACTAACCTAAGGACATCACAGAACACCCTATTATGTAGTTCAAACTGGAGGGGGAGGGGGGGGGAGGAAGAGGAAAAAAAAGGGAAGAAACTGATGATATCAGGTGCATCAGGAGTTTGTGCGGAATCAGCGGTGATAAGTGAAAATGTGTGCCGGACTGGGACTCCAACCCGAGATATCCTGCTTAGTAGGCAGTTGCGTGTTAACCACTGCGCCATCCGGACACAGTGTTTGCCGCAAATGCGAGGACTACCTCGGCGGGCTCCCCCGCCGACGACCATTCCCACCTAGCGCCTCGTCTCCGTAACCGTTGCCCAAGTCCTCCATGCTCGCTAATTTTTGTATTCCTGCCGGAGGTTGAACGAAGTGTGCATCCGCACTGAAAGTTATGGATTTATTGACCATCGAAGCGAGTCAGTTATACGAACAGACACCTGCCATTCATATAATAAGTACTGCACTTCGCAATAATCATTGTTTCCCATGTTTCTTGATCAGTGTCATTCTGATTCGTGCGGTGCTCCACGTAATACTATTTCTCACAAATGTAGATAAATTAAAACTAAACTCCTTCCGAACAGGCCATGAAGGCCCAATGGTGCCAACCGGCCGCCGTGTCATCCTCAGCCCACAGGCGTCACTGGATGCGGATATGGAGGGACATGTGGTCAGCACACCGCTCTCCCGGCTGTATGTCAGTTTCCGAGACCGAAGCCGCTACTTCTCAATCAAGTAGCTCCTCAGTTTTCCTCACAAGGACTGAGTGCACCCCGCTTGCCAACAGCGCTCGGCAGACCGGATGGTCACCCATCCAGATGCTAGCCTAGCCCGACAGCGCTTAACTTCGGTGATCTGACGGGAACCGGTGTTATCACTGCGGCAAGGCCGTTGGCCACAAATGTAGATACAGTAATGTAAATAAAATGACTATACTGATTTGGTTGACAGTTCTTTTGTATCCTTCTTATATTTCCAGTCTCCTTCTGAAAATTTGTTTCTTCTGTTTTCAGGAGAAACATAATAGAAAATGATAAATGAATCGGCTTAGTCATAGTAAATCTGTTGTAGGAACTACGTGGAATGAAAAAATAAAGTTCCAGGAGGGAGATTCGCTCCAAGGACCTCGCGCTTTTGAAACTAAGGGCTTACTCGCTAGATAGCGGGCTTCTTGAATGCTAGCGACCATACAGACTATCTTAGCACATGTAAAATTTTCATACTCGATTTTCTCGAAACATGTTGCGTCTTCCTGTTTCCATATGTTGAAGTCGCAGTTGTGCCCTGCACATCCTGTGAATATGAATCAAATCGGTGAGGGAAAGTCCATAGGGTTCCCTTGTCAGCAAAAGTACTCCACCCTACGTTCATTCTAGTCTGCTTACTGTAATAAACCCTTGGTTTCCCTGTACAATTTGTGCCCTAACATTTTTCTCTTTTTCTAAACTGACGATTCCTTGATGCCGTACGATGTGCCCCATCAACGGATTCTTTCTTTTAGTCAATTTGCGCCTTAAATTTCTTTTCTCCCGAATTGGGTCTGGTATCTCTTCATTCTATTCAACAGGTCCGGCAATTTTTCCTCACTTGCACTGAAAATAGCAATACCATCTGCGAATCTTCATTGTTGATATCCTTTCACACCGAGTTCTAATCCCACTCCTGGAAACAAAAGAGAGGTTCAGGGTGAAAGGGTATCAATGATAACTGATTAGATTCACTGATGACACAGCTATGCCCAGTCAGAGTGAGGACGGATTTGCACCGCCTATTGAATGGAATGAAGAGTGTAATCAGTACACAATGTGGATTGAGAATAAACCGAAAGAAGACTTACTAAGGAGGAGCAACAGATACGAGATAAAAGATAAACTTAAAATCGAAAGTGATGACCACGAAGTAGATGAAGTGAAGGAATGCTGCCACCTTGCAGCAAAACGAACCCACTACGGGCGGAGCAAGAAGAAGACTAACTCAGGCAGGGAGAGAGCATTCTTGGTCAAAAGCGGACTGGCAGTATCAAACATTGCCGTTAATTTGACGAAGAAATTTCTTATGATGTCCATATGGAGCATAACATTACGTGTATGGAAAACAATCATGGCCTTTAGGAAAATTGGAGCAAAAGAGAATCGAAGCGTTTGAGATATGGTGCTGTGGAAAGAAAATTAAGTGGACTGACAAGAATTGAGAAAGTTATATGTAGAATCGGCGACGAGGGGAACATGTGGAAGGGACAGGATGATACCAAACGTGTTAAGGAATCGAGAAAGCATGGGTGTGTGTGATGTCCTTAGGTTAGTTAGGTTTAAGTAGTTCAAAGTTCTAGGGGACTGCTGACCTCAGAAGTTATGTTCCATAGTGCACAGAGCCATTTGAATCATTTTTTGAATCGAGAAATAACTTCTTTAATACTTGGGGGAGCTGCAGACAGGAAAACTGTAGGAGGAGACAAAGATTGGAATATATCAAGCAAATAATGTAGAGCGTTGAGTGCAAGTGCCACTCTGAGATGAAGAGGTTGCCACTGGAGAGGGATTTGTAGAAGCCGCATCAATGCAGTCAGAAGACTGATGACAAAAAAAAAGGATCATTAGTTGTCTAGCCATATAATGATCAACTTTCTTCTGTAGCACCACATTTCAAAAACGGCTGTTCTCTTCTTTCTGAACTGTTCGTCATACATATTTTACTTCCGTGCAAGGCTTCGCACCGGACAAATACCTTCGGAAAAGGTTTCCTAACACTTAAATTGTATTCGATGCTAACGTAGTTCTCTTTTTCCTAAAAAGTTTTTTTTTTTTTTTTTTTTTTAAAACTATTGGTAGGCTGCATTTTATACCTTCTTCACTTCTGCCATGATCTGTTATTTTGCTACCCAGATAACAAAACTCTTCTGCTTTTGGCGTCCAATTTCCTAATCTGATTCCCGTTGCATCATCTTTAATTCCGCTTCATTCAGTTACCCTTGCTTTACTTTCATAGATGTTGATTATCTTATAACCACTTTTCAAAATTCTGTTCGTTCCGATAATGATGGAAACTGAATAAATGAAGTAAAATTTGTGCCAGGGCCAGGACTTGAACCCGGCTATCCTTGCTTACTAGACAGAAATACTGACAATTACACCAGCGCAGCAATGTGGCACAAATTTTAATTCATTTATTCAGCTTCCATCATTATCGTAGATAAAGATGAGACTTAAATGTCTCGAGGAAAATTTAATTATAAGATCTGTTCTTTCTATTCGGCTGTTCTTTCAAGTCCTTTATCCTCTCTGTCAGTATTACAATATCACCGGCGAACAAAGTTTTCATTTCCTCTCTTTGAACTTTAACTCCCATTCCTAATTTCTGCTTGGTTTCGTATGCTGCTTTTTCAATGAACATACTGAATAACCAGAGGCAATCGGCTGCAACCATGTCCCACTCCATCCTCTATTACTGGTTACATGTTATACGCTTCATCTCTTACATAACATCGTTGTTTGGAAGGACGCGAATGGCTGCAACTTGTCTCCCAATAGCCGACCATAACCATTTCCAGTCGTTGGTCGGTTTAGTTGGACCAGAGGACCCAGTCCGTTCCATGTAAACACAGCCCAGACCATCACGGAGCCACCACCAGCTTGCACAGTGCCTTGTTGACAGCTTGCGTCCATTTCATCGTGGGCTCTGCCTCACACTCGACACCTACCATCAGCTCTCACCAGCTGAAATCTGGACTCTTCTGATCGGGTCACGGTCTTCCAGTCGTGTAGCGTCCAACCGATACGGTCACGAGCCCAGGAGAGGCGTTGCAGGCGATGTCGTGTTGTTGCAAAGACACTCGCTTCGGCTGTGTGCTCCCATAGCCCGTTAACGCCGAATTTCGTCGCACTGTCCTAATGGATACGTTCGTCGTATTTCCCAAATTGATTTCTGCGGTTATTTCATGCAGTGTTCCTTGTCTGTTCGCCGGCCGCGGTGGTCTCGCGGTTCTAGGCGCGCAGTCCGGAACCGCGCGACTGCTACGGTCGCA
This sequence comes from Schistocerca cancellata, assembly GCF_023864275.1. Taxonomy (NCBI): domain Eukaryota; kingdom Metazoa; phylum Arthropoda; class Insecta; order Orthoptera; family Acrididae; genus Schistocerca; species Schistocerca cancellata. The sequence continues at coordinate 662,704,628 of NC_064626.1, forward strand.
GGTTCGAATCCTGCCTCGGGCATGGATGTGTGTGATGTCCTTAGGTTAGTTAGGTTTAAGTAGTTCTAAGTTCTAGGGGACTGATGACCACAGATGTTTAGTCCCATAGTGCTCAGAGCCATTTGAACCATTTGAACCTTGTCTGTTAGCAGTGTTGCTTATCTGTTGGCACTGACAACTGTACCCAAAAGCTGTTGCTTTCGGTCGTTAAGTGACAGCCGACGGCCAATGCGTTGTCTGTGGTGAGAGGTAATGCCTGAAATGTGGTATTCTCGACATACTTTTGACACTGTGGATCTTGGAATATTGAATTGCCTAACGAGTTCCGAACTGGAATGTCCCATGGGTCTAGGTCCAACTTCCGCGTTCAAAGTCTGTTCATTTTCGTTGGGCGACCATAATCACGTCGGAAACCTTTTCAGATAGACCACCTGGGTACAAATGACAGCTCTGCCAACGCACTGCCCTTTTTCACCTTGTCAGCGCGATACTACCGCCATCTGTATATAGGAATATCAGTATCCTATGACAGTTGTCACCTCATTGTAAATGCTGATTTACCTATCTTCAACGTACCTTGGGAATTAAATTGTAGAGTCACTATCGCTGGTTGTATTGACAAGTCCGTACATTTCTATGCCATAGCAGAACATTTTATAAGTGGCATCGCTGTTGGGTGACGTGAACCCTGTAGGGCTGTAAATAAATTTTCTAGCAGTTACCATTCATAGTTATTTCTTCCTGGCTGTATTAATTGATTGGTGTCACGCATTACGAAGAAATCGCTAAACAAGACTATCAAGCAGCGATGAAACTTTTTTTTTAATGAAGCTGAAGTGTAACCACCATATAAACTGACTTAAAAGTACATTGTGGGGACCCTACAACAGCCCTGAAGACCGTATATTACTGGATATAGTATATTATTGTAGCTCGGTGATAGTGTCAGAGCTCATACACTTCAGTCCGGGGTTCCACCCCTGTCAATCCTGACAAAGTTCCTTTGATCTGTCGCTTCTTTCGCTTCTGGCAGTGATTAGTATATGTGAAATCTGCCATGGTGTACTGTGACCCGGCATCCACGTGAAATTGGTTGGCTGAATAGGACCAAACCTACTAAAGCTGTCAGGTATTAAAGCAAACCTCCCGCTAGTAGAGAGCTTTAGTTAAAGGAATTGAAAAGTAAATGTTCGAACACTGCAGATCTGAAATCTTCGTTATAATCTATTGTGATCTCTTCTTTAGAAGTGACAGATGGCAACTGTGTTTGTGCACTCCACACCACAACCGCTCGTGTTGACGACATTTAAGTTTCATTCTTCGAGAGGTTGCATTATCATACGTAGGACCTGTCCGGTCGTTACGCGGTTGTAGGCGAAGTACGAGTCCATCGTTACACTACGGAGACAAGGCTGCTGGCTAAACAATGCGTTGGAGTAGGTGGGGGAAGTCACTTGAAATTAACATGCTGGACTGTTTGGAAAAGGCTAAAAGAGTGACCTGTTATTTTTTGAATGATTTCTTGAAGCCTTCAGCTGCTATTTCCTTTATTTCCTGTACGATTGTACGATTTCGACCTTAGGCCATTTTCAAGTATCTAAAACGGAAGTTCCATTCATTGGATACATTAATGACACTTGTGATTTTGATGTAGGAGCAAGTCATATCTGCAGATATACTAGGCGCATTATAACTTACTTTACGGATGATTTTTTGGTAACAGATTATGTCATATACGTCGTTGCTCATATGACATCATGTTATGGTCATAAATTAGTTCGAGGTGTTCACGCTATTTTAGGAGCACGTTACTTTCGAGCAGTTATTGCAGAGCTCTTATATATAACGTACTTAACACTAGGAAGATTACAATTTTACAGAATTTCGCTACTTAACCTGCATATGCTTTTCTTCTGTGTTAAATTTAATTATCGTTCATCGTTGGTGTAAATATGACTTCATGTAATTTCTTTAACATAACTTTAAATGGTTCAAATGGCTCTGAGCACTATGGGACTTAACATCTGAGTTCATCAGCCCCTAGACTTAGAACCACCTAAAACTAACTAACCTAAGGACATTAGACACATCCATGCCCGAGGCAGGATTCGAACCTGCGACCGTAGCAGCAGCGCGGTTTCGGACTGAAGCGCCTAGAACCGCTCGGCCACAACGGCCGGCTAACTTTAAATATTTGTTGTGTTATTGTAGGAGCACGTCATGTTTGAATAGTTGGTACAAAGATCTTATATATCACTTTTGTCACAGTATTCTAAGGAAATAGAACCAAGAATTGCCTCTGTTTCAGACAAACCTCAGAAATGTAATTCTAGTATTACTGAATAAAGCAGAAGATCCTGATTGTATTGTCAGTCTGATTTTGTATTCCTTTTCGTACGGATTTGCGTTGAGGACCCTCGTTCAGTGGACTGGCAAGAAGTCTGAGAGGCTTGTTGAAGTCTCTTTGTAGGTACAACAGACGAACTGACAGACATACTGTTACCATAGTGAAGATTCAGAAAACATGAATCACGAGAAGTGTAGCAGGGTTTACACGGGGAAATTTGAAAATAACAAACGAGTGAAATAGCACAACGATTAAGACACTGGGCACGTATTTGGGAAGACCCTTCCCAGTCTGTACTTCCTCATCATTTCAAGCGAATACAATATGATTCCCTTGTCATGGCCATGATTGATTTCCTTGCCCAACTGAATTACAGCTCAGTATGGAATGCCTTCCTTGTTAAGTGGGTTTTATTTACTGCAAAGAACTTCGCTCGATTTTCACATTGTACATTGCTTGTTGAAGCCCCTTATGCACGACACGAGAGCGAATAAACAAGCCAAGCAATGGTTACTGCGTGTCGTGAGCGTCAGGTAACCTGGACTGTAAATAAGCAGACCCTTCAGCGCCTGCGTGCTTACGGACCACTTAATACGCAATGAGGATGCCCTTCGCTCACTCACTCACTCACTCATTCTGTGGCATGTAAGGCACAGAGCCGACGCTGCGAGGAAGACTGTAGAAATGCCAACGGACAATACCATTTTCAGCTATGATGTTTTTTTTTATGAGGTACAGTCAGACATGACTACAAAGAACTTGTCGACGCAATACAATTTACAGGCGCACTTGTTCTAGACTCATGGCCGTGCTCCTGATTTGAAAACATTGTGGACGTGCTATCCAATGAAATTGTATTTGTCTTCTTCCTGTGTGTCAGTGCCCCCTACCAGTTTGAAGAATATTCACAAAACGGTAGAAAAATAGATAAATACAAAACAATTGACACGAAGGGTGAAGATCTTAGCAGCAGTTTTTTACAAAATTACCACGAGCGATTCAGAGTGTCTGCTGTTTCCTTGTAGACAATTGCGTATTTGAGAGTTGTGCAGCAGTTGGTGGGTAGGGAGAGAGAGAGAGAGAGAGAGAGAGCTGGGGTATACCATCGCCGAACGGTCTTCGGGCTCCATCTACCATTGCACTAGACGACATGCTGTAGAGGACCATCGGCAGATTAGAGATGGTCAAATTAAACGGTGTCTGCCCGGTTAAACGGTAGTTCTCCTCGTTTTCATAGGCTATGACACTAATTCGTAACTGCAGGATAAGCATTAGGAATGATCGATAAACCCCCGACCATTTAAAGAATCGACTTCCCACGTACAAAACAGCTTGAAACTCCTGGGTTCAAATGAGTTAATGTGTTAAATATTTGACGTAAAGCATGTAAGCGAAAGAAAGTTTAAAAAGGTTTGAAACTATGTTAAAAGTTTGTCGGAAGTCACTAAGTGCTGCCATTTTCAAATACTGGATGAATGTAGTCTGCATATTTGCGCTTGGTGAGTTAACGGTGTGTCAAGACATATACACAGTTATAATTTTAATCAGGGTTGTCACAGGCTCTGGAAAGCAGGGAATATCAGGGAATTTCAAACACACCAGGGAAGTCAGGGAAATTTGAAAAAAAAAAAAAAAAACTGGAAAATCTCGTTTCTGTCTCGGTGGATGAAATGGTTTGTTTACTGAGGCAACCTGCATCTTCCCTGGCTGGTTGCATCTGAGTACGTTCGCCGCTTCCCTACTCCCTCATTCCTCCTGCTTCTCCTCTTCCTACCATCCCCTCAGCTTGCAGCCAGTGCTGCCACCGCTTCTTGCCGCTAGCCTAGCAGCTGCCGACGGGAGGTAGGGAGGCAATAGGAGTGGTTCGTTTGGATATGATCCTCAGAGACTGTAGACGCAGTGGCCAGAGACGTCAGTCAAGTGTGCGGGAGTGAATCTGTGTGTGCTCTTGTTTTCTGACAAAAGCTATGGCTGAAAATTTAGTTGTGAGAGTGTGATTGTCTTTTCTATGTGACTGCCTGCAGCTTAGCAATCATCTTTACGGTGAGTTGCTACGTATCCTCATTATTATTGATTGTCAGTTTTTGAACACCTTATCTGTTGCATGGGTTGATCACCATGGCCTCAGTTCATCAAAACGCTGTCTGTGGCTCGTGAATAGGTGGGATTTCCGTGACGGGTCAGCAACACAGACCGTTTCTGCGAGTATCTGTAATGGATTGGGCCTGCCGATCTGAAGCCATTCGGTTTCCACTAATGTGCAGGCCCTCTCCATTGGATTTAGTCTCACCGATATGCCCACGGGCCGAGTTTATGTGTGTCAAGCGTAATGCAGCGGATTTTCATGGTTTATCCGTGAACCCCGGACTGCGGTGCTCCTCAGTAGGCCAGAGGCCATGGGCGATGGAATTCAGGAATTGGGACTCTGGCGGCAAGAACATTGTACAGTGAGGCGTTTTATAGACATTTTATTTGTTCAAGTACATTTGTTCAAGTAGTTTATATGTTGGAAAGTATGGACAACAAGAAGAAGAAAATTGTGTCAGTTGCTGGCGGTTTGTACGCAATGTACTCATATGTTTCTCGAAAGAAAAATCACACAATACCTGTAAAATGATATATATAACATAGTGAATAATAACCGACAATTACGAACATAGTAGAACCAACATTTTATTGGCGGTCACCTACAGTGATGGTTTACACAATTCTTCCGCACCTTATACACTTCTTTCAAGAGGCCTACTTTTTTCTGAGGTTGTTCGTGAAATCAGTGGAGGTATTATAAGTCTGTCTTGCGACTCCAAGGAAATGCGTATTTTTGTCATCAAATGTGTTTCGTTTTACTGAAATAAAATAACATCAGAGGTCTTAATGAAACACACATACCATTTGGCTTGCTTTCTCCGTCTAAAAACAGTTCATTACAAAAGTTTTTGATGTTAGTACTTAAGATTTTTGCTCAGATCGGGAAATACCATCTGCTTGTAAGTATATTTTAGATATTTCCTTATTCACATTATTGTTTCTTGTACCGTAGCTGCAAAGAGAGAGTGTCAACTTACGTCTTAACTTATCCTTGAGATCTCAAAATTTGTCAGGGAAGCATGCTAAAACTTATCTGGAAATCAGAGAAATACGAGGAATTTCACTTGGAGAAACTTGTCGCAACCCTAATAATACTTGTATTACTGTGTTGTACCTTTCACATAAGATTATGCAGTCCCTCTTATTTGGTGGATTATGTCAGCATTTTCAGTTCTTAAATTGGATCGCTGTTTATGTGAAATATCAAATTTTTGTTGCCCCCTGGAAGCCGTTAGATAGTTAACCTACATCTGGTATTTGATTCCGTATAACAGGATAGTCGCTTACATTAGTAATATACAGGGTGGTTATACTGCAATTAAACTTCTGGTACTTGGTAGGCACGCACGAAGAAACGAGTGATTGTAGGACATTGAAATTTTGTGGAAACATTTCTAAGGACATTATCAAGAGAAGTAACGAATAAACAGTTGAATGAAACATGTTTTAATTTCCACATGAGAGGGAGCATTTGTTAATTGCGTACCATGTTAACGTTCCGGTTACAAATGTTGCTCAATGTGACGACCATCTGCATCAACGACAGCCTGGATACGCACTATAGAAACTATTTCACACTTGTTCGCATCACCTTTCGAAAGATGGGCCATGGAATGTTGAGCTGACGAGACATAGCTCGTGCTCTGCTTGAAGGTGGCAGATTGCGTCCAGCATTCTCAGTCATGGCAATAGTAACTACTTCAAATATTTGTGGCGCAGTTGGCCGTCAGCCTTTCCCAGGAGAAATTCCCAAATCGCCAGTCAATTCGAACTTGCGAATCATGTTCTTCAATCCCTGAGCGGAAAGAAGACATCTCCATATTCCCTTAATGCGTCGATACTCGCGAAGAGCGCAGGCACGATTACTTTTGTTTTGATAAAACAGATTTACGATTAAAGCTCTGCTCCCCTTGTCCTGACCCATGTTCACTGCCTGCAGCTGTAATGCATACTGCTGTTAGTGTTTCAACCCTACGTCGCAGTATCAATACCGGCTCCCAACAGCAGGTCAAGACACTAACACTCCTAACAACGCAACTCCTGCAGCGCACAGTCTGAATATTATTCCTATAAAGTTTGTTTTTCATACTGTAAATAGTTTTCCGTCTACACTGGCTCAAGAAGTGAAAGTTTAAATACAGTCCTCCTGTTGACCAGCCCAGGGCGGCAGCAGTGCGATTCGAACTACGTTGAAAATCTGTTAGACCCTCAATAACAGAATCGTGATCCCGGCTGCGATCTGCCCTGATGGCACCATCTCACCGAATTATTTTTTTTTTTTTGCACTCTTCATCGAACAGAATCGCATACACATACAATACGTCACTTAGGAATACAGCACAAATATATTAAAAATACATTGCTGTGTAAAGAGGGCATGTGCTTTTGCTATAGCATAAGTTCATTAACTACTTCGCCTGTATCTGCATTAAATTCTACGGAAGAAACTGTAACATTTAGAAAACAAAAGATGCCTTGTCAAGTTTGTTAGTAAAAACATCTCTTGATTTCCTATAGCCTGCGCAAGTCTCTAGTTCCGCTGTTAAGTCCATTGCGTGAATTACGGTGCACTCAGAATGAAATCTGCTACCATCCAATAGAAGAATCAGCAGTCGGGATGGTGTTGTAAATACGAAATTTTGTCGCGGTCGCGGATGTTTTCCCGCATCCATCGAAAAATTGTGGTTGTAGAGAAGCAATGAACAGGTTTTGTTTGTCACGCGCAGTTTGTATGATGAAATTTGACAATTCGTGATAGGGTTGAAGGAGGGTAGGGAGAAGGAGAGAGGGAGTGTGTTGTTGTAGTCTTCACTACGATGCCAGATTTGATACAGCTGTCCACTCTATTCCGTTCATTGCCAAATTAATTATTTCACGATGCCTCGCATGTGTCCTCAGACCGATCCCGTCTTTTAGTCAAATTGTACCATTAATTTCTTTTCTTCTCAATTTGATTCAGCACCTCTTCTGCATCATCTACATCATACTCCACTATTCCACAAGGCGGAGTATGGCGGAGGGTACTTTTTGTACCACTAATTAGCGAATAGCGCGTGGGAAGAATGATTGTCAGGAGGCCTCTGTATTGACTCTAATTTCTTAAATTTTCTTCTCATGGTCATTACGTGAGACGTATGCAGGCGTGGGGGAGTAATTTGTTGTCCAACTCTTCCGCGAAAGTGCTCTCTGTTTAAATATTAAATCACAACTCATCTTGTGTAACGCCTGCCAATGGAGTTGCTGAGCATCTCCGTAATTCTTTCGTGTTAGCTAAACGATCCCGTGACGAAACTTGCCGCTCTTCGTTGGATCTTCTCGATCTCTTCTCAGTCCTCTCTGGTAGGTTTCCCAGATAGACGAATAATACTCAAGAATGGATCGTACAAGCGCCTTATAAGCCATGTCCTTCGTGGTTGAGTTACATTTCTTTTTGATTCTTCCTATGGATCTGAGTTTGGCATCTGTTTTCCCCACTATTTGTTTTATATGGTCATTCCATTTAATGTCGCTCCCGGTAGTTACTCCTAGATATTTTACGGCAGATAGTGTTTCCAGCGGTTTGTCATCAATAGTGCAGCTATACAGTAATGGATTTCTTTTCCTATGTATGCGCAGTGTGTTACATTTATTTACGTTCAGGGTCAACTGCCAGAGCCTGCACCATTCATCAATTCTGTGGAGTTCATACTGCAAATCGTTACTATCTCGTGGCGTTGCTACCTTGTTATAGACAGCCGCATCATCTGCGAACAGTCTTAAGGAGCATCCGGCGCTTTCTACTAGATCATTTACGCATATTGTAAACAGTAACGGTCATATCACGCTACGATGGAGTACACCGGACATTACCTTTACATCTGTCGATCTTGTTCCGTTAAGAGCGAAGTATTTAGTTCCGTCTGCAAGGAAGTCTTGGATCCAGTCGGAAATCTGCTCCGACTTCAGATCTATGCGTCCCTTCTATTACATCCCTCTGTAGCATCACATTTCGAAAGCTATTCTGCTTTTGTGTTCTGTTGTCCACATTTAAATTCGATGTAAGGTTGCCCTTGTACTTGGTAAAACTTAAAATTTAAATTCGGTGGTAGCTATTTGTCTTTTTTTCACTCATTTTCCTTGCTATTGCTATTCAGCATTTGTATCCTCTTTATGTCTGCCAGTGCCGGTTATTTATCCACCTAAAAACAGAATCATCAAGTAAATTTAGTGTCCCATTACCTAAGCTTTCTTTCATTTTTTCCATTACTCTCCAATATCCTTGTATTACTTGATACCTCTTTTCAAGACACCATCCATTCCGCTTAACTGATCTTTCCCGGCCTTTTCTGGCTGTAACAGAATACTGTGCCAGCGGCAAATCTTATTTCTTTTGGTGAGAAGTGTACTGCAGTCTGATTTAAGTTAGTTGGCATCTGGCGGTTAAGGTCCGAAGTTGCGACGTCGTCGCCGGCACCGTATTCCGCTTTCCGCGACGATAGAAAATTCACGTGAACGATTTGCAATTCAGTTACGGTATAGGTCTGTATAGTGTCTCAAAGCAGGTCAAAAATGCGTTCTTAATTTTAATTATCGTCGTAGTTGTTTCTTTCTTGAAATAGGCGGATATTTCGGCCCAGCAAAAATTTCCAACTTCAGAACTGGAAGGTACAATTATTTGCGCAGCGAAATTGGCAACACAGTGGAAACCGACAATGCCAATGCATTCAGCCCGCTCGCTGTCAGAGGCCAACTACACTACTGACCATTAAAATTGCTACAACGTGAAGATGACGTGCTACAGACGCGAAATTTAACTGACAGGAAGAAGATGCTGTGATATGCAAATGATTAGCTTTTCAGAGCATTCACACAAGCTTGGCGCCGGTGGCGACACCTACAACGTGCTGACATGAGGAAAGTTTCCAATCGATTTCTCATACACCAACAGCAGTTGACCGGCGTTGCCTGCTGAAACGTTGTTGTGATGCCTCGTGTAAGGAGGAGAAATGCGTACCATCACGTTTCCGACTTTGATAAAGGTCGGATTGTAGACTATCGCGATTGCGGTTTATCGTATCGCGACATTGCTGCTCGTGTTGGTCGAGATCCAATGACTGTTAGCAGAATATGGAATCGGTAGGTTCAGGAGGGTAATACGGAACGCCGTGCTAGATGGCATGATGATTCCGGAAGGATCATCAGGACTCACAATCCCAACGGCCTCGTATCACTAGCAGTCGAGATGACAGGCATCTTATCCGCATGGCTGTAACGGATCGTGCAGCCACGTCTCGATCCGTGAGTCAACAGGTGGGGACGTTCGCAAGACAACAACCATCTGCACGAGCAGTTCGACGACGTTTGCAGCAGTGTGGATTATCAGCTCGGAGACCATGGCTGCGGTTACCCTCGACGGTGCATCATAGACAGGAGCGCCTGCGATGGTGTACTCAACGACGAACCTGGGTGCACGAATGGGAAAACGTCATTTTTTCGGATGAATCCAGGTTCTGTTTACAGCATTATGATGGGCGCATCCGTGTTTGGCGACACCGCGGTGAACGCACCTTGGAAGCGTGTATTCGTAATCGCCATACTGGTGTATCCCCTTGCGTGATGGTATGGGGTGCCATTGGTTACACGTCTCGGTCACCTCTTGTTCGCATTGACGGCACTCTGAACAGTGGAAGTTGCATTTCAGATGTGTTACGTACCCGTGGCTCTACCCTTCATTCGATCCCTGCAAAACCATACATTTCAGCAGGATAATGCACGACCGCATGTTGCATGTCCTGTACGGGCCTTTCTGGATACAGAAAATGTTCGACTGCTGCCCTGGCGATCACATTCTCCAGATCTCCACCCATGTGAAAACGTCTGGTCAATGGTGGCCGAGCAACTGGGTCGTCACAATACGCCAGTCACTACTCTTGATGAACTGTGGTATCGTGTTGAAGCTGCATGGGCAGCTGTACCTGTACACGCCATCCAAGCTCTGTTTGACTCAATGCCCAGGCGTATCAATGCCGTTATTACGGCCAGAGGTGGTTGTTCTGGGTACTGATTTCTCAGGATCTACGCACCCAAATTGCGTGAAAATGTGATTACATGTCAGTTCTAGTATAATATATTTGTCCAATGAACACCCGTTTACCATCTGCATTTCTTCTGAGTGTAGCAATTCTAATGGCCAGTAGTGTACTTTGATTCGGACGGAAGTACCGAGGAGGCCGCGATTCTGAGCCGGCGGCGTGTGTGTCGTGTTGCAGAGCCGAGGAAGGAGAAGACTGAGCAAGTGAACGGATCGCTGTCGCTGCCGGCGGCGGCGCCGGTTACGTCGCACGGCGAGGGTGCGCCGGCCGCCCCCACCGCCTCCTCCTCGGTCGCCCCCGGGCTGCAAAGCCAGCAGCAGGCGGCCGCCGCCTCCGCGCCGCCCCCGCAGCAGGCGGACGCGGGCGCCCGGCCCGAGCGGCCGTCCTCGCTGGGCCCGGGGGCGGGGGCGGGCGCCGGCCAGGGCCCCGGCCGCCTCACGCGCCGCCTGCTCTGCTACCACGCCGACCACTGCGCGTCGCGGGGCTCGCCGCCCCACGCAGGTGCTCACAGCCCGCTTACTGCTCGCTTCCCTCCATTCTTTGGCTGCCCGTACCACAACACACGCCTCGCGTTCACCGAGCAGTCGATGGCAGTGCTCGAATCGACACTGCCTGGAATATTAATCTCGAAGTTGTAACTCGTTTGACTCTTCTGGTAGTCTTTTCCTAACTGTCGCTTTCTTTCCTACTCTCAGTAATCAATTTCTTACCCCTAGAGAAATTATCCTGTCGCTGTGACAGTGATTGTGTCGGATTCCTTGTCATATTGCAGGTGTTTCTGATGGAATTTTCTATATGAATAAATTGGTCAGATGGGACAGCTACAGACAAGAAACAGGAGAATTTTAACGTAGTGTGTGTGTGTGTGTGTGTGTGTGTGTGTGTGTGTGTGTAAATCAACGTATCGACTGTAACCAATTTTGGTACTCAAACAACTTATTGTCTGAAAAGAAATATTGTGGGGGTAACAACCACCTAACTCCAATAGTGGGGGGGGGGGGGGGGATAAAAAGGTTTGCTAACATCTGATATGTAGGCTGCCCTGCACAACTTGTGTATCATGTGGGTGGTATTGGATACTTTCCGACGGGTATTTATGCGGATGGGCACAGCTGAACAGGTGGAGGGGGGAGGAGAGGGAGAGGGCGAGATGAACTCAGAAAATCAGAGAGGAGGAGGAGGAGGAGGAGGACAACAGATAGTGGGACAGAGAGGGGGGAGGGAGAGATGTGTCCATTATGTCTGTGGTACATGTAATTGGGCGAATACATGGATAAAAAGTTAATATGTAATAAAAAGTGATGTATGTATGTATTATGTATTTTTCACATCTCCTTCCAAACCATGAGATTGGTTTCAAGCAAAATTGGTACACACATCATTTATTGTCTGGAAAGAAGTACTGTGAGGGTAAGAACGGTAAGAACCACAGAACCACTTATCTCCCATTAGGATTGAGGATAGTGGTGGTGAAAATGGGATGACACAGGAGATGGACACAGATGGGGAGATAGAATGAGGTGGACAGAGAGAGGATCAGGAGATGCCCCCCCCCCCTTTTTTTTTGAGAGGAAGAGAGAGAGAGAGAGAGAGCGATAGCGATAGCGATTGAGAGATAGGGGTGGGGAGGATGGGCAGCGAAGCAGAGAAGAAGGGCCGGCCGGAGTGGCCGTTTGGTTCTAGGCGCTACAGTCTGGAACCGAGCGACCGCTACGGTCGCAGGTTCGAATCCTGCCTCGGGCATGGATGTGTGTGATGTCCTTAGGTTAGTTAGGTTTAATTAGTTGTAAGTTCTAGGCGACTGATGACAAGTTAAGTCGCATAGTGTTCAGAGCCATTTGAACTAGGGAAGAAGGAAATGGGGTGAGAAAAGCGGAAAAGGAGAGATAAAGTAAACTAAAGTCATATAGCATGAAAGGCTGAGAGGCCCATGGGGGCACGTTCAGCCACTGAATTGGAAGTCTTTTCCCTGAACTGCACATTGGAAGACACCCTTCCGTCGCAGAGTATGAGAGCTCTTTATGTAAATGTGTCTGTTAAGTATTGCTGACTGTAATGGTGTGTGTGTGTGTGTGTGTGTGTGTGTGTGTGTGTGTGTGTGTGTAATTAAATCCAGCACATTAGCGCAAAGATTGATGATTAAAAACTTACGCCGCCACCTCTCCTCCCGTAGTCGACCAAATACTGGCAATAAAAATTTAGTTCACCACCAGGATTCGAACCCCCGAGTCGAACGCCATCGTACGATTTCTGCTACAGAGAGGGAGAGAATGGGGAGATGTAGGAGGCAAATGGAAGGCCGAGAGCGGTATTTGGCAGGTGAAAAGGAGGAGGGTGTGAGGAGGCAAGTGGAAGAGGGACGGGATGTGATAAATCAGGTAGAAGAGGTGAGAGACACTTGGGGCAGGAGAACTCACGTACCTCCCGGTTAATCGTCTCTTTTTTGTTAGTTTTTGCGCCCCCTCTGTGCCTGCGCCGTCGGCCGGGGCTACTCTCGCCATGACCTCGGTACGCCCCTGCTATGAACTTAAAATACAGCTAGACACCGTATTCATTTCCGACCATGTCACTTTGTTAGAGTACTGTGTTTAAGAACCTGCACCATCTGCAAAAGGTTAACACTAGGTCACGTAAATTCCGCAATCGTGCTATAGTAATAGTGGGAGAATTCAGTCTGGCAGTTGTAAAAAAATTGGGAGACGTGAACGTTTAGAAGAGTAGCATTGTGAAAAATTCTTATGACGCTATACTAAAGATCTTTTTTGAAAATTATCTTGAGTGGTCAGTTAGAGAGATCAAAATTCAGTGATTTATCCTGTTGTGAGCACAGACATGTCTCACCATGTTTTAATGCTTCATAGCTACATTTGTACACAACGTCTGTGGCGTTTTTACTGTAGCTAAACGAATCACATAGCCGGCCGCTGTGGCCGATCGGTTCTAGGCGTTTCATTACGGAACCGCGCTGTTGCTATGGTCGCAGGTTCGAATCCTGCCTCGGGCATGGATGTGTGTGATGTCCTTAGGTTAGTTTGGTTTAAGTAGTTCTACGTCTAGGGGACTGATGACCTCAGATGTTAAATCCCATAGTGCTTAGAGCCATTTGAACCATTTTTTTTCGATTCACATAGTAGATCTAATACCATTGTTTCTTAAGTTTCGTCTTCAGTCTGTCGGATTTAAAACAGTATTATGACACGAAAACAATGGAACAGACCATTAGTAACACCTCTCGTAAACGTACTGAAGCCTGTCGAAGACAACCTGACTGTTCGAAACAGGCAATGGCAATAAACAAAGTGATTTAACTGTTCCATCAATAAGTGGTTAGTAACTGTTTCACAATAAACTGACTTACCAAACAGTCTTAATTAAGGCTTTCGTGATAAACCGATGTAAAGTAACAGCTTAACTAACTCTTGACGTAATTGTATACTTCCTGTACTTCTCATTAAGTCCATGTAAATCAGCCAAACAAAGATTTTCATTCCTTGCCCTCTTTCTGTCTCCTTTCCTATACGTCTACCACAGCCTTCTCTTCGCTGATTTTGTACTACAGTTATTATAAGGAAAGATCATCGATGTCAACCTCCTGCCGATGGCGACAGTATTGTGGCCGGAGCACAAACTCGGATTGGACAGGAATGGAGTGGGGAGATCAGGCGTGTCTGTCAAAAGATCCATCCAGAATTCATCTTCACCTATATAGAAAAACTACAGAAAACCTAAATCTGGGTGGCCGGAAGGGATTTCAACTTTGTGCTCTCAAATGCTAGTCCAGTGTCTCATGACCACGCCATCTATCTCGTTTGGAGCTACCTTTCTTACATGGCTTCAACTTTTCTTGCGTTTACATATGCTGACAGATACTGACAGTGTTTTGATAACACCAGTATTTCCAAGCCTGTGAAATACGTTGTTTAAAATTTCATCCTTATGCGGGTTTCATTTCAGTAGACAAAAATGGCATTCCTGCATATGAAGAATGGAGTGGGAATATGATGGCTATTCGAAGTATAACATTACTGGAAGTTAGAAGGTGGAGATTGTAACATAGCAAGACTATATGACTCGCAAGTGTAACTCATCGCCCATCTTTCGAACTTTGAGAAACGTTGAATCATTGACTCGAGGAACGCGGGAGCATTGAACCGACAGAATGCACAGACAACTGGCTGTAATGCAATGGCTCGAAATGAGTCGTGACCCGAGATGGACTCGGGGCGACAGTGTGGCAAGAAGATTTGGAACACGTCGTCCCAGAAGGACTAAACCAAGAGGATATTGTAGGATTGTCCACCTGGCTCTGAAGAACAGCAAATGGCGACAGGTGAAATCCGAGCAGACACTACAGGCGGTGTATAACCGCGAGACGTCGGGTACAGACTACTGGAAAGTGATTTGAGATCTCGAGTTGTCACGCATATTTTACGGATGACACCATACGACGAACAGAAACCTGCATCTTGTAGAGCCAAGTTAACTAGGAAATTATTTGGCATTCTGTGCTGCTCGGCGTTGAGTTTCGCTTCTGTTTGTAGCGGCCAAATCAACGCCAAAAATGTCCGCAGACGACCCGGTTAAGGATAGTAGGAAACAGTGATTACTGATACCCACGCCTCTACAACTCGGTGAAATTATGGTGTGGTGAGCTATTTGACATGACAACGGCAATGATTTGGTGAGTGTTGAAAGGAGGCTGAATGCTCGCCAGTATGTGGCAAGTATGTTAAACCTTAGTGTTGTGCTCTTCATGAGCAGCTACCAGGTAGCATACTACAGCAGGCTAGCAAAAGACCCTAAACAGTAGTTCACACCATAAATATCATGAAGAATATACAGGTCTGTGGCCAGCACAGTCTCTAGATTTGTCACCCACGGAACGTGTCTGGGACACGCTGTAAAAACGCAAGGGGTTGGAGAAAATTATGGAAACACCAAAAACACAACACATTGCCATAAGTAACACAGTATAAAAAAACCGACTGGCATTAAAACATCTTCCAGTCGTCTCGGAACGGACAAATACAGGTCCGGTATGGTTTTCAAGGGAATCTTATACCATTCTTCCTGCATAATAGTGGCAAGTTCAGGTAACGGTGAAGGTGGTGGAGAGCATTATGCACCCTTCTCTCAAAAGTAGACCACAAAGGCTCAGTAATATTGTAGTGTGGTGACTGGTGACCAGGGGAGATGTGCAAATTCATTCTCGTGCTCTCAAAACCATCCTGGACGATTCGAGATGTGTGAGCAGAGCCCTGTGTTCTTGGAACACAGCATCGCCTTTGGGGAACAAATACTGTCCAGGGGATAACCCTCATCAGCCAAAATGGTTTCGTAATTCTCGGCAGTAATGTGATCTTCCAGAGTAACCGTGGGAGCCATAGAGTACCACAATATGGCTGCCCAAATCATCATCGAACTCCAACCATGGTTCACTTTTGGGACGTAAACTCGGCCAGAAATAGTGCGAAACGAGACTCATCTGACCAAAAGACTTTCTTTAACTGCTCCATAGTTAACGTTTTATGACTTTTGCAGCATGTTCTCCCATAACTGGCATTTGCATCACTGATGAGTGCTTATGGAGTTCCAGCTCGTCCTGCGTTTCCCTGCTTATGGGGCTCGCTTCGTGTCGTTTTGATTAGGACAGGATTCGCGGGTGCGACATCCAATTCTGCAGTGACTTTCGCAGCTTATTTTTCGTCACAAATCCTCTCCAATGAACGTCTGTCACGATCACTCAACACACACTTTCATTCGCGCTGTGACTTAGCGGATGATGATTTTCCGCTTTCCCTGTATGCGGTGTATATTTTTCGATACGGAGCTCTTGAAACACTGACCACTTAGGGTCCCTCGCTTGCGGAAGCACCTACCATACGAGTACGAACAATTTGCCCACGTTCAAATTTTCTTAGCTCTGACAGTGCACTCACAACTACACAGAACAGTTCTGACCACGACTGACACTTGCAATGCACTGATAACATTGGGGGTCAAATACAACAGTGCAAACTGCAGGCTTGGCTAGCGTCTTCCTTCCACATTTTTGTCCAGCCCTTGTATACTGTCATGTCAGCCTCCAGCCAGCCATCTGCATGAACTGACATAGCATCTGTTTCAGGCATGCCAACAAACTCCTCAAGATGACATTTGGAGGCTGTCAGTTTCCATGCCACAGTGAATACAAGAGAGCATTCGTGTCCCTGAGTGTCACACTGTGCATACTCATGTTGATGGTGGACATCAATTCCGAATGGAATACAAGTTCAATCATTTAACACCTGTTCTATGATCAACATTTCAACTAAGTGTGATAAATATGGGGCTTATGTATCACGGTGGAAAATTTTCCATTTTTGCCCGTGTATTACATCTGTTGCTCGCGTATGAGGTTTCGTATGATCGCGAACTGAAATTTCTTGCTCGTATCAGATACGAAAATCAGGTTTAAAAGAAAAATAGTTGATACTGTCGAGGATATTCCATCGGAATAGCTGAGGGTACTAATCACCCCAACAAAGAAAGGCTGCGAGGATGTATTTCAAAAGTGGCAGAGCGGTGTATTCGTTCCCGATGGGACTACTGTGAAAGTGCTGTCGCAGAATCAAATCTAGACGCAATAATTTTAATTAGTTTGTACGAGAACTGTTGGATACCACGTCGTACTTCATGCCGTCATGGAGGCGGGACAACGGTGTGTACATATGCATTGCGTAAAATGGGGTGTAGTCACTATTAGATTTTGGTCAGAATGGATGTGCTGGTTTTTGACGATAGAGTAGGCGATCTGCAAGTATAAAAAGAAGCTTTATGGAGAAGCATTAAGCCTGAATGTACATCAAGGACTTTTCCAAAGACGCCCACACTGGCAAGGCCAATTCAGCCATTACATCCAGCCCATACTAACAAAGAGTGTGCTACAAATCAGTTCACCTAAATTTTGGTCACACATTCTGACAGTTGATGGAAGTACTAATCGAATGACAGCAATCACAGGTCGATTACGCATATATTAAGCAAGCACATTAGAAAATCCATCCCAATAAATTAGTTATCCGCATTTTTCTGAAACTGGGATAGACTATCAAACAATAATGTCAGAATATTATGTGATTACCATAAATCATGTTTATTAAAAAAATCCCTGTACGGTACTGGCCATTAGGCAAATCTGTTTCCATTCAAATTCTGCTCGTGGCCCACATCGTCGCCGAGGGAGATGTTCTAATTAGCCTCGCGTAAGTCTTCGCCCCCATCTTTAGGACTTAACAAGGGTAGGCGCAGTTTCTCCGCAGGGTTGGCAACGTATACTACGTTAACCATGGAAGCACACCGCACGGCCGAACACACAGCACATCGCCTCATTCATTACTCACTCGAGTCTCATTCGTTTCTCGTTCGTTTACCATGGCCTATACGTGAGGCCTGCAGAGTCTAGTCTTTTTATTAATTCCGCAATTGGTAGATAACGTCTCTGTCTCTAGAACGCAGGGTCCCACGTTCGATTCCCTGCCGGGCCAGGGCTCGGGGACTGGCAGTTTGAGTTGTCATCATTTCATCTATTTAAAAAAAAATAGCTCTGAGCACTATGGGACTCAACTGCTGTGGTCATCAGTCCCCTAGAACTTAGAACTAATTAAACCTAACTAACCTAAGGACATAACACACATCCATGCCCGAGGCAGGATTCGAACCTGCGACCGTAGCAGCAGCGCGGCTCCGGACTGGAGCGCCTAGAACCGCACGACCACCGCGGCCGGCCCATCTATTTTCATTTACGCCCAAGTCGCCGAAGTGGCGTCAGGTAGAAAGACTTGCACCAGGTGTCCAAACAACCTCAGATGAGGTCTCCTGGCCAGTAATGCCGTACGATCATATCATTTCCATGGTATCGAAGGACGTGGAAGCTGAAACCTTGTGGCTGGTTAAAAACATCGGCTCTCACTGTATAGTTTTCCCCTTGCGTGTATTTGAAATTCGAAGTATTTTCTTTGTGTGCTGTGCAAAGATGGTAGTTACTTCGTCTGCAGCCATCTTGTCATATCCCGTTTCAATATACTACGGCCTGGAGTAAGCGAAAGCCTCTCTCTCTCTCTTTTTTTCAGTTCAGAAACTTTCCTTATTCTAACAGGGTTATTTGTACCAATCGGGTATTGTGCATTAGTGGCTCCCGTAAAGGAACGGGTGTCTCAAATTAGTGTTGAAACATACACTGATGAGTCAAAATTTATGATCACTTGCTTAATAGCTTGTTTGTCCGTCTTTGGGACGAAAAACATAACTGAATCTGCGTATCAGGGATCCGACAATTTGTTGGTAGGTTTGTGAAGGCATTAGATGTCTACGCATAGGTCAAGTAATTCGCGTAAACAACAGGCCGCTGATTTGCGTACGTGGCGATGGCGCCCGATAGTGACCCAGATGGGTTCCGTAGAATTTACATCAGGCGACTTTGGCCCCGAGAGATCAACGTGAGATCACTATAATGCTCCTCAAACCACTGTAGCACTGTTCTGACTCCGATACGAGGACAGTTATACTGCTGAAAGATCCCGTGAAGGGATGCAGGTGGTTCACAGCTGTCAGCGTTGTCTTTGATTACTACCACAGGTCCCACGTAACCGCAGGTCCCATGGCATAATACTACTCCCACCAGCCTGCTTTCGTGCCACATTGCACGTTTCGAGCCGCCGACGGTGTTTATGAAGTGCCTATCCTTATAGCCATAAACACATACTACATGAAAATTGTCTTTAAACAAATAAAAACATAAGGAGAAACGTCACTCTCGGCCGACTACCTTACGACGAAGGCATTCTGTCTCAGTTTATGCAATTTCACTACGAATGTCGCTCAAATATTGCCATTTCGGCTCTTAGATACCATATTATCATAAAATTGTAGTAATAATTCTCAGTTCTAGAGCCAGCCTCAAAAGTGTAGGGAGAAAATTATATGGATGGCAGAGGATCGTAAGCCGAGTATTTTAGAATAAGAAACCAATGGTCGAACTGAATGTTCCAGGCAATACAATGTATGGAAGGAGCAATGCATGTTACGTGTTTGTACACTGCTTCTGTTTCTATAAACACCTGCAATCGCCTCTGATGTGTCCACAATGGATTTTTTTCCTGTGGTGTTTCATGAAGTTTTCAGTGTTTGAAACTCCAGCAGAAAATGAAGGAAACCTAGACATCTGTCTCTCTGTACAAGATACAGTACAATCAAAGTAGCGGTCCTTGCTATGAACCAGGGCAGTACTGAGGATATCGTGTGCTGTTTGCAGAACTGTCAGAGCTGTGTCCCCTCTCCCCGCCCCTCCGAGAAAAACTACCTTTTTGCAATTTCTTCTACAAAGATTTACGAAATTTTGTAACGTGTAACGTAAATTTAATGTCATTTAATATAATAATACTATCTATCGAGATAAGAAATATTGCATACAGCAAATTAAATGCATCATTGCAGTTAACAGAAAAAATGCGTAACTTTCTAAAAAAAACTAGAAATAAAACAATGTATGTCATACTGTTTATGGCAACTACTGTTCACTGATTTTAGTGTGATATATAATAAGGAACAGAATTATTTATTGCGCAGAAATCAGTAACTGTAAATAAGAGAAAGAGCTATAATTAAGTGTTCAGAACACATTCCTTTCCGAGAATTGTGTTTCTACTATATTTTACATTCCATTTCCTTGCTCTCAGCGAAGCACACTCATTAATTATTTCATTAATAATTTTAGCGAGTGTATCATATTCTGTCGACAAGACAGCTGAATGTGACACTTTGCTTCACCCCTACTCAACCTTGGGAATTTTTACATCATCTTTAACTTCCTGAAACCGTGTGGACAAGATGCTGCCGTTCTGGAGTTTCATACATATCCTCTAAGGTAATTTCGATGTTTCGATAAGCATCTCGTTATCTATACTCTGAAGAGAAAAAAACTTTAAAATATCCAAACAGGAAGCTCTGTCAGTGCTACTCATCAGCTGTTTCTCGCGGAATTTTGAAAGACGCAGTTCCGTTAACTAGCTCAGCGCTATCGATATTTCTGCTATATTTTCCACGAAAATCTGCTGTGCATATTTCAGTATAAGTTATAGAGCTTCCATTTAACGCGTTCCTGAGAAAAATGAAATTGAGATGAAATTGTGAGTTATAAGGGAGGTCGGTTTTCCATTTTATTTATATTCCATTCAATACTTACGAGTACTCTAGCGTAAACATGATCCCTGCGGCCCTCAGGTGGCAGAAATTGGCAAAATTCGAAAGGCTTCGTTAAACAGCATATTTGCTTCCGCACCCGCTCGCCAACATTAGAGATCCTAAAATACTGTAGCGAATATAGCAGCAAAAATTCCATTGTTAAAAAATGAGCTATCTGTTAGGCGTCACCTGCACGAACCAAGCGCACTGTTGACACATATCCCATGTGACGTCTATTTCGCAGTTCTTTCTGTATGATTCTACCTGGAGCAAATGACGCTGTGCCAACAGCGTGCGTTTACAGTCTCGGGCCGAGGGAAAGGCTTCTTTAGAGCTTTATTTGGGTGAAAATACATTCACATTATGCCACAGCCTTTGCTATTTTCATAAATATCCTCAAAGCCATTTTAATGTTTAGATAAGAGTCTGTTAACCCATACATTGGGAAAAAACCTTCAAAATATCCAAATGGTATGCTGTGTCAGTACCCAATTCACTTAGAACTTAAAAATGGACATTTCATTAACTATCACCCTGTATCAATATCTCTAGCTTTGGTGACAAAATCAGCTGCACAATTTGCAAGATAAATTACAAAGCTTTCATTTAGTGTGATTCAGGACAGGAAATTAAAATTAAATGAACTGGTGTGATATATTTGTGGTCTATTTTTGATTTCACGTATTATTCTATCAAATACTTTGAAGCATTCTAACCCTAACTGTCTTGGTCCAGTCTTCAGTCAACAGAAATCGGCAAAAATCAGAACCCCTTGATCAAATAGCATATTTCCTTCAACACCCACTCACTTACATTTGAGGTTCTATAATACAGTATCAGAATAGCAGCAAGAACTCCAGTGTTGAATATTGATGAGCTGTGTAGTCTTCAAATGTATGAACCAAGTGCACTGTTGCCACTGAAATCATGTTTGCGATGGACATCTATTCTGTAGTAGTGGTTTCTTTATTATACTGCTTGGACCAAATGACACTGTGATACTAGCATGCGTTTGCAGTTGCGGGTGAAGGGAAAGCATTCTCCTCATAGACAGAGGATAGGAACACAGGGGGTAGGAGTGCTCATGTAACAATATTTTAGTTTTGTGCCAACTCTGTGTCCTTGACTGGGCCTATTTCACCACCCCATTTGTATGGCCTTGCTTGTGGGAGAGCATCACACAAACTATCTCATGAAAGCCTACTTATAAAGTTTCAAGATGCAGATTTAAGTGAGGAATCTAATCAAATACTACAATCTTACATATCACTCCTGTAGAGAATGCAAATGCAGTTACAGTAGGCAGAGAGATGATTAACCAAGCATTCTTACCATGCCCCATATTTGAATGGAATGAGAAGTAGCCCGAGTAACTGATGCAATGTTCAATAACCTGTGTCATGCACTTCACAGTAATTTGCAGATTATAGAAGCTGATATTCACTCAACTTTGTAGCACAAGTGTTTTGTGTCCAGCCACTGCCAACATTAATGATATTAAGATACACTACTGGTTCATATAGCAGGCATTACAACATGTGATTCTTAAGCTGTGCAGTATCAAAGCATTGAGTAAATGTGAAGTCCCTGGAGTGGATTGAGGAAATTGCCATTTGTTCTGTTCACATCTTTCTCCCCCTGCGTGTCAACATGTAGCGCATCAGTGATTGGATCTTGCTCTATTTCCCAGTGAGAACTGTGTCAGGACATTATGAACAGAATAGTTGTTGGTTCTCTGTGTTACTCGGGAGAGATATGATATATAATATGTGTGTACCGTTTTATGATGAAATGAGTGTTTCTTTGTTTCAAATTCCTCTGAGCATGCTTGCAACATCCTTTTGTAAATGGTTATCTGAAAAATCAGTTATCCGAACCCGCCGTACTGTATACACAAGGAGCTGCAACCAGAGTGCACAAGTAAGAGGTGTGGCCCCATTGTGTTGCAGGTGGTCCAGAAGTGAGTGATGTGCCCCCACCGGCCCCTCCGCCCCCTGGCGGCAGCGTGTCAGTCGCCACCTCCACGTCGTCGGTGCCGCCCACGGCCGGCATGCCCACGGGCCCCGGCGACCGCCCTGCACCACTCACACTGTCTGAACTGCCCGAGCCGCCCATCCCGGTGTCCGAGATCGGGCCCATCCCGCCGCCGCCCATGTTCAGCTCGTCTCCGCAGCCACCGCCCACCTCTGTCGGCATGCCTGTGCCCACATTCTTGTTTGACGGTAAGCCCACATCTTTTGGCAGATCAGAGCATATGCTAGTATACGATGTGTGTTACCATCGGTATTTGAGTCATAACAGCACATCAAAATGAAAAGAAACAGAATCTGTAGGAATAATGACCACAGATAAATGGATTTGAAATCATTCCCAGTGTGTGGTTGCCATCAAAAGAAGCTGCTGTCATCATTCACAGTACTGCATGTCCACAAATATTATGCTTGTAATAAGCTTGATTTCCATCTCTGTAGCTGGTGGTCAGCTTGGCTGACTGCCACGTGGATCTTCTCTTTATGGGAGAACTGGCATGGGGTGCACTCATGGTCATGGGGTCAACGGAGGCGCTACTCGACTGATTAGTAGTGGTTTCGAGGTCAAGAAACCTGACAATGACCAGGAAAGCAGTGTGCCGACCTTATGACTTCTCCATATCCTATCCAGTGATGACATTGGCAGAGGATGACACAGTGGTCACCTTTAAAATAGCACTTTGGAGCACAGTAGTTGTAGACCTTATACCAGGCAGCCTTGTGGCCTTCTATCACTGACATAAGTTGTGGCAGTGAAGTGATGTGTACGTGCCAGTCAGTTGCATGGAAATAGCACAGTAGGATAGACTGATGGGGAATATAACATAGTGGAAAGGAGCTATCATGTTTTGATGTAACTATGACCATCCAGTAAATGACAGTACCCTATTTGCTGATGTATTGGTGCAGATTGTCCAAAGTGTCTACAAGGAATGGGGTGTGTCTCATAACTGTGTAACATGACATGATAACAGTGATTGTGAATAGATCCTAACTGGCTGGGATCAGAGATGAGTGTCATGCTTTGTCAATGATAACTGATAGAGGAACTGATGCTGTCAGCAAATGCAGATCCATCTTGACCACTGTCTGGATGAAC
Organism: Schistocerca cancellata; assembly: GCF_023864275.1. Taxonomy (NCBI): domain Eukaryota; kingdom Metazoa; phylum Arthropoda; class Insecta; order Orthoptera; family Acrididae; genus Schistocerca; species Schistocerca cancellata. The sequence continues at coordinate 662,728,484 of NC_064626.1, forward strand.
TGCATGCAGTTATGCAGTGGACATTTGAAGGTGGTTTTGTGATGCTCTTGGGCTATGTTATATAGAATGACTGGGGTCCACTCATTCAGGTTACCATTAATATGAACCAGGATGCTTACTTCAGTTTTATTGGTGAACACTTGTTCCCTCTCCTACATATTCATGACGAGTATGCTGTGGACACTCCCATCTTGTAAGATGACAACTGTTTTCAAAGGGCATCATGTGTAGGTTTATAGATTGAGGAACAATGAGACACCCTATTGCACCTCAAATGGCCCTCTAAATCACTAGATCTTATTCCTACAGGAAATGTCTGGGATGATCTGGAACAGTGTGAAACAAAGCAATCAACATCTCCAAAAATTGGTGGGTCTGTAATATCTAAACAACGGCTGGCTTCAGCTTTATATACGAGGGTTGTTTTTTAAGTAAGGGCCGTTCGCGCGTATAGTCCCGTAGTTCGCGCGGACGCCGCAACAAGCCACCGCGCCTCTTGCCGGCATCCTTCCCGTTCACACTGATGCAAGTTGCAGCTCTATAGCTGACGTGTACGCATCGCTGTGCTACCTTATAATGTTTACGATTATTGAATCGCCCGCCGCGTGTGAGATACGGTCAGTGATACGTTTTTTGTCCGCGAGAAGCATATCAGCTGCAGAAATTCATCGTCAGTTAACAGAAGTCTATGGCTTGAATGCAATGAGTGAAGGTAAAGTGCGTCAATGGGTTAGAGAGTTTAAAAATTGTCGTCAAAACGTCCATGACGAAGAACGCTCAGGCCGGCCGTCTGTGATCACTGATGATTTGGTGGCTGCAGTCGAAACAAAGATTCGTGAGGACAGAAAATTCACAATTTCCACTCTTTCTTTGGAATTTCCACAAGTTTCAAGATCGGTTTTGTACAAAATTGTGTCTGAAAACCTAAACTTTAAGAAACTGTGTTCTCGGTGGGTACCCAGACTCCTCACAGAGGACCACAAAGGGAAGAGATTTGCCACTTCATTGAACTTTTTGATTCGTTACGAGGAAGAAGGGGATGACATGTTGAGTCAAATTGTCACTGGAGATGAAACATGGGTATCCCATATCACTCCCGAAAGCAAGCGACAGTCGATGGAATGGCGACACACAACCTCACCCGTCAAGGTCAAAGCCAAACAGACGCTGTCAAAGCGCAAGATTATGGCAACTGTGTTCTGGGACCAGCGCGGTGTTTTGCTAGTAGACTTTATGCCACGAGGAACGACAATCAGCTCAGATGCGTACTGTGCAAACTCTAAAGAAGCTCCGCAGAGCAATTCAAAACAAAAGGCGCGGCATGCTGACAAAAGGAGTTTTGCTCCTGCACGATAACGCTAGGCCTCACACCTCTCAAAAGACTCGAGATTTGATTGATTCTTTTGGCTGGGAAGTTTTGGACCATGCACCATACAGCCCCGACCTTGCTCCTAGCGATTTTCACCTTTTCCGGTACCTGAAACACCATCTTGGCGGGCAGCGCTTCAATGACGACGATGAAGTGAAAGCGGCCGTGAACTCTTGGCTGTCGGAGCAGGCGGCCGAATTCTTTGAAGAGGGAATTAAAAACTTAGTTGTACGGTATGACAAGTGCTTAAATAAACAAGGAAACTATGTAGAAAAATAGGTAAAAGTGTGTAGAATCAGAAAATAAAAGTTTTTTTACAAAAGTATTTGTATCTTTTTTTTAAAATAAAAACGGCCCTTACTTAAAAAACAACCCTCGTAGATACCTGGAGAAATATCAAGGCTAGAGATGATGATACACAGTATTAGTATGATGTCTCTTGGGGGTTATTAATTTTTTGGACTGTGTCCTTATACTGGATCTTTAGAGATTGGCTGTTGATTGCATGATATGGAGAGTTGTCTTTTCACATGTAAAATATGCAAGTTTTTTTAGAATTTAGTTTATGCTTGCCATGTAACACAGAAGCAGGTTGTGATACGAAATAAAACGAATTTCATTTTTAAGGAAAATTCCATTTGCTGCAGGATTTCCTATGATATTTTATAACTGCTGCAGCAAACATGAAAACAGTTACATAAAGAAGAATTACTCAAGCAAGTGAGTCTTTTGTAAAGAAAAGGACAAGACTGGCAAATGAAAATTGAAAATATAATATCACTGGCTGCAAGAAAGCATAGCTGTAAGATAGTTTCTTTTGGAATGTAGATATCTATTACTTGAATTTCATTGTTAAGGAAAAAAAAGACTGGAACATTTTGAGAACAACATATAGGAAAGTGTTAAGAGCAAGAAAATTCCCATTGAGGAATACATCATAGGCAACCATGTACTATGCCAGTCAATCCAGATTACATCTTAATTGAGAGAGAGCCAGAGGCATGTTGTAAAAGAGAAAAGCAATGTCAAGAATTGCTGTATCCTGCTACTAGTGTGTGTGTGTGTGTGTGTGTGTGTGTGTGTGTGTGTGTGTGCACGCGCCAAGTGTAGTGTCACTGCACGTGTGTACCTAAACCAACCGCCAACTGTATCAGAGTGCTGACTCTCACTCACTAAGTTCTTTTAGTTTCTACCTGTCACATCAGTTGTTCTTTGTATCACTTATGTTGCACCTTCTGTATGATTCTTTTTTTTTATGTGTGGGGATATGAGAGGTTTATTTCCATTATTGTTCAGAAGTTTATGAATGAAGCCATATTTGTGTTACTTCGTTACTACAAGATTATTTCATCCTCATTGCCAATGTGTAGTAACCAAGAAATACACAAAACTGATGTAAGTAACACAAATATGTCTTTATGAATAAACCTCTGAATAATAGCGAAAATAAGACTCTCTAAACTCCACACATAACAAGACAAAAGAATCATACAGAAGCTGCAACATAAGCAATACACAGAACAACTGATGTGAGTGGTACAAACTAAAAGAACGTATTGAGCATGAGACTGCGCTAATCCACACTTATATAGGTGCGAGTCACCAGTAGATGCCATAGTGGAGACTGTGGAGTGTGCATGCTTCCTACAGACAGATTCTGGTGGGCAGCTCATGCTGAGACAGTTGGCAGTTGATTTATGTACACACACACAGCAACACTACACTTAGCACACTTGCACTCACTTGCACTAGTAGCAAGATACAACAAGAATGTATAATGTATGGTTGACATCAGATATTGAAACCAGTACAAGAATGTGAAGAGACAAACTTTGTAGATATGAAATTGAGATCCCATTCAACCCCATCAGGTTGTCATTTGATATTGGGTGGTGAAAAAATAAAGAAGACGTGAGGCTAGAGAGTGGTGATGTTTTTGACTTATCAGTGATTATTCTCTTTGTGTCATTTAATTGGAAATCACTACTACTACTGCTACTACTAGGTCACACAGGAGAGCAGTATTTGTCAATAGTTGATGACTGAACTGTGTTACCAATGTACAATCTCAGGTGTTCAAGTAAAATAGCTGGTTAAGTTGAGGTCCAGAACACTCGCTGTAAGTCACTCTTTATAAGTGATGCTATGGAAGTGCACCATGCTTATTCTAGATTATTATCTCTTGAAAACTGTTGAAACAATGCAGTTTGAAGTGTATTGTACACATCAGGGAGAAATGTGTTACTGATTAAAACTTGGGCATATTGTCTAGTAGCAGTGATGATAATCAGGGCAGTGCAAAGACCCATGTAGCAAGAAGAACTATGCAGAAGCTAAGTAACTTTTGCATCCATCATACACATTAGATAACACAACAATATACGTAAACCTTCTACAGCATCTAAAGTGCTCCTGAGGTGAAAGGGACCTAGCAGTGAAGCAAATATGGAAAAAAATTATTGACTGCTCACATCAGTCCAGGAGGTCACATTTTTATTAATGAGGCAGTAATGTTTTGCTTCCAGTAGGAGGCAAATGTTTCAAAAAGTAGCACTGATTTTGGGAAAAAAATGTTTATTCCAAGTTACTGGAAGCTTAAGTTTTGACTGTGTAAGCATGATAACCTAATGTTATAACTTAATACAGTTTCTTTATTTCCTCAGTTCATTTGACTTGTTTGCTACAGGCTTTTTTTTTTTAAAGTAGTCTGATCTGCTAGCTTATAAACTGAGCAAATTTCATGCTTGCTTTTGGAACTGTGCTGAGAAGAAACACTTTTTTTAATAAAATTGTATAGCCATGCACACTATTTTACATATATGTAAGAAAAGAATAGTGCAATAAATGTCTGTTTCAAAATCACTAAATGTAGGCCTCTTATTGGTGGACATTTGCTAACTGTTACTCGTATCAAAATGATTGTATCTTGTTTCTCCTATCCCCTATCTCTCTCCTACCTTGTGTGTCTGTACCTTCTCCTCTTTTCCATTCCAATATGGAATTCTGTTTGATTATTTTGCGTGGAAAGGATTTGAAATAAATTATAAGAGGTATTTGGTTACCTCATTAAAAGGAAGCAAAAATGAGCCTGTGTAAATAAAATAAACAATACATCAAAGAATAACTCATTGTTTGCATAGTTGACTGTGTAGATCACATATTCATATTGCAGCGGACTTGTTTAGTTGGGGATTGTGGGGAAATGTAATTATTTTGTGTGTGTGTGTGTGTGTGTGTGTGTGTGTATTTTGATGTGTTTGTGATACTGAAATTATTTATCAGATCAAGATGAGGGCTCGTGCTGCGATGAAGGTGAGGATGAAGATGATGAAGGTGATGAAGACGATGCACACTACCTGTTCCGTGTTCCACAGCCTGATCCAAGTATAGACACGACACGTGTTGAGGAGATACCGGCAAAAGAACCAAAGTTCCATGCTGTGCCGCTTAAGTCTGCATTGAAAAAGAAAGGTAGTGGAGGCAGTAATACAGGAGGGAGCGGTCCAGGTACTCCACAGAACACACCAACACAAGAAAGCAGGCCTCTCACTCTGCGCCAGGACCATACGTCCTTCAAGTAAGTCTTTGTGTAGCTAATATCATTCAAACACTTGCTAGAAGCAATATGTCATAGATACTCAGGAAATTTTCTGATTTTAGTGAGAGATGTAAGATTGCGCATGTGAGTTGGGGGGAGGGGGGGGAGAGGGTTGCGCATATGTGCATACATTTCCTTTCGTTTTAGTTAATGTTTGAAAGAGTGTTTTAATGTTGAACATGTAAGCAGCAGAAAGCATTAAAACTGGGGTAATGAAACTTATATCTTCTCAGTTTCTGTACTAATTTTCTTTCCTTTCTTCATTCTCTAAATCTTCAGGATGTTCACTTTCTGTTATATTCATTGACAGAAGTTCCTATTACCCAGAAGATAGTAACTCCATTGCCATTTTATTAATACAATTTTAACTCTTGTATTATTGTAAGAAATTGATTCAATTTGTTTCATCTCAAGTTACTGGTATGTATGGTGTGCAGAACTGTTTCACAGATGCATATGAAATAGAATCAGTATTATGCACCATGGTTATCCTATCTGCTGGCAATCCTGTTTACTGAACATTCTACAACCATATAGATAAAGCCACTAATTTGACATCATTAATTAAAATGCAGGTTCTAAATTGAGCCACAAAAGGATAAATAGTTATTTGTATGTTAATTGAAATTGCATGCCAAATATGAACAAGGTATGACAAACTATAAAATGTAAACAAAATAGTGCTGAAGGCACTTTAATTAACTTTACATATTACATAAGGTGATCTAAAGTTCATCTTCTAATTATAGATTGAGGTTTAATTGTGAATACTCAAGAGAACACACGAGCAGGATGTTGTTGTTGTTGTTGTTGTTGTGGTCTTCAGTCCTGAGACTGGTTTGATGCAGCTCTCCATGCTACTCTATCCTGTGCAAGCTTCTTCATCTCCCAGTACTTACTGTAACCTAAATCCTTCTTCTGAATCTGCTTAGTGTATTCATCTCTTGGTCTCCCTCTACAATTTTTACCCTCCACGCTGCCCTCCAATGCTAAATTTGTGATCCCCTGAAGCCTCAGAACATGTCCTACCAACTGGTCCCTTCTTCTTGTCAAGTTGTGCCACAAACTCCTATTCTCCCCAATTCTATTCAATACCTCCTCATTAGTTATGTGATCTACCCATCTAATCTTCAGCATTCTTCTGTAGCACCACATTTTGAAAGCTTCTATTCTCTTCTTGTTCAAACTATGAGCAGGATAATACTTTTTTATTGTATCATAAAAACACATCATACCTGAAAAGAATGAGCAATCAGTAAACATCAGTGATGTGAAAGAGATAATGAGAGAGAGTGGGATCTTAAGCAATATTGCAATACATTTATAATCCACAATGAATCAGTGACTGACTGCCATAAGTAGCAAGGAATCCCTCTACATCTATATCTACATACATACTCCACAAGCCATTGTACAGTGCATTGCGGAGTGTGCCCTGTAACTTTACTAGTCATTTCCTGTCCTGTTCCACTCACAAATAGAGCAAGGGAAAATGCTCTGTGTGAGCACTAATTCTCTGCTCTGTGTGAGCACTAATTTCCTGTATCTTATCATTGTGGTTCTTACATGAAACATATTTTGGTGGCAGTAGAATTGTTCCACAATCAGCTTCAAATGCCGGTTCTCTAAATTTTCTCAATTGTCCACCTTGAAAAGAAAATAGCCTTCCCTCCAGGTATTCTCACTTAAGCTCCTGAAGAATCTCCATAATACTTGCATGTTATTTGAACCTACCAGTAACAAATCTACCAGGTGGCCTCTCAATTGTTTTGATATATTTATTTAATTTGATCTAGTGTGGATTCCAAACACTCTCGCATTACTCTAGAATAGTAGCACTAGTGTCCTATATGTGGTCTCCTTTACAGATGAACCACAATTTCCCTAAATTCTCCCAATAAACCAAGGTCAACCATTCTTCTTCCCTACATGGTCGTCCCATTTTGTATCACTTTACAGTGTTGCACCCAGATATTTAAATGATGTGTCTGTGTCAAGCAGGGCATTACAGATGGTGTATCTAACATTAGGGGTTTGTTTTTCCTACTTATCAGCATTAACCTAGGCTCTTCTACACTTACAACTAGTTGTCATTTATCACATCAACTAGAAATTTTGTGCAAGTCATCTTGTGTCCTCCTACAGTCACTCAACTTCAACACCCTACCATACACCACAGCATTATCGGAAACAACTACAGATTACTGCCCACGGTGTCCACCATATCATTTATGTATATGATCCTGTCACACTGCCCTTGGGCACTACTGACTTTGAAAAGTAATATAGTTTCTCTAGATGGCAGCCACTTGAGGCAAAGATACTGCTACCACACCAAGTGCAAATTCACAAAGTATTTTAAATAAATTTTAAAGCATACAATTATGTGATATACTGCAATATGTTTCAATATAAATTAACTGAATGAATTAAAAATGAGATAATGGCTGCAGCTAACATGCCCTTAAAAATAGATTCAGTATTCATTATCTACTACTGGCCAGTTTCTTAATTTTTTTAATCAGGTGACAAAACAGAATCAAAGAGGTCTGTGAAAATCAACAAACTGCCATAAATGAGTGACGTGTATATTCTCCTATAGTGATGTAAAGAAACCATTAAATGTTAAGGGCAATAGAAAAATGTTTGTACCCAACGTCAAAATTTTGGCAGTGTTGTCACAAGTGTAATAAGAGTTGCTCTGTGTCAAGGCATTCCATAGAAAAACCCTTAAATGTGACGATGAAAAATCACATTGTGCATAGCTCATAACCAAATCCGACACTCAGTTGTATTCAATATCAAGTAAAATAAGGGAAAGGCAACCACTCATCTATAATGGACTGATGTTAGGAGCATAGAAACATGTAACAGAAAATAGTATTTACACTACCTTTCAAGCTCTTTGTTCCATCCAGGAATTTCTGTCTATTGCACTGCAACAATGTCTGCAGCCACCATAGTTCTGTAATAGGGACACTGACAATTTTTTTGAGTGGTTTTCAATTGGTGGTAGTGTCATTGCTTCAACAAAAATATTTTTTAAAACAGTACATTGTTATTTTTTGAAAAATGTAGCTTTTTTTAAAAATCTGGGAAGTGGTACATATCATAGTATGTCTTGTATGTGCCCAAATCTCACTGACAAGTAGTTACCAGAAAATGGTTTTTCTCAGCTTCAGAAACTCAAGACTTAACACTTTTGAAAGGAAATGAGGTGTGTCTGCATAACACATGATGACACACTCAAGCATATGGTATATAAATATATAAAATTTTCTACAGCAGTGGTTGTTACTGTAGTTCACACTGAAAGGAGACATCTGAGGATGCCATTCACTGCCAATAAACACATCATTATTTGTGCCAAGGTGCCAGCTATTTTGTTTTAATTTTTCTGATTTGTAGAACCCCTGTAACAGCGAGACGAGACGGTGGACTATGTTCACATTTCTTTCTATAATTCATCATAATGTTTGTACTCAGAGAAGTAAATTTGTGTAACTCTAATTCTCATATTAAATGGGTATTAACTTTTTTAGTAATTATACAGCTCTTGATGTAAGATCTAATCAGTAAACAAAAACCATTTGTCATGAAACATCAAAATCATAAATATGTTTGCTGATTACAAAATAGGCCTACAGTTTTTCAGTGGCTTTGAATTTTATTTTGTAAGAAACTGGGCTTCATTTTCTCTACCTTCCCCCTGTCACATATTACTGTGAGTACTTCCCCTGCCCCCCACCCACCCCATCCCACCCACGCCATCCTCCCATTTCAGCTTTTGTATATGTCCTTGGCTCCATAGGTATTTGGTATGAAATAGTACTTAAAAACAGCTGCTGAGCAATGTAAGAGGAAGAGCAGTGGTTGTTTCAAAGTAGCTATGTTCTATTAATATAAAAAGAAGTAATAACAATATGGAAAACACAGACTGATACTCACCACATAGAGGGGTTGAGTCACAGACAGGTACAATGAAAATGTATACTAGAAATATTTCAGCTTTTGGACAAAGTCCTTCTTCAGAGGCAGAAAACTGTCACACATTCACCCAAGAACAACTCACTCACACATGGCCACTTTCTCTGGATACCTTTTGGGTCTTAGTGGATTCTTATTCTGTAAAATAGTGTTTCAATTCTCATTCAGGTATCGTTATTCACATTTAAGGTGCTTTCAATAAAATATTTCTGGTGATTATTGAAGAGATCCCTTTAATAGATCAATTTATTATGATTTGATTTTACATCTGACCTAGAACTCTTGTCTGTGATCACATTGATTTTGATAATAATTAAATGTTAATATTCTTTCTGTCTGGTCTCTAATTAAATGTAGTGAAAAGACTTACTTGAATGAAAGTGTAGGGGCACTGAAGGTGTAGGACACCATTGATTTGCCTGGGTTTGTATGGTACTCCAGGAGGAGGGAAGGGCACATATATAATTGATTCGTACTGCTACATCGATACTAGAGATGAACCTCTAATGTTTGTCATTCATTCATTCATTCATTATGTTTCATACATTCTATTAAAAAGAGAACCTTCAGGGCTGTGTAACAGGTTAAGGTATATGTTAACAAAGTGAAGCATATTAACTGTCAGTTTATTGCTGTGAAATGTTTGTACATAATGAAGCTAAATTTAAGATGTATAAATTAGTGTGAATCTGCTGTATGAAAGAAGCTGCTTCTTCCTCATGTATATTAAATAACTACTGTTTATATCACATTGGACTTTAATACATTCTTAAGCACATGATCAGTGACATGTTCATGAACCTAATTATGTGCCGGTACTGCAATTTCCAGTCATCTGCCAAGTATCTGACTTATCTAGTTCTCTTCTGCTCATTCTTTCACACTGTTGTCGCACTATGCTCATTGAAAGCTGCTATTTCCTGAAATAATAAACTGAAGAATGTACAGCAAACAACTGCTGACCAATTGTGTATTGGTGGAAAGCTACCTTCATCAGCACAGAGGATCAGCTGCCACAGGAATTTAGGTCCCAAAATAGGTAGTGATGTACACTATGTGATCAAAAGTATCCACACACCACCAAAAATATATGTTTTTCATATTAGGTGCATTGTGCTGCCACCTCTTACGTTAAATCAGTAAGTGGCTCGAAACATCATGTCCAGACACTCTGGGATGATGATGGCATTGAAACAGAGGATGACAAGCGTAAAGCTGAAATACTAAACACCTTTTTCCAAAGCTGTTTCACAGAGGAAGACCGCACTGCAGTTCCTTCTCTAAATCCTCGCACCAACGAAAAAATGGCTGACATTGAAATAAGTGTCCAAGGAATAGAAAAGCAACTGGAATCACTCAACAGAGGAAAGTCCACTGGACCTGACGGGATACCAATTCGATTCTACACAGAGTACGCGAAAGAACTTGCCCCCCTTCTAACAGCCGTGTACCGCAAGTCTCTAGAGGAACAGAAGGTTCCAAATGATTGGAAAAGAGCACAGGTAGTCCCAGTCTTCAAGAAGGGTCGTCGAGCAGATGCGCAAAACTATAGACCTATCTCTCTGACGTCGATCTGTTGTAGAATTTTAGAACATGTCTTTTGTTCGAGTATCATGTCGTTTTTGGAAACTCAGAATCTACTATGTAGGAATCAACATGGATTCCGGAAACAGCGATCGTGTGAAACCCAACTCGCATTATTTGTTCATGAAACCCAGAAAATATTAGATACAGGTTCCCAGGTAGATGCCATTTTCCTTGACTTCCGGAAGGCGTTCGATACAGTTCCGCACTGTCGTCTGATAAACAAAGTAAGAGCCTACGGAATATCAGACCAGCTGTGTGGCTGGATTGAAGAGTTTTTAGCAAACAGAACACAGCATGTTGTTCTCAATGGAGAGACATCTACAGACGTTAAAGTAACCTCTGGCGTGCCACAGGGGAGTGTTATGGGACCATTGCTTTTCACAATATATATAAATGACCTAGTAGATAGTGTCGGAAGTTCCATGCGGCTTTTCGCGGATGATGCTGTAGTATACAGAGAAGTTGCAGCATTAGAAAATTGTAGCGAAATGCAGGAAGATCTGCAGCGGATAGGCACTTGGTGCAGGGAGTGGCAACTGACCCTTAACATAGACAAATGTAATGTATTGCGAATACATAGAAAGAAGGATCCTTTATTGTATGACTATATGATAGCGGAACAAACACTGGTAGCAGTTACTTCTGTAAAATATCTGGGAGTATGCGTGCGGAACGATTTGAAGTGGAATGATCATATAAAATTAATTGTTGGTAAGGCGGGTACCAGGTTGAGATTCATTGGGAGAGTCCTTAGAAAATGTAGTCCATCAACAAAGGAGGTGGCTTACAAAACACTCGTTCGACCTATACTTGAGTATTGCTCATCAGTGTGGGATCCGTACCAGATCGGGTTGACGGAGGAGATAGAGAAGATCCAAAGAAGAGCGGCGCGTTTCGTCACAGGGTTATTTGGTAACCGTGATAGCGTTACGGAGATGTTTAACAAACTCAAGTGGCAGACTCTGCAAGAGAGGCGCTCTGCATCGCGGTGTAGCTTGCTCGCCAGGTTTCGAGAGGGTGCGTTTCTGGATGAGGTATCGAATATATTGCTTCCCCCTACTTATACCTCCCGAGGAGATCACGAATGTAAAATTAGAGAGATTAGAGCGCGCACAGAGGCTTTCAGACAGTCGTTCTTCCCGCGAACCATACGCGACTGGAACAGGAAAGGGAGATAATGACAGTGGCACGTAAAGTGCCCTCCGCCACACACCGTTGGGTGGCTTGCGGAGTATAAATGTAGATGTAGATGTAGATGTACTGCCAGTACTCCATATCAGCTACCTCAGTAGTCATTAGACATTGTGAGAGAGCAGAATGGGGTGCTCTGTGGAACTCACAGACTTCGAACATGGTCAGGTGATTGGGTGTCACTTGTATCATATGTCTGTACACAAGATTTCCAGACTCCTAAACATCCCTAGGTCCACTACAGGCTGACCTCGTCTGTTGACTAACAGAGACCGCTGACAGTTGAAGGTGCTCCTAATGTGTAATAGGCAGACATCTATCCAGACCACCATGCAGGAATTCCCAACTGCATCAGGATCCATTGGAAGTACTATGAAAGTGAGTCGGGAGGTAAGAAAACTTGAAATTCATGGTCGATCGGCTGCTCATAAGTCACACATCATGTTGTAAAAGCCAAATGACGTCTCACTTGGTGTAAGGATCATAAGCATTGGACGACTGAACTGTGGAAAAACATTGTGTGAGTGATGAATTACGGTACACGATGTGACGATCCCATGGCAGTGTGGGTATGGCGAATGTCCGGTGAACGTCATCTGCCAGGATGTGTAGTGCCAACAGTAAAACTCAGAGGCAGTGGTGTTATGGAGTGGTCATGTTTATCATGGATGGGGCTTGCACCCCTTGTTCTTTTGCATGGCATTATCACAGCACAGGCATACATTGACGTTTTAAGCACCTTCTTGCTTCTCACTGTTGAAGAGCAGTTTGTGGATGGTGATTGCATCTTTCAACATGATCGAGCACCTTTTCATAATGCACGGCCTGTGGCGGAGCGGTCATACGACAATAACATCCCTGTAATGGACTGGCCTGCACGTAGTCCTGAACTGAATCCTATAGAACAGCTTTGGGATGTTTTGGAACACCGACTTCATGCCAGGCCTCACCCACCAATATCAATACCTCTCCTCAGTGCAGCACTCAATGAAGAATGGGCTGCCATTCCCCAAGAAACTTTCCAGCACCTGATTGAACGTATGCCTGTGAGAGTGGAGGCTGTCATCAAGGCTAAGGGTGGGACAACACCATACTGAATTCCAGCATTACCAATGGAGGATGCCACGAACTTGTAAGTCATTTTCAGCCAGGTTTTTGGATACTTTTGATCACATAGTGTATCAATAAATTGTGACTGAAGTATTTTTTAACAAAGGTCTCATATTTTACATGTTTCCACCATAAGGCTGCAATTTTCACAAATAGCTCTGCCTTCACAAATGAGTCTCAGCCATCATCATCTTAGTCTTAAAAAACCATATTGGATAGTTCATATATTTTCTTGAGTATAAAAATTACTTTTACTGTAATATCATGGTCACCTTTTAGTTGTTAATCTTTATTTTTAGGTGACCAATTTTGATCTTCTAAAGAGATCATCATCAGATATACATTCATTGATGACTAGGAATTGCTGGCATGGAGAAGGTCCATCCACGCTGGTGTGGGGTGTTCTCCATGCCAGCATGGATGGACCCGCTCCAGGGTCAGCGATTCCTACTGTCATCAAGAAATGTAGATCTGACAATGATCTCTTTAGAACATTGAAACCAGTCATCTGAAAATAAAAATTAACAACTGAAATGTGAGCACAACTGTGTTTATTAAATTAGTTATAAATTTAATAGGTCACTGTTTTCTTGGATGTTCGAAAACAACTTTTACTTTAGTTTCAGTGGTTCTACAGTACAGTGTTGCATACTGAGTTTTTTGTTGCCATTCAAAGAAATATTTAGGTACTAATGTTTGCACTGAATCAGTGATTGGATTGTAATATATCTCTTACTTTTCTTATGCTTGCATAGAAGGCCATCTTCTAGACCTCGAACAAGGATAAGGTAACTGCTTTGATAACATAATTATAAACTTATTCCAAACAAATGTACATTAAAAACTTCTAAAACGGCACCTGCCTAAATAAAATAAATATTCAAGAGATCATAAGTGTTAAATGCAGTGTATTCCATCAAAATAGTAAGTTGGATTATAAACATGAGAGCTGGTTTTTTGTTGAAAAATGACTAAAATCTTTTATCTGTAGTTTTCTTAGCTAAAATGATATTTTATAGTAACTTGGAGGATTTATTTTTTAAATTAATTTCAATCCCCTTTTATGTTTGCACAGTTTAGATAAACACACATAGTGTATGTATATGAAAAGGTAAATGGAAGAGTAATTACAGCCATACACAAAAAAACAATGAGTGACAATCTTCCGCTATAAGGATTTCCCTCTAGAGTGAAGAAATGTTAGGTGAGGTAGAGGTGTGAATGTAAAATTATTTAAAAGACTGCATTCTAAAAATATCACTCAAAATCTCACATGAAATGAGATTAAATAAGACAGGATAAAACAGCAGTTATAATTTGAATTGCTGCTACCTGTAATTTTGTCACAGACTCATGAAACAAAATGTCATCTACAGAGTGGAAAATGCTAAAGTATTTTTGATGTTTTAGACATTTCTGAAATATAACTTTCATGCAAACAGGGAGCCTGTGAATAATGATCCCTGATGTGTTTTTTTTTTAAATTTTTTTTATTTTTTTAAAGTGAACTAACTTGGCTTAATATTATTGCTGAGAACATTATTTTCTTACAGTGACAATGATATTGCCCAAGTCTCTGTATGATGTCGGTACCAATGATGTGTGTCGCTTTGGATCGGAGGAGATTCTCTATGGTTTCGGGTGGCTAGTGGAAATGGTAAAGACTGCCTGTCTTGCTTTAGAGATTAGATTAAGGCAGAGCTCACCATCTGCAGCATCATCGATAGAACCGACTGTCATCCTTTGGTGCAGAGTCGAGTGGAGGGTCTGAATCAGAGGCTCAGGGAGTTCTGTGACTGTGTAGGTTGCAGATTCCTTGACTTGTGCCAAGGTGGGTTTCCAGGTTCTGCTTAATAGGTCAGGAGCCCACTACACACAGGAGGCAGCTACACAGGTAGGCTGTATGGTAGGGACTGGGCAGTTTTTTTAGGTTAGAGGGTCTCAGGGAACCACAGAAAGGGCATCCATCTAAAAGGGGGCAGGTAAAATACAGTAAGGTAGTTACAGAAACGATCGGTATTGTAGTTGTAAATTGTCGTAGCTGTGTTGGGACAGGGAGCTCCAAGCCCTAATAGAAAGCACTGAAGTCAAATAGTTGTAGGTACAGAAATCTGGCTAAAGCCAGATATAAGTTCATCCGAAATTTTTTCAAACGATCTAACAGTGTTCAGAAAGGATAGATTAAATACAGTTGGTAGTGGAGTGTTTATTGCTGTCAGAAGTAGTTTGCCTTGCAGTGAAACTGAAGTAGATAGTTCCTGCGAAATAGTATGGGTAGAGGCTATACCTGACAGTCAGACTAAACTATTAATTTGATTGTTTTACTGATCCCAGACTCAGAAGATACAGTTGCTGAACAGTTCAAAGAAAACCTGAGTCTCATTTCAAATAGGTACCCCACTCATTCAATGATAGCCGGTGGTGACTTCAATCTACCCTCAATGTGCTGGAAAATTATATGTTTAAAGCTGGTGGCAGGCATAAAATGTCATCCAAAATTGTACCGAATGCTTTCTCAGAAAATTATTTTGAACAATTAGTTCATGAGCCCACTTCAAGCGTCAATGGTTGTGAAAGCATGCTTGATCTCTTAGCAACAAATAATCCAGGACAAGTAGTGAGTGCTGTGATAAATACAGGGATTAGCAATCACAAGGCAGTTGCTGCTAGGCTGAATACCATAACACCTACAACCATCAAAAAGAAATACAAAGTATATCTGTTTGAGAAAGCTGATTAAAATGCTCTTAATGCATTTTTAAAAGACAGTCTTCACTCCTTCCGATCTGATCATATAAGCTTAGAAAAGTTGTGGAATGATTTCAAAAAGATAGTGTCGACAGCAATTGAGAGATATATACCACATAAATTAATACATGATGGTACTGAACCCCCATGGTACACAGAACGGGTCAGGTCGCTGTTACGGAAGCAGTGAAAAAAGCATGCCAAATTTAAAAGAATGCAAAATCCCCAAGATTGTCAATGTTTTCCATATGTTCGAAATGTAACATGTGCTTCAATGCGAGATGCTTTTAATAATTTCCACAATGAAATTCTGTCTCGAAATCTGGCAGAAAACCCAAAGAGATTCTGGGCATACATAAAGCACACCAGTGGCAAGACGCAATCAGTACCTTCACTGCGTGATAACAACGGTGAAGTCACTAATGACAGTGCCACTAAAACAGAGTTATTAAACATGGTTTTCCGAAACTCCTTCACCAAAGAAGATGAAGTAAATCTTCCTGATTTCCAATCGAGTACAATTGCCAAGATCAGAAACATAGAAGTAGATATCCTTGGTATAACAAATCAGCTTAAATCAATAAAGCCAAGGCCTCCAGACGAGATTGTATACCAGTCAGGTTCCTCTCAGAGTATGCTGATACAATAGCTCCATGTTTAGCAATTATATACAAACACTTGCTCACAGAAAGATCCGTACCTAAAGACTGGAAAATTGCTCAAGTCACACCAATACCCAAAAAGGGAAGTAGGAGTAATCCGCTGAATTACTGGCCCATATCACTAACATCGATTTGCAGTAGGGTTTTGGAACACACACTGTATTCGAACATTATGAAGCACCTTGAAGAAAATGATTTATTGACACACAGTCAGCATGGATTCAGAAAATGACATTCTTGCAAAACTAGCTCTTTGAAGTAATGAGTGCCATCGGCAGGGGATGTCAAACTGATTCCATATTTTTAGATTTCCAGAAGGCTTTCGACACATTCCTTACAAGTGTCTTCTAACCAAACTGCGTGCCTATGGAATATCGCCTCGGTTGTGTGGCTTGGATTCATGATTTCCTGTCCGAAAGGTCACAGTTCGTAGTAATAAATGGAAAGTCATAAAGTAAAACAGAAGTAATATCCAGCATTCCCCAAGGAAGTGTTACAGGCCCCCTATTGTTCCTGATCTATATTAACGACATAGGAGACAATCTCGGTAGCCATCTTAGATTGTTTGCAGATGAGGCTGTCATTTACCGCCTTGCAAAGTCATCAGATGACCAAAATGAATTTCAAAGTGAATAGATAAGATATCTGTAAAGTGGCAGTTGACACTGAATAAAGAAAAGTGTGAAGTTAATCACATGAGTACTAAAAGAAATCTACTAAATTTCAATTATGCAATAAGTCACACAAATCTGAAGGCTGTTAATTCAACTAAATACTTAGGAATTACAATTACAGATAACTTAAATTGTAACGATCTCATAGATAATGTTGTGGCTAGAACAAATCAAAGACTGATTCATTGGCAGAACACTTCGAAGGTGCGACAGGTCTACTAAAGATACACTTGTCCACCCTATTCTGAAATATTGCTGTGCAGTGTGGGATCCACATCAGGTGGGGCTGATGGATGACATTGAAAAAGTTCAAAGGAGGGCAGCTCATTTTGTATTATTGCAAAATATGGGAGATAGTGCCACACACATGATACGTGAATTGGAGTGGAAATCAGGAAAACAAAGGCATTTTTCTTTGCGAAGGGATCTTCTCATGAAATTTCAATCACCAGTTTTCTCCTCCGATTGTGAAAACATTCTGTTGGCACCCACCTACAAAGGGAGAAATGATCATGATGATAAAATAAGAGAAATTGGGGCTTGCACAGAAAAATTTAAGTGCTCGTTTCTCCCGTGCGCCGTTTGAAAGTGGAACGGTAGAGAGACAGCTTGAAGGTGGTTCATTGAATCCTCTGCCAGGTACTTTATTGTGAATATCAGAGTAATCATATAGCTGTAGATGTAGATGAGTAGTTGGGATGTTTGACAGTCAAGTGAAATAGACTGTTTCAGTCAGTGCTTCCACTGAGGACTTTACCTTTCTGAGCGAACTGGAATAGTTTTCACTCAGCTGTGAGATGTCAATTTATGGACTACTTAAAAGAGAGAGAATGTTGTACTGAGCACTTGTCCCTCCAGTACTACTTTCCAGTGAAGTCTTTGGCAGAGGAAGAAGCAGGGCCAGTTGGATGGTAGTCAATGCCTTGCAGGATGATTGTATGTTCTGCTGACTAATATTTCCTGTTACATAGAAGTTCTACTTGGAGAAACATTTCTTTGATTATTTATAATCTAAATGCCGTTCTTGTCTAGTGTGACATACAGAACATTAACCTGTGAGACAGACTGTGTTTGAAAACCAGATAGAATCAGAGTGCTGGATTAATGACATTTTGTTTGATACCTTGTAACTTTGACCACACATAATTAAACAGATTTTAGTCTAATTGTATATTCACACTTCAGAAAAAAACATAAATGCAGTTGAAAGACAGCTTATTGGCTGCAGAATTACATTGTATTTTTTCTGTTAAATTAAGTAATGTTATAGCATCAGGAAGAGCACCTGCCCACGACCATGTGTGAGACATCTGATAAGCAAAGATGCAGTAAATCGAGACCCTGCAATAAAGACGTGATAAATGTGATGAAAATGAAATAAGAGAGTGTTTTTATTGATACCCATTTTGATCATTATTACAGTGAAAGTGTACTGTGACATCCTGATTTAGAAACAACCACCAGGAGGTTATACTTACTGGAACACAAGTTTTTGTAGGAAGTTATTCTGATAAACTGTTTTCATGGTGTCAAGCAAGTAACACTATGCTGACTGGGTGGGTTTGGTTTTCTCAATCCTTATTCTTGGGAGAAGATCAACAACTTCTGTCTGCAATTTTCTGCAGTCTACATACTAATTCTCACAATTCTAGAATAAAAGAGTTGTTAGGAAATTTCAGAAAAATAAGAAGGAAGAAGTGTTAATCCTAAATAAATATTATTTCTTTTAAACTGTCATAGTCTTGTATATTGCACATGCTTCAACATTACCCATAGCTAGCACTTAAATTTGGAATTAAATTATCAGACAATAGCAGTTAACATAGAAAAAAATATTTCTAAAAAAATATGATGTTTGTTTCAGTGCTCGTCCTGTGAGATTCGGAATCCCTCTGCCATGTACAATGGAAAATAAGGAGAACACAAGGCCATATGTGATAAGAGAGGATGGTGATGGACCAGTCCTTTATCGAGAAGATGCTGACAGTGATGAGGAAAGTATGTGATATGCTTCATGTTAAAATGAAAAGTAAAGTTATAAAAGTAAATTTGTGTTATTACTTTTTCTAATATTGTTTGACATTTGTGTGGAAATAAAACAGCATATGTGTGTAATTAACAAAGCATGGATTAATATAGCTGGGTAAAGAACTTAATCTCATTGTTTCTGTAGTGTAATTTATTATCCGTCACGTGAAAATATGTATCAAAAAATAAAAAAAGCTTATTGTCATAATATTGTGCACCTCTTTAAGTTTCTATAAATTTTTAATAATTTCTGAATTTTTGTTATACATTAGTAATCCAACAATAACATATTGCGTTTTGTTACAGTTTTATACTGAAAAACATTATTTCAGAATCGCAAGGCATCTGTGATTCAGTGCAGAACACAGCAGAGCTCTTTTTAATTAGTCACTGTGTGTTTTTGTTTTTATAATTAAATCCACACTATTTTCACAATCATTGAACTATCCTGTATTTTGGTTTTAGGAGGGTTGGTTTAGAACCCTTGCAGCTTGAGGCTATTCGATAGGGAAATCTTTTACACTTGTTGTTTTGTGGCAGTGAAGCAATTGCCCATTTAGATGTGTCTCCTATGCTGTCAGAAATCCCTCTTCAGTTGATTCTCTAATTTTCTCTTTAGACTCCTCCATGTGAGTCACAATATAGACCACAATTACATTATCATTCATGTTATGTGATGGTTGGAGGCTTTTGGAAAGGACGTATTTTGCGAACATTAGAACATTTGTATGTAAGGACTGCTTGAGATAAATTTTCTTCTGTTCAACTGCATTTTGAGAAAGGGTTGATTAAAGATTGTTGAAGGAAAATGCAACCAGCCACAACATTGTTGCACAACATAGAAATATTTCCAATGCAGTTGGGAAAAAATAAATACAGTGACTCCATTAATACAGAACTCATAATGGTAGGCAGTAATGTCAGTGCTGGTTGACCATACTGTAATTTATTTTTATTTGTTTAAAATACTGTCTCACATTTAACACTGCTAGTTAAGTGATGCTGTTTTGTGTGATATCTAATAAATAGTACTCGGTGTTGACATGCTCCTAGTTCAGCATTGTATATAGCAATCTTAATTTCCAGTAGTAATTTTAATCATTGCTTGCAACTTCAGTTTTATTGTCCTTAATGATCAACTTAACAGATTTTGAAAAAAATGCAGATGGAACTAATAAGGGATTTTGCCATGAAAAATATTAATTGGCAGTAGAAAATGGATATGACACAATAAAAGTTGCAGCATCTCATCTTAGAGTAAAGATTTCTTTAAAACTCTTATAGGCATAGTGAGGAAGACACTGAATAAAGTTCCTGCAAAGAATTATTACTTCTTAATCAAAATTATTATTGTTGAATACATACTATAAACTTGCACAGATAATGATCATGCATCAAAAATGCAGATTATGGAATTTTACTTGCACTAAAATGTTTCTTGCTTTATCATATAGCAATAAAGAAACTCAAACATATACCATGATTTTACAGTTGTTCTTACATAAGATAAAAACATTTTCACTCCTGTAAAGGTCGCCTTGCTGCTAAGATTGCACGGAAAGATAGTTTGGCTCTGAAACTTGCTTTGCGGCCCAACAGGCAAGAACTGATTGCTCGCAACATAATTCACGAAGAAAGTGAAAATGAACGAATGGAGACAAAGGAAGCAATTGGTGCACGGCTGATAAGGTGTGTTATACTTCAAATAATGTTCTGTATAATATGTTACTTTATGCATTTAAGTAATCAGTGTTTACTCAGTTTTATTCAAACACAGCTGTCATAAAAGGTTTTAAAATGTGAATTTTTAGTGTGTCACCAACGAAGAAAGAAATGAAATCTTGACTCGATATAAATGTATCAGGGGTTTCTTATTCTGAAATACTGTAAAACTATAGAAATAGATTGCATCCACTTAACACAAGATATTGTAACCACCTTAACATACACAAACTGATGACAGATATCAAGGTATCAGAACAGATTGATCATTTGAGTTTGGAAACAGATACGAATTCAAGTGAAGTTGTGTAGAAAATTTGATAAAAAGACAAAATCCGTACAAGGCAGAAACAAAATTTCAAAACTAATTCTGTCATTTGATTTCTCTCTTGTGCTGTGAAAAATTTTAGATTCACTGATCCAACTATTCATATTTTTATTTCTATCTTATCCCTTTATGTTTCTTGTTCTCTATTAAAAAAGAACAAACATTACTTTATGAAAAACAGATATCTAGTAGCAGCTTACTTTGTGTTATTGTGTGTTTGATAATTTTCTACATCTCTGTCATCGGAAGCCTTTTTGTGTCTCTTTACAGCATGTTTTAAATTTCTGTAAATTTGAAATATTTGTAGGCTTAAGTGACCTTTTTTATGCTCTCTCTCTCTCTCTCTCTCTCTCTCTCTCTCTCTCTCTCTCTCTCTCTCTCTCATCTCTCTCTCTCTCTCTCTCTCTCTCTCTCTCTCTCTCTCTCTCCTCAGTTTGTTTGTTTGTTTGTTTAGGGCAAATAGTAAGATAAAAAAATCTAATGAAGTATGTATATTTAAACATTTGACAGGCGGCTGAGCATGCGACCAACACAAGAAGAATTGGAAGAAAGGAATATATTAAAAAGTAAGTATTTTCTACAGTGACTGAATGCTGCTTTCAAAGAAATGTCTGGAGCATTCTGTTTTTCTTAGCCATGTGAAATTATTCTTTAGATATTTTGTTGCTTGTCATACTGCAACACACAGCTCCAAATAATCAGATGTTCAGTAGTTCATCTCCATAAGTGCAGATCACTCACATTCATTATTTTTTATTCATATCTCTGCTGTGATATACAGTGAGGAAGCAAAAACTCATGAAATACTAGTTTAAAAAAGTCTATACTTTTTTTATTTTTATCTTTGGAAATTATGGGGACATTGCTCATATATGAGGAAATATTGAAGAAAGTATTACGCAGAAAAATTTCTGTGAAAATTGAGTAATTTGCATCGATAAAGCCTAGAGAATTGTGAAGAACGTGTAAAAAGGTAGCCAAACATCAATAAACAGAGCATAAAATGCAAGTCAAGTTGAAATTTGTTTCCAGGATAATGTGCAAAGGTTGGTGGAAGAAAAGCATGAAAATAAAACCAAGTGCTTGAAGTTAGCTAACACTTATTTTTCTAGCATTTTGATCTGTTGATGAATAAGTCAATTTCTACTGTTGTATTCCTGATTCAGACTCTGAAAGTAAAAGCTAATGTTTTAGGGCAAGAATAAGTATCTTAGCTCTCCAATGCAAACTGTAATTCAGTATCCATAGTCTGCTTATATAAAGTGCTCTTAGAATCCAAATAATTTAGGAGTAAGGGTGACAGTTCACTGAATAATAGAAGTATTGATAGGAATAAATGCCTCTATAATACTGTGAATTAGCATCATCAGTCCTAATTTATTTACATACTATCAGTCTCTTATTTAAAATAAATAGCCCATTGCATATGTATGTTTTCTCTTACTGTTTAGAGTAACATTTGATATATGTAGCCTGTGTACCCAACAGGTGCCAAATAAACAGTTTACTTTGAACAGTATTTTTACGTACATAAGCTTCATTGCAGAGATCATTATTGCAATCCACTGAATTTATGTTAAGATGTTTACTGATTTTGTAATTTAATCAAACCAAAATATGTTTCTCTCTTTGTATCCAACCTAAACATGTGAGATCCATACTAATGCTAGAAATTGGAAAGTAACTTGGCTGTTACATTTTCGTGACAAAACCACTGAACTGATTTCAGTGAAATTTGGTATGGGTATAGCTGGAACCCTGAGGAAGAACATAGGCTACTTTAGAAAGTACGTATATTTAAAAGTGGTGAAGTAGTGAATGAGGGTAACTTCTGTTTTACATCAGTGAACATAAATTACACTGAAAAACTACTAAACTTGTTGCGTAATGTACACATTGCATAAAATATAGCTAGCTCATTGTTCTGCATAGGGGGAGGAAGGAGAGGGAGGAGGAGGGTTGGCCCTCATTACAAACTATGCTTACCCAAACAGGCAAAAATGTGAGGGCAGCTGATGTTATTACATGTACAATGGTTTAGTTATTCAATGTCACTCATCACAACTAATGATATGTGGCCACAGCTGCAGGTAACAGCTAGTGTTTTTTATATTTTTGTGAAAGCACTTGTGAAAATCTATGTTTTCATGTATTTTAATAAACTTTTCGATGTTGTAATAATCAGCATCACCAGAAACATGAGATTTCACTTCCATGTGTGACACTCTTCTAAGAGACAAAGGAATACCTCCTTATGGTTTATGTGTAATGTAAGTGTGCTTAACATAATATTAAATGTTATTCATTTACCCACTGTATTGGAACATAGAACAAAAACAGGGAGAAAAACTGAGAGTTGTTAATCCAAAGGCATCACGCTTACTTGTCAAAAGCATATTTTCAAATGCTGTTAAATTAAATGATGATATCTGAAGAGAGTTGGTCAGGAAAGAACTCTTGGCAAATCTCATGCCAGAACAATGGATATGTTAGTGGAGCAAGAGATAACACATCCAGAAATGTTTATTTGGCATTAGTACAAGCAACAGAGCATAAGAAGTTATAGGGGCAGGATACGATTAGAATGCGTAAACCAGATTAGCTAGGATTTTGAGTCTGGTTAATATGCAGAGATGAAGATAATAGAACAAAATGGGATCGAATGGATGATACCGAATCAAATGTCTGATGACATTAAAAAAAGAGTACTGGAATATGTATGTAGAGCTCAGTCTTTATACTACAGATACAGATTGTAGAAGTTAACTAGGTATAACTAGTAACACACTCTTTTCTTCCTAGCTGTCAAGCAGTAACAAAAAGCATCTTTCTTGGAATTAAATTAATATCATTCTTCATCTCTCATTAAAATTAAATAACAATCTGATTTTAATATTTGAAGAGGTTACTGAGTTTTCACAATGGCAAAAACTGAACATTTAAAGTAAAACATAAAGTATTTATCTTGGTAACTGTACAGAAAAGAGCAATGTAACAAGCTTAGTATTTGTCTCTAACTTGTATTTATATTCTTGTACAGAACAAAGTGCAGCTGAGGAAAAGAAGATGAAAGAAGAAAAGAAGAGGATGCTTCTGCGAAAGCTTAGTTTCAGGCCGACAGTTGAAGAGCTCAAGGAGAAAAAGGTTATTCTAATTTCCATTGTTATCTTTTACTGTTTATGTTATGTTTCATAGTGTATGCTACCATTCAAACATTCCTTTTGTAGTAAATTATATTTGCAATATATTATCACTTTTACATGGTACAGCTCATTTACAAATGAGCTAGGCAGGATTTATATATTGATTAACTGATCTACTAAAATTGTTCATCAAGCTGTATGCAGTCCATTTCATGATCACAACAAGTGCCCATTGACACACATTCAACAAAACTCTCAGTATTCCTATATTCAATTAAGAGTTAAATTTTGATCAGTTGCAGACCTTCTCAGATATGTATGATAATAACTCTTACTCAGTTTCATGTTGCTTGAAGTTTGTTTACTGTTTTCATTAATTTGGCATATGACTCACAAACTGCTTTCGTCCCCACTCCACAAGGTAATTTGATTAATAAAAAAAATCATGATGTGTGCACAGGGCACAATCATTTAATAGCTTGAATGGTTTGTTAATAATTATGATGAAACATACCAAAATTCAAATACTAAAATTAGAAGGTTCGTTACTCTCAAAGAAATCTATTTTCTATAAAAAAACATTGTCCTTCCAACAAGTGATTGTTTGAAAGACAGACTGCAAGACATAGAACATAAAACATTGACCATTAATATCAAATCCTGACTTTCATTACTTGAAAGTAGTATGAAGATGCAGAATATCTCTTAAACAATTGCAACTCCATGTAGAAATGTCAACAATTTAGGAAAATATAGATTGCTACTTACCGGAAAGATGAACATCAAGTTGCAGGCAGGCATGATTAAGTCACTTACACATAAGCTTTCAGCCACAGCCTTCATCAGAAAAAGAAAAAGACACACCGTTCATTCTCAGAAGCAAGCACATCTCAAGCACAGATACATGATCACCACCTCTCGCAGCTCAGGCTTGAATACCAGGTAGTAGCAATCTACCGGGTGATCAAAAAGTCAGTATAAATTTGAAAACTGAATAAATCATGGAATAATGTAGATAGAGAGGTACAAGTTGACACACATGCTTGGAATGACATGGGGTTTTATTAGAACCAAAAAAATATGAATGTTCAAAAAATGTCTGACAGTTGGTGCTTCATCTGATCAGAATAGCAATAATTAGCATAACAAAGTAAGACAAAGCAGAGATGATGTTCTTTACAGGAAATGCTCAATATGTCCACCATCATTCCTCAACAATAGCTGTAGCCACGGAATAATGTTGTGAACAGCATGTCCGGAGTTATGGTGAGGCATTGGCGTCGGATGTTGCTTTCAGCATCCCTAGAGATGTCGGTCGATCATGATACACTTGCAACTTCAAGTAACCCCAAAGCCAATAATCACATGGACTGAGGTCTGGGGACCTGGGAGGCCAAGCATGACGAAAGTGGCGGCTGAGCACACGATCATCACCAAACGACGCGCGCAAGAGATCTTTCACGCGTCTAGCATAACTTGGTTCTTTTGGTTCTAATAAAACTTCATGTGATTCCAAGCATGTGTGTCAATTTTTACCTCTCTATCTACATTATTCCATGGTTTCTAAAATTTTCAAATTTATACTGACTTTTTGATCACCCAGTATCTTTTCCTACATTGTAGAATATCCCTTAAGATTCATCAGAAGATTAATGATACTTTTCTCCACTTTGTAGCAGCATATTACCTGCTCATCTACACCAAATTCCATTGTTAAAATCACGAATGTACAGAGTGGCTGGTAAGATGAAACAGATTTCAGTTAATACACAAAGACAGCAAGAAGCAGCTGAACCAGAAAATTTATCATTATGGTTTATGCTGTCTTGAAGTTACTTATTCTAACATTTCGACATGTAATTAATAGCTCCACATTCTTATTTAATGGGATAAGTGTTGTTGACACTTTTTATGGGCTTTCAATAGACAGGCTGTCATTCTAATGTTTGACAGACATGTATTGGTTCCACATTATCCTACCTCTATATTCTGGTATCTGTGTAGATTGGTTACTATTCCTGCTTTCCAGTAATTTTAGTTTTGAAATGGAAGAAGATGTAGTACTCTGAAGCCAAGTGAAACGTGCAAGTAATTTCTGTTATGCCATTAATGGATCAACCTGATATGCATCTGAAAGTAACTATTTTAAGTATGGGCTACTAGGAGTTTGCAGGACTCCATTTTAACTCTGTAGTTGTACTTCACAGTTTCATTTGATATTAATATGTGTAGAAGTTTCTTGCACCCTGCAGAGATTTTTCTTTATTTCATTCTTTTGAATATATCCACCTGAGATAAGTGCCAATTAAGAAGAAAACTTTATGCACGCTTTTCCTCGCAGCACTCCTATACTTCCTTTAGGACCGATAACATAGAAGGTATAGAGGCTCTGAAGTTGAGAAAACCAGGATTAATTCTTAAACGCCTTGCAGGAGGTCAAGAACAAAGTAGTGAAGTGTGAGACATAACGTGAATCAGATTATTGAGCATTTGTGAATGAATGTCACTATGAATATAAAATAACATAACATGAAATATTCTTATTGCACAGTGGATATAAAGTTATTGATGTTGTATGGGATTCAGTATTTTGTGTGAAGGATTGGACTAAGTTAAAGATTTGTGTACATTTTGTTGCAGATCATTCGATTTAATGATTACATTGAAGTAACACAGGCACACGAATATGACAGGAGGGCAGATAAACCATGGACTCGCCTCACACCTAAGGATAAGGCTGCCATCCGTAAGGAACTCAATGAGTTCAAAAGTTCTGAAATGGAAGTGCACGAAGAAAGCCGTCACCTCACAAGGTAACACTTAAAATCTTATGTTTATTGTATCATTTATGCCAGTGTTTCCTTTTGATGTAATTTAAACGTAATTTCATTAATCCAAATGGCAGTGACACAATTGTAACCAAGATCTTGGGGGTGTAAAAAACTTGAGCTTCTAAATCATTGCAACCAAAAGATACTGTTGTCTGTAAATACCTGTTTTTAAAGTTGAAATTTATACCTATCTTCCCTTGGTGGGGTAAATAATTTAAGCTTCTAAGTCAATGCACTCAAAAGGTACAGCCACATATGTCACATATTTTGATACTTGCAAACTCACTCATCAAACTCTATAGATTAGCTATCTATTTACATGTCGGGCCTGGTGGTTTTTCAGTACAGCACATGCCTGGAAAATGATAGGTCGCAGGATTGAATCTCAATCGGACAATTAATTTTTCAGTCTTCATTTTAACCTGGCCTTCACCTCTCTGATGTGAGGAGTTTCCATAAACGTGGTTCAGATTCCATGTTAAACTGTAGGTTCTCTTTCCTCAGTTGGATGACTGAGGTTTGTTAGGGACACACAGGTTGCCAAAGTGGCATCCAGTAGAAAGACTTTTGCTAGGCCACAGAACCACACAAAATTATCATTATTAACTATGTACATGATTAAGTGTGTACAAAAGCCTTAGAATGAAAGTCCTACTCACACTTGTCCAGACTTTACTCACTGATACACAGTAAATAAAATTTCCTGATTGTGTGAAAATAGTATTATGTTATTGAGTTATAGCAGAAGTCTATGTAATAAGAAACGAGAGCTGCTCAAGTGTGTGTTG
This sequence comes from Schistocerca cancellata, assembly GCF_023864275.1. Taxonomy (NCBI): domain Eukaryota; kingdom Metazoa; phylum Arthropoda; class Insecta; order Orthoptera; family Acrididae; genus Schistocerca; species Schistocerca cancellata. The sequence continues at coordinate 662,756,250 of NC_064626.1, forward strand.
TGCTAGCTTAATACACAGGAAATTGTGCCAGACCCAGATTGAATCCATGTGTACTGGGTTATTGGTCATTGGCCTGAAACTTCCTGGCAGATTAAAACTGTGTGTCGGACCAAGACTCGAACTCGGGACCTTTGCCTTTCACGGGCAAGTGCTCTTCCAACTGAGCTACCCAAACATGACTCACGCCCTGTCCTCACAGCTTGACTTCTGCCAGTACCTCGTCTCCTACCTTCCAAACTTTACAGAAGCTCTCCTGCGAACTTTGCAGAACTAGCACTCCCGAAAGAAAGGATATTGCGGAGACATGGCTTTGCCACAGCCTGGGGGTGTTTCCAGAATGAGATTTTCACTGTGCAGTGGAGTGTGCACTGATATGAAACTTCCTGGCAGATTAAAACTGTGTGCTGGACCGAGATCAGCGCACACTCTGCTGCAGAGTGAAAATCTCATTCTGATCATTTGCCTGGTACACCATCCAGCTCAAGTGTGATTTTTAGGTAGTTTCTCAGACATGTTTAGGCAGATGCCTGGCCGGTCCTCAATCTGCAGTTCAGAAAAGATGATAAACAAACTGTTAAAACACTATAACACATGGCACAAAGATTATGTAGTTTGCAGACAGATAGCACACATGACCTTCATAAATAATTGCCAGGTCATGAAATAATAGTCTGTGCCACAGGTAATTATATGGAAGCAAATGAATTTTCTCTCTTTCATGGTTAATAATTTTGGAACCATGAGTATCTGTAGAAGAAATTATTTTTCTATAATGTCACATAGTTGAAATATTAAATTGATTGAAATTAAGTTTTGAAGAACAATATATATGCAAATCAGTTCTTAAACTCTATTAACAACACATATTGTATAGGGAAAGTTGTCTAATACTAATATTGTTTGACTGCCTGTATGCTCCATTCACAGATTTTTGTGGATAAAAAAATTGAAAAAGTATGCTCGTCTACATTTTATATTTAGTTGTTCATTCTTGACACCAGCCTCACTGACGTGTTAGTTTCATGTTACAAGACCCCTTTTACTCATATACTTTCCTTTCATTTCTCTCCTTTTAACTCAATGAGAAAAAACAATTTGTTTCAAAGACATGAATTCTTTAATCTGTAAAGTGTGTTGCTGTGTACTTGATGAGTATGGTCCTCTACGTATTTCTTTTCTAGTTTACACTGTTTATTTGAGAGAGTGCTTGGATATTGGAGCGTATAATCGGATTTACTGTTTTTATTTCAGGTTCCATAGGCCATGACGACAGCAACGTATAGGCAAGGAAATCCACTGGGCCAGTGTCATTCAGGGGCCGCTCATGAAGAGTGTACTTGTGATAGTGATGCTGCAATATAGTGTTACGTCCAAGCTGACTGACTTTTACACTCTCATCCTGGCCAGAAGTGATCCTTTTTTCATATGAAAATGAATCACATCTGTTACATATTGATTAATTTCATATTATTAGAGCAAATTTGTGTGTAAGAAACAAATTTTAATATCTCGTCTGTAAATAATGTAAAATTACCTTTGCAGCCATTTCTCGCAGGGATGGCTTCTGGACTCAGTAGTGCATTTTTTGGCACAACTCTTTAAGGGAAAGAAAGTAATGGTTACCCACCAAATCTTTGTAGATCAGTAAATTTCAGAAGTGGAGATGAGTCTGCAGTTTTGTTTTGCCTGGTTGTGTAGCTGTGGGTGTTCATGGCTGCAGTTATGCTGAATGTAGTTCATGAGATAATTGCCTTAGAAAATTGATTGTTTCTATTAAGCCTGTCTAAAATGGCAACTGTATTTATTACTGTTTTTGTAGATAACAATGATCAAGTCTTAACCCTGTGGTTTCTCAGAGTATTAGAGAAATCATTATGAAAGTTTTATGTCACTACCAACTTTCTCGGGACATGAACAAATTATTTTTAATTATTCCAGTTTTCTTTATATATTGAGTTATTAAATGATATGTGAATGCACTTAGTCTTGTTATTAAATAAAACTATATATTTCCTGATGAACATTGTGCATGTAGGATATTCCCAGAAAAAAATATCAGTGTCTGGCTGGTTGCACCATTGCCCTGTAATTAAAAATAAAATTCAATCTATGTTTTTAAACAATTTGTGAGAGAGGTGTATTTGAGTGTATTGTTGCAATATTACTGCTAGAAACTGAAGTTTTAACACTTGATTTATCTTTCAAGTGATTTTTTGATAAAGTTCTTCTGTAGTGTACATCAATATTCATTATGAAGTCAGTAAATCCTCCTAATAGTTATTCTTTTATTTTGTGATTTATTACTCGACATATTACCCTAAACATAAGAAAATCTGCATTAAGTAGTTTTTCAGAATCAGAACTGCTGAAAAATTATGAAAATTTATAATGATCTCACTCAACGTATGTTACCAGTAGTTAACTATTATCCCTTTGAATATGGCTACTATAACCATGATATGATTTTTCATTCTTACCAGTGACATTGCAACTGTACATCCTGACAGCTTTTGTTTTATTAGCAGTTAACAATTACAAATAATAAAAACAGAAGTTAATATTAAACAACCAAAAATGGAAAAAGGGGGAAATTACTCACTTGGTTTGAAAACAGAATAATGATGGTAACCAATGTTGTACCAGCAACAAAAAGAACTACCTTTTCAGATATAAAATATGGGTGGTGTAGATGAAGTAAACAGAACACGTTAGCAAGAAACTATTGAGTCTGAGGAGTGTTTAAGTCTATACAGCTGAGAAAGTTGGAGGTTTTACAAGTGTCATATACTAGAGCACTGCTTGCTAGTAATAATTACAAGAATGTCAATGTGAATGTGAATTTCAGCGATCCCTTAGTGAAACAATTAAGAACTTCATTGTATGTAAAGTAGATTAACAGAATCAAAGTAATAATTTCATGAATGAAATGAAAGACAAATAACAACAGACAAATTTAAGGGAAGGAGAATTGGGAGAAAGAAGGGAAGATAAGGGAGAAAATTGACAAGTAGCTGAAAAACCAAATGGCAAATATATGAAAAGAGTTAAACAATAATACAAACAAAGAAGGCCAGTGATAATGTGAGTTTGCTTAGTTAGTTTCAATGATAAAACAGCTATCATATGTTTAGTTCCATTGCTAGGAAGGGGAATGTTGACAAATTAGATGCATTACAGACACTGAGATGCCACCTTTTAATTTGGAAAATGATTTCTACATAACTTTTACTTTATGTGCATACCAGTGGATAAAGGGGGGAAAAAGATCCCTGGAACAGAGAGGTTAAATAATGCAGGCTAATATTTTACATTACATATTTGTTTGATATATATAATTTTTTCATTGTCTTACTTATAACAAAACCCAATATTAACTAAGAATGGTTTGATGAGCTTTTATGCATCTTCATTATTGTCCTTAATTGATTACACTTTCCTCCTTTTTTCCAATGGATCAGATAGGTTGACCTTGTGCGTTCCTGATGCCACCTCATCATCCATTGTTAAAGAAGAGCTCAGATCTGTAGTGGTTTTGTTACATTTTCCAATTTTTTTTGACGGGTTGATATTCACTTCTACCCAACTGCATCAAAAGAAAGTTGTGAAGAGTCTTCAAAAAGCTTCATATAATGTCTTTATTCAGTAAGATCAAACTGATTGTTATTGATAATGCAATTTAAATATTACCAGTCTGTGCACATTATGTTCAATGAACATAATGTTTCCCAATTTATTACTCATGATATTTATGCATACCGTAAACAATAGCATAGTGATGAATGTCTTGAGACTGTTGCTCATTTTTTGTGTAATGTTATTCATACACATATGAACATTAGTGCTTTATTGTCCTTATTTGGGAAATTTCTGATGTGACCTGTTTTTGGATATCTTTTCCTAGTTGAAACTGAATAGTATTTGTCAAGAGATATATTCACCCAGATGTGTGTTTGGGAAGGCATTCTCTGTGATAAAATTTTCTTAATGTTCGTTACTGACAAATCATTCTTCACTACACACATATGAAATTGATGTGCAGTGTAATACATGCAGCAGATGTTTTTGAAAAACAGAAGAAAGAGAGAGAGAGAGAGAGAGAGAGAGAGAGAGAGTGTAAGAGAGAGAGAGAGAGAGTTTTACTTGGTGAGTAAAATTGCATAGTGTGAACCAGTTATCCAACAGGCATGTATGTCAATTACACCTTTATGTGGTATATGGAAAGAAGCTGCATGAACCAGTTTTTCTGCAAAAACTGTTTAAAAATGAGGCATTTCAAATGATTTTTTTTTGCATTAGCTGTATCATGTTTTGACCCAAAGTGATCTATAGATGATGTAGCAGAAATCTTTTTTAAGTATTTTATGTGAGATTAGATTTTCAGGATATTCCGTGAAATATATTTTGCTAGGAATTTATCTTTGAACCTAATTTATGTTTGATATTTTTGTACTGATCTTCAGTGAAAGTGCAGCTTACCCCTTACTTTATCACAGGAGAAGTTGTTTCTTTATTGTATATATCTGACATTTTATAACTGTGTGAAGCTCAGAAGTTGATCGATTTATTGCAGTATCTTTGTTGTTACTTCATTTTTATCATTATTTGCTAGAAACTTCTAAAAAAACAAGAATCAAGGATTTAAAAAAAAGTTTCATTGACAGTCCTCCCCTTCCAGGTATGGAATTATTCAATCTTCCATTAAATACTTTTGCATTTAGGTAGGAAATTTATATTTGCTTGTGTTTGATTATACACAAAAATTTTCATTGTTTGATTGAGAGCTGGCCACTCTTTGTTTCTGTCTATCTTTTACTATAGTAGAACATTCCGTTTGTGGAGGGTCAGATAACAAAAAAATTGGTTTTTTTTATTTGCATCACTCATCCTTCATTAATTAACTTTTGTTATGTTAGGGTACAAGAGCTGTTAATCCCACTGCATACCAGTCCTCCTTACTATCCCATCTCAAACAGCGAATTGTGCAGTATCCCACAATAGGTACAGTAGTTATATTTCTACCAAGTATCAGAATAACGAGACTTTTAATTACATGTTATACACTGCAAAAATTATTTAATGCCTTTTTATTTCATGCATTTTATTATTGCATCAATGAATGTAAATCTCTTTTATGGTGAAATTTCTGTATTTCACACATCACATTAATTTTTAAGAACTTATTACATATGTGTCACATCATGTCTACAGAGACAGTTTCTGCAATGTATTTGTTGTGAAATGTCAAAGGGTAAGGAAGTCTACAAACAAGAATTGAAACTAATATAGTGAGAGCTAAACTTTGAAGAAATGTGATGTAATAACTGACTGTCTTGGAATTAATCACTACACTTCACTCATGAAGGTTGTGTATGAATACACTCTCTCAGTTTCCCACAAATATATTTTGTTAGCTGAATGATTTGAATATAAAAATATTTCTGTAAGTAGAAATTATACATAAAATATACAAAAACTATCACATGTAGCAAATGACAAAGCTTATCTTAGTTGTAAGGCTATCACTTTTTTGTATCAATATTTACAATTTTGACAACTCTTAAAAATTTTGTTAAGAGTGTTTGAATGTAAATTGTGATGATGAACTTATTTTGTTCTAAATAGGGGCCATCAAAATTTGGCCATTAAATAGTAAAAACCTCAAGTGTATCAAATTTTATGCATTCACAATGTAATTCTGTATCATAGTCATTTTATTTGTATCAAGGGAAAATCATAACTGTGACCAAATTTTTTTCTTTTTATTTTTCTTTTTCTTTTTTCTTTCTTTTTTTTTTTTTTTAAAAAAAAAGAGAATAGGCATGTGGCAGCCTGCTGAACATGTGCAGTTCAATGAAGGACTGCTCTCATAACTGTGCGTGTTTCATTATTTAATTTTTCTTAAAAGTGTCTTCCGTGCAAACATCATTTGCACTGCTTTGACAATTATGTGTTGTGCATCTTCTGCAGCCACTGTGATTAAACCCATTAAGAAAATAAAAACATAATTTTTCCAAATTTGTTTTATACTCTAGCTGACTACTGTATGGATTAACACCACAGAGGTACTGATGTGAAATGACTGCTAGCCTATGAGATGTGATTATTGTAAATCTATTGGTCTGTGCTACTGCAAAGAATATTAATTTTTCTCTGTTTTGATTGATCCAAGTGGGAACTCCGTGAGTCAAAGGTGTTATGCAAGCAATTAAACAATTGTACTAAAGAAAACTCAAATACCTAGACTCAAGTTTGACAGCATCACATAAAAGATAAAACTGAATCTCAAACTTTTAGAATTAGAGACAGATTACTTTTTAATTTAAACAACAGAAAGGAAAATACACAAACAATAGCATTCTTAATAAGGGGCGAGAAGAGAAGATTACATTCTTAGTTTAATCTTTAATTCATGAGTAGCAGTGCTCTACTTCTAGAAGTATAAGATTCAGTCATAAAAACGCAAACTGTATAAGTTTTGGGTGGGTAAAGACATTTGATCTATATATTTATAGTAGTTGCCACTACAAACATGGAATTAATAACAACACATCTGTACCTTTGTGTTAGCAGTTTGTTTAATAACAATAGATTCTCTAAAGTCCTGCCATAAATAATATGAAATGTTATTTGTAGTTGATGGGCTGATGACTGTAAAGTGTTTGAAACCTTTTTTGCATCAATTGTTGAGTGTGACTGTGCTGTAAACTAATTGTAAGTATGTGGAGTGAAAATGAGTTGTCCAGTTTTATGCATCAGTATATTATGTAAAATCATTCCAGTGTAAAAGCTTTTGTTCATGTTGATTTGTGTGGTCCTCCTCCAGTTTTACTTCTCCTGACCCCATATACTTCCCCTTCCTCCTCTTCTGATTTTCCTTGCAAGTGGTGTGAGATATTCTACTGTATGAATTGTTTCTGCGCTGTTAGTGGAGCTCATTCTGCAGATGCTCTGTAATGATTCTCAAAATTTTGATCTCTTGCTGTATGACAATCTCAAATGATAGACTAAATAGTTTAACTGAACTTTGTATTATAACAACACATTGGGTCAGCCTACAATACCTCATCCTCTCAGAGTACCTGAATGAATGTCAGTAACATAAGAGAGGCCATTCTAATACTCTCAATATGATGAAAGTTCCACCTCTAGCTGCCCTAAATTTAACACTTCCCTGAATGCTGATTCTAATGTAGCAATTTTGGTGCAAGCACAATTGGAAATAAAATATTGATTTTTGAAAGAATTAGAAGTAATGTAAGGTGAATATTTACTTCTGATATTTCAAGGGTAATATATTGTGCTTATGTCTAACAGAACTACCCACAATGAGCACAGTGGTGGACCACATTTGTTTTGTATGGAAACAAAAGGACTGATGATATCTTGGACATGGACACAAATTAATTGTCTTACCTACACTGGAACACATATTAATGGAGACAGAACTATACATTATTCTTCGGGTCTGTACATTGTTCCATTTCATCCCCTCAGTAGTTCACAGACCAAAGCCAATGTGCAGGATGGCAGATGATATACTGTCTCAGTCAATATGTTAAATATTTTTAGGATTGTGACATACATACTGTACGGAGGGCTTTGACTGAAGATTTGACAAGACCTTATGGAATATTTCTGTTTTAAGGGTGACACAATTTACATCAAACAAATGACTCATTACTGGGTTAGTTTTGTTGTATACAAGGAGCATTTGATCAAAACTCAATACATCTTAGCAATTAAGTAAAAAATCTGATACCTCTGCCCTGCTTTGGCCATGCATGTAATGTGGGAAATGAAGTAGCATTATAAATGAGAGACCGGATTGTCCATGGTCCATGTCATGTTAAAAATCCTCTGTTTATTGGTAATGAATGACTGAAACCATTCACAGTATGCTACAGATTTTGCCACATCTTTTACCTTCAATTATTTTACAGTGATGTAGTATCAAATTCACACTACTACTCTATTTTCTTACCTCTAGTATGTGATGCATGATTTTCCTGTCTCCTGGTAAAGGCATTACTCTGTTGTTTGCTGGGTGGCAGTATCAGGTACCTGATGCGGTTACACACCTCAACAATTTCCACTGCTATGGAGGAATCTTTGCCATAATGACACGAGATCAGTATTTTCAACACCATAATCTGACTGGCCTTTTTGGAAGGGGACATCAAAAATGTCTTATTCCATCAAATCACACTCTGACATTGTTTTACTGAATGCATATGCCAATAGTTATGCATACTGAGTGCAATCTCCAACAGTCTACAGTACTTTACCACTAATTTGCTGTCTTGTTCTTCACAAGTAGTACAATTTTTGCATACATCATGACACAAAAATGATATAGCAGGACTGTAATTTGGTACAGTGTCACACAACTGGGTGCCACATTGTGCCAAAAGTGTGGATGTAGTAGTATGACGGTTTTTGTACATGTTGATGTCCTCATTACCAAGTGGTACATTCATGTCAGTTAATGGTGTATTCTGGAAGAATTTTATGTTTTCAAATTGTAGTAAGATTACTGGGTAAAATTCTAGAAATATGAAAATTTTTACTGAAATACGGTACATTCAGAAAACTGGAAATAGTTATAACCCTGTCTTGATAAAAAGACTATTTTTATGCATTTTTGAACTTTAATTCGATTAGTACTGAACCTGGAACAGTGTTATTCAGATAATTATGTAGCAATGGTGCAGTAGATGTGGGACTTGTAAAAATGATTTTCACATTTTGAGGGATCACATTAGTCAGGCTGTGCATAAAGTACAATGGAAGACACTTCCTTATTGTTTAATTGTAACATTTTCATTCGCAAATGCTTTAGTTTTATTGTTGAATTAATTTTCAATAGCAGCAAGTCTATGATCCTGATGAAAATATCCTTCTGTGCTTTCACTTCTAATTGAAACTGAATCCTATGATCTTCACATATAAGAGCTACTGGGTTAACATTAAAATAGCGCTTTGTCAGGCTCAGAACAAATTAATGTATGAATTTTTTTAGAGAGTGATCATCAGCTGAACTATCTCTAGGCTTGTGCTAGGAAACATAACATTGCCACTGAAAGTGTGAGAAGAAAGCTGTACTAGGTTATAGGATGCGTGCATACAAAAATATTGTAGTTCAGAAAAGAAATGCATGAAAAAAGAAGCTCACTGTATCTTTCTTCTGAAGCAGCAGTTGCAGTGGTCCTTGCATCTGATTAGTACACTGTAGCCAGATTTGTTTCAGTACATGTTGTTGAAGGGAGATAGAGGGTATGACAGTGAATGCAACTGTAACCTTAGATCTATATTGTGACATGGTAAAGAAATTTTTGCAATCAGTACCAGATGAAATTGAAAATGATATGAGGCTTAGCAGAACAGGATGGCAACTACCTCTCATTATTGCTTACTCTTACTAGTGTCTGAAATGTTCCCGAATCACGTGATGTGTCTGTGTGTTAACATCAGTTGAGCCCCAAGATTTAATATCATATGATTGTACTTGCTGTTGTTTTCAGAGGGCCACATTAAGAACTAAAATCTATGCACACTACCTTAAAATTTTCTAGGAATATAGAAAATGTGTCCAGAGGTTACTACTGATCCATCCCTATTGATCTACATGCTTTTAATAACTCTTGCATGGCCTTGAAAAGTGTGTCAAGTCAGTAATGACTGTCATTTCAGAGATGTTATCTTTCAAATTGAGTGAAAAATTTTGTTATTTATGTTTTTTTCTATAGACAAAAGAAATTATTTGTGTTTATCTTGGTTTTGATTTCCCTTCAAAATAAGAGAGACTTATTTCTGCCACATCTTATATATTAATGCCAAACCCTATACAAAAAGATAAATAACATAATTAAATTCACTGAAAAATAGATCATGAGACATCTGAAGGTTACATAAATGATTAATTGTGTGGTTTGAATTTTTAAGTTAAGAGATTTGTTCTTTTAGATACAGATGAAATTTGGGAGAAATGGAAATAATGCAGGTGGTGTATCTACAAACAAATTGCTGTTGAAAAACACCAGTGTCAATGAAATATTATTCCTCCAAGTTCAACTGAATAGGTTAAATAGCTGTGGTATATTTTATGGTTTTAATATTACAATTGTATTTTCATCTCTGTGTGTTTGTTAAGTGCTGTTCGCTGTTCACAGCACTGTCAGGGTTGGACTGGAAGACTTAACTGGAATCAAGTTCACTAAATCAGTGAAAACAAATATGTCTTGCAAGTATTATAACTGGATTCAAGATGTTTCCAACAGCTTTAGTTCTTCAGAACTGGTACATAATGCTTTAGGTAATGACTGCGAACTAACCAGATCTTTAAAATGTTGTGCAGGTTCAGAAATGTCACCTGTGTTTTAGGCTCTTTGAGAAAAAGGGCTTAGTGAAGATGATATGTAATTATAGTTTGGAATGCAGACAAGAATTTGGACACAGTCTTAACCATTTGACTGCAGCAGACATGCTTGATACTGACATTGTAGAATGCTGCTTCAACATCAGTTATCTGGCTACCAGGTCAGCCAAGTGCTTGTACTTTGGTTGCTGCCTTGGGCTGAGTTACGTTGTGGTGAGATGTTGAGTCACAGATAGGCACAACAGGCCTTCTTCAGAATTAGACTTACTTACACACACACACACACACACACACACACACACACACACACACACACACACACACACACACACACACACACAAACAACAAAAGTCTCATGCAAATGCAACTTGGACACACATGACCACAGTTTCTGGCTGCCAAGGCCAGACTATGAGTAGCAGTGCATGACAGGAGAAGGAAACTGGGAGGTGGGGATAAGGAGGAGGTTGGGGAGGGGAGGCATAGTAGGGTAGGTCTGGGGGAAGGTAAGTGCTGCTTGTGGGTGCATACAAGGATGAGTTGGGGAGAGGGTAGGACAGGTAGGTGCAGTCAGGAGATTAGAAGAAGAGGTGGGAGATGGGGGGAGGGGGGCAGCAGATAAGGACAGACGAAAAAAGATTGTGGGTGGGGTGAGCAAATAGAGGGCTGTGTAGTGCTGGAATGGGAACAGGGAAGTGGATAGGTGGGTAAAGGACAATGACTAACAAAGATTGAGGCCAGGAGGGTTATATCATAGAGAGTGTTACCACCTGTGTAATTCATAAAAGCCATTGTTGGTGGGATGGATGCAGATGGCACAGGCTGTGAAGCAGTCATTGAAATGAAAAATGTGGTGTGTGTGTGTGCGTGTGTGTGTAGTGTATTTCTGATGAAGACCTCTTTGGCTGAAAGTTTTGACAGTCTATTCGTTGTGCCTATCCGTGACTCAGCCTCTCCACTATACGGTGAGTAGCAACTATCCTTTTCACAATGTTATCATTATTCTATCCTGAATTTTCCAATGTTCAGTAAGTGTGTGAGTTATCCAGACATGTAAAACATTTGTCTTTGAAGCTTTTTAGTGCATGAATTACTGCAGAAACTGACACAGTCATTAAAATTGTTTTGTTGTACAAGAATTACATCTTTGCTGAATGTCAGAGGTATTGATTCATTGACAGGCACATGCCTGTGAGTGGGTGAGACTGAAAGCAGGAAGAGGGGTTAAGAATGGGTAGCTGATGGCTTAGAGGGAGGCAGCAGATTTTATGTGTATGAATGTGGGTGAGAGGTAGGGGTGGCAGGCATATGATGTATGGGTACCAGAGCCAGTGAGGTGTGATATACAATGAAGATAATGGGGAAGGGGATGACAGGAGAAAGGGATATTGTTGGGTGAGATTGTGGGGACAGTGCGTTAGTAGAGATTGAGGCCAGGAAGGTGGCAGGAGCGAAGGATGTGTTGAAAGAATTACTCCCATCTGCGTGGTTCAGAAAAGCTAGTATGTGAGGAGAGGATCCAGATAGCCCAGGTTGTGAAACAGCCATTGAACTTGAGGATGTTGGGATCGACTGCATGTTGTGCATTGGGTGGTCAACTTTGCTCTTGGCCATAGTTTGGTGGTGGCCATTTTTGTCATACCACGATAAAAAGCTGTGCAGTGATTGCAGCAGAGTTGGTATATGACATGGCTGCTTTCACATGGGGCAGGCTAAGCCTGTGATGTGACTGGAGTATGATGTAGTGCTTGATGGTTGGGTTGGGTAGATCTTGCACCTGGGGGAAATGAGGGACATCTTGTCCAAGATCCTTTCCTCCTAATGTGGTATTCCATCACCCACCTAACCCATGCAACATCCAGGTCCATCCTTATTTCACTCCCACTCCCAACACCTTGCCATAGGAGTGATATCACTGTGGAAGATCCAGCTGCATGACCTGCCAAATCCACCCGCCCAGCATTTCATACTTCTGTCCTGTCATTAAATTATCATATCCCATTGGAGGTATGGCCTCTTGTGAAGGCAGCCATGTCATACACAAACTCTGCTGCAATCACTGCACAGCTAACCAGCAGTCTGCCAGAATGAATGGCCACCACCAAATGCTGGTCAAGAACAAAATTAACCAACCATTGACACAGCATGCAAATAAGTACAAGGCGGTAGAGTTCAATGGCTGCTTCACAACCTGGGCCATCTGGATCCTGCCATCCAGCGCCAGCTTTCCTGAGCTATGCAGATGGGTGCCACCTGTGCAACATATCCTTCACTTCCACAACCCTCCTGGTATTAATCACAGTTAACCCACCAGTTTTCTGTCCCTCTGTCCTCTCACCCCCTATCAACCTAGACACCATGTCACCTTCATCGTTCACTGCACCTCACCGGCCCCCATGCAAGTGCCATCCTACTGACTGCATTCCTAGCCAGCAAACTTGTTATCTCTCTCTGAGCCACTAGCTAGCCATCCCAAGCTCCTCTTTCTGCTTCCTGCCTCTTTCTCCCTCTATCCACCCCATCAGACAGAAACTCCACACAGAATTCTGTATCTAGCTATCAAATATACAAATGTAGAGGCACAGGCCTGTGTGTGTGTGTGTGTGTGTGTGTGTGTGTGTGTGTGTGTGTGTGTGTGTGTGTGTGTGTGTGTGTGTGAAATAGAGAGAAAGAGAGAGAGAGGGGGGGGGGGGGGAGGGAGGGAGAGAGGGAGAGAGAGAGAGAATACTCTGACTTGACAAGGGATTTATTCTGAAAACCACAAGTTACCATGTTAACAGAACTGTAGAACAAAAGCAAGCTGGTGCTTTTCATTTATTACCAGCAAGTTATCTTTCTCTTTTGTGTGACCTGTCAACAGTTTAATGTCTCTTCCATTTAGTCAGTGATCTCCTTTACTCCTAAATTATGTAAAGTCTGTCAGAACTTTCTTTACTATAATTAAGTCTTTTCAGTATTTTTCAACATAATTTTATAAGCCTATGATGAAAGTGATGTGTATCTTTAGATTGTTCTGAGTAGTTCCATGTCCCTTCTCAGCTATTTGTCATTAATACCTGCTCTTTTCCAGTTATTCCTTACTGTGCTGACTCAAGAAACAATGAAATAAGGCACACCTTACTTTAGAGTGTTTTTGTTGGTTAGAATGTTCTGTTACACCATTCATATGTGAAAGGCATTTTCTGCCCACCTGTCATATCACTCCAGTACATCATCTAGTGTAAACTACAGTCAAAACTGTTTGCTCCACTTTGATGAATTTCATGATGGTAGTTTGGTAATTTCATATAAGATTTGTTCCTTAGACTATAATAAATGGAATGCTTAGTCACAAGTCTATAATGAGTTTACTGTGTGAGCAGTGTTAATTTCACATTAATTCATATGAACTGTAAATAGTTGACTGCCTACACTGGAACTTTATTTGATACAAAAATACTTAATTCTTTGTTATTTGCAAATAACTTAAAAAATAAAGATTGCAGGAACTGAAATATCTGTTCATCCTGAAATGTTCCTGTTCGTTTGTGCTAGTGTGATAGCTCTTCTACAAGTACTTTCGAGGAAATAAATCTGTGTAGGGAAATTCTTTGAAAGTTTAACATTATATTTCAAGTCCGTAAACTTAATAAAATGTCCCTAGGCAGCCTTCAGAACAAAATAATCAAGATTTCTTAATAACTTTTGTTGGTGTCAAAATATTAGTTGTACATCGGAAATAGACTGTTATGGTTTCTCAGTGTACTTTGCTTCACACAAACTGAGTCTCTTTGCATTGATGTGCAGTTCTTTCCATGTGGAAATTGTCTCCAAGTAAATTCTAAAGGAAGAACTAAAATAGCCTATGTAACAGCAAATAAATTTTTTAATAAATGCAAAACAACAAACTTGTTAGAGTAGAAGATAAAGAGGGGAAAATGATGTTTGATGCAGATGGGGTGAAGAGATGGAAAGAATACATTGAGGGATTGTATGACAGAACAGCTGTACTGGAGGATGTAATAGGAAAAGAACATGAAGCAGATGAAGGTGACTAAGGAGAAAACATTCTGCAAGAAGAATTAGAGAAAGTTCTTAAGGATCTATGAGGGAACAAAGCATCAGGTATCACTGACATTCTTGCAGAACCAGTCAAGAATGTTGGTGACAACATGAAAATGATCCTGCTGAAACTGATGACGTTCATTTACTTCACAAGAGAGATACAAAAACTGATTTCCAGAAATGCATCATGTTTCCTATACAGAAGAAAATGGCAGCTACAAAATGAGTACTGAACCTTAAGCGTAATATCGCATGCATCAAAAATTCTCACAGATATAATCCTCAAGAGAATTGTAAAAGAAGGTGGAGGATATGCTGAGTGAGGCTCAATTTGGTTTCAAAAGAAGCAATTGTGGCTCTGAGGCTTCTTATTGAAAAACAAATTAAAAAAAACCTATACAGTCTTTGGAGACATAGCAAAGGCATTTGAAAATGTTATCTGACAAGAGATATTCAGATTGCTGAAGTAATCAGGTCTAAAATACAGAGCTATGCAAGTGATACAAATTTTGTATAAGAATGAAGTGGCTATGGTTGGTAATTTTCATCAGGAACAAGAATCAAAAATTAGAAAAGGTGTGAGACAAGGATGCACTACCGGTATTTCTACTCTTACATTCAATGCTTACATCAAGAAAACTATATACCAAGTTCATGAAACTACTGAGGTGGGGATTAAAATGAATGGACAGAAGATAGACATTCTGTGTTACACAGATGATATTGCTGTTTTCATGGAGACACAAGAACTAGAAAAGGTCCACAGCACAATGGAAAGGATTTGCTGCAATAAGTTCCGTATGAGAATAAACAAGAGAAAGACTAAAGTAATGGTATGCAATGCCAAAAGAGAATATTAACCTATCAGAACAAGAACTGGAAGAGAGGAACTAGAGATGATAGAGGAATTTAGCTGCTTAGGAAACAGGACTACAAGGGATGGCAGAAACTTGAAAGAAATTGTGAGCAGAATACAACAGGCCAAAATTACATTAAATTTGAGAGAGAACTTACCAGCAAGAAGATCACTTTGGAAATAAGGAAACAGACTGTGAAATTATTTGGAGTATGACCCTAAATGGCTGTGAAACTTGGATACTAGGAAAACAAGAGAGGAGACGGCTGGAAGCCCTGGTGATTTGGTGCTACAGAAGGATGGCGATGATCATCTGAATAGACAAAGCTACCAATGAAGAGGTTCTGAGAAGAGTACAAAAATTAAATCTCTGTGGAGGCACAGGCAAAGAAGAGACAAACTCCTACAACATTTTTTAACACACAGTAACATCATTGGAACAATAGTAGAAGGAGCTATTGCCAGAAAGAATTGCCAGGGACAAACAGGGATGTCATATATACAGCAGATTGTGAATGATATGGGATGCACTCACTACATACACAGAAATGAACAAGGAGACAGACAGAAGAGGGAAATGGTGTACCGCTGCACACCAATCTTCCAGTTGAACGAGAGAGAGAGAGAGAGAGACTTCTACTGTTGGTTTGCCTTCATTTTGGGGTGCAAGGTTTAACAATTTCTCTTACTAGATGCCAAAACTCTGCTGTTGGCATTTTTTACCCTTATCTACTCTGTATAGAACATGAACAGTTAAAACCATTTTAGTCTTCACCTTAATTTGGCCAACCTCTGTAGCATGCCAGTGTGGTCAGCTGCCCTGTACTCTAGTTGTAAACTGCAGCACATTGCAGTCTCTTGATCCTTTCACCAGTTTTTCAGTCAGGTTTTCCATTTCAAACATTATAGTGTTTGTTGGCAACCGATCTGTTTTATCAGCCCAATCCATTGCATGCATCATGTCATGGAAACACAAGGTGTGATCAAAAACTAATGGGAATTTTTTAACTTTCAATTTAAAAAAAAATCTTGTTAGAACATATGTTGCTGATGTGTATTTACATTTTCAGCTGTTTTGAATATTTAGTTTATTGTTGACAGTCAAAAAGTTTATGTGTGTTTTCAAGTGATAAGCAAATTTTTATTTTCATAAAAGATGGATCAAAGAATTATGATTAAATTTTGCTTGAAAAATGGAATGCTGCATTCGAAATGTTGACTGTGGCTTTTGATGGATCTTCTAGAGTAAGACAAAAGTTTACAAGTGGTATAAATGTTTCAAAGAAGGTCAAGAAGATGTTGAAGAGAGCTTGCTGATGATGTCAGCATATCCTTTGGCTCATGTCAAGCAATTTTTCAAATGTTTTGAGCATGAAATGTATAGCAGGAAAGCTTGTTCCAAAATTGTGGAATTTTGATCAAAAATGATGTCACATAGGTATCACTCAGGAATTGTTGAGTGAAGTTGACCGATCCAGAACTTCTAAACAAGATTATAACATTTGTGAATGCAGGCTTTCCCAGCATATACTGCTGATGAAATCTTCTCGGGCTTCCATCCAGGTAGCTGCGTCAATAATATGCGATGTTTCAATGAGTGACATTCTCTTCATCTTCTGGCGAAGATGATGAGAATGACACTCATTGAAACATTGAGAATTATCGATGCAGATACCCAGATGGAAGCCAGGAAAGATTTCATCAGCAAGATTATAACAGACAACAAAACATGGGTATGCAGATATGATACCAAAACTAAGGCCCAATCGTCTCAATGGAAAAAAACTGGAAGTTGTGTGTTGTTTATGTGAAGCAATCTGAATAAAACAACCAGAATTGTGGTAAAACCACTTGTTGAAATTGCATCACAAAAAAATGTTTTGGAAAAAAGTGAAACAATTATGTTGTCTGAGCACCCGTATTTGCCAGACATGGCCCTCTGCAACTTCTTTCTATTCCTGAGGCTGATGAGAACCATGAAATGACATTATTTTCCATCACTGATGAGATAAGAACAGAATTGGTGAAGGAGATGAACACCATAATGAAAAGTGAGTTCCTAAAGTGCTTCCAAGATTGGAAAAAGCACTGGCATGATTTTCTTATATCTCTGGGGGACTACTTTGAAGGAGACAAAGTTGACTTTGATGACCAAATAAAGATTCTTTAAGAAAAATTCCTGTTACTTTTTTGTCACACCTCATAAACTGAATGTTCTCATTTCAGTCTGTCCTGTAGATTTTGTATGTCGAGTATGTTCCTACGAACTATACCACATGTGGTTGTCTGATAGCTGTGAAGCCAGTGTGTGTCCCTGTTCCATATATGAGTTCATGAGTATTTCCACTATCAGGCATCCAGCATCACACTTTGTGCAGCCTCAGTCCTGGAAAGGTCCTCGAGGGAACACGGCATGGGAAGGCAATGCAGAACACACAGTGGCACTCCTCCTGTTAACTGGACTGCGAGAAAACATGTAAACCAGATGCAAGCGTGAAATCCTGCTGTTAGTGTGAAGTCCTGCGAGTTGGAGCAGAAATATATTTGAGCTACATTGCGTTGCGAGACTAGCTGCTGAGACCACCACTGGGAGAAGTTGCCTTGGCAAAGCAGGAGCAGAAACTGGTTGAGTGATGGTTTGGTATGCAAGGTGCCTGGAACGTATGACAGTCAGCATTCTACCTGCAGTGGAAATGACCAGCAGGGTGCTGGGGAGATGCAGTGGTACCTTGGCTGGCAGGAGCTACGCTGATCACTGAGTTTTGGTTATGTCAGCATGTTGTTACTGCTACAAGTAGAGATGAACACAGGGTGTTGCCATACAGATCTCCCCTTCTGAGAGGAAACCACTGGTGCCAATCGCACAGAGGTGTGTTTGGAGCTGACTGAGGATGCTTGGTGGAGGGCATGGACAGGTCGCCACTGTTGTCTCATGTGAGTGCTGTAGTTCCTGGTGAGGGGAGCAGCATGTGCATATCCTGTGTGTGGCATTGGGAGTGTGTGAAATAGCATTGCTGCACCATGGGTATGGGTGCTAGTGGCAGTGGTGGCAGCATTGCATCAGGAGTGATGGACATCTGTGGAGTCAGGGTGGCGTCCGTATCAGCCGGAGGCTGCTAAAAGGGAAGAATGGTGGTGACATCAGGGCTCCAGACACTGGGAGGTGTGTCAGACACATAGTTGGACAGGGGCAGGCTGTGGGCAGTGTCGGGGTGGCATCGGCTGTTAGTGTGTCAGACACCACATCAGGGGCAACATCGCCCGGTGGCATGTCAGTAAAGATGTAGTGGCCAGTCATGGTGGTGCCAGTGGTATGAGGGGGAAACTTGTAATCTGCCCCCTCCTTTCTAATTCCAGCTATTTTCCACAATAAGCATAGTCTTTCCTGAAGATTTGAGAGGAGTACGATTACAATAAACTTTCTAATTTACTTGGCTTTTCTTGTAGAGTTGGCTCCAGTTCTTCTTACCTAAGGGTCTGATTCTTGAGCTTTAGGTCCTCATGGTGGAATGGATTTAAGTAATTTTGAAGACTGTTGTTGCAGAGTTTTTGTTTCTACATTAGTATATTTTGTCACATTTTAGTATATCATACAGTCTTTTGAATTTTCATATTAAAAAAGCTGAAATTACATTGTTCTCCCAAAATACAACAATATGTCCGATCACATCAGAAGCATGCCTACTACTCTTCATTCTGCGGTAACAACCATATTCGAAAGGGTTTACAATTTTTCTTGACAAATGAATTTCTGTTAATTTCGATTATTATTTCATAAATTAATCCAGAAATAAACTAATAAACAGTGGTAGTGACATCAGGGCTCCAGTCATTGGGAGGTGTGTCAGTCACATAGTTGGACAGGGGCAGGCTGTGGGTGGCGTCAGGGGTGGCATCGGCTGGTAGTGTGTTGGACACACCATCAGGGGGAACGTCAGCCACTGGCGTGTTGGTAACAGTGTAGTGACCAGTGTTGGTGGTGCTAGCAGTAGGTGGGGGCAACTTGTAATCTGCCCCCTACTTCTTTGTGTGATTAACAATAGAAATTTTAAGTGTGCCAAATAATTCATAATTTCAAATGTTTATAAAAAAAATTTTTTTTTTTAACTGTACATTCAGAGCTAATACTTATTGATTGTAACATTGAATATAAAGTAATTCTTTTTCATAAATTTTAGGTTGAAATATAATGTATTGAGTATAAAATTACATGAAAGTTTTCAGAAAAGCAGCTGAGACAATATCGACCAGTCCAAAATTCTAAAAATAATACTGGTATTGACAACTACTGTTGAGGAAAAGTAATGGTAGAGGAGGATGTCCCATTGCAATATCCCCATCACTTAATATGGAAACAATGTGTTTACAATATTTTGTGACCTACTATAAGGTTTGCCAAATGGTGTAGAAAATGATGCCGAAAGATGGAATACAGATGTATAGAAGTATATGATAAATAACATATTACAGAAAACATAAGAAAAATTTCTACTATACAAGTCATAATCTATTCATGTAAGAGAACATGGCATTCAGAGTTTCAGATCTGTGGAACATTCTGTCTCAAGACAAATAACAGAAAGTCAAAACTACAATATTACAACACTAAACTATAGAGATAAGTGCAGAGGCAATGTAAATTACTAAAGTTACAAATTGCAAGTTTACATCTATACAGTCACACCTTCAAAATCATCAAAAGAGCAGAAAAAAATTAGAGCCCAAGCTATGACGAGTGAGCGTTGCTCAAGTTGTAATGAGAGACAATAATGCAGTACTCAGTATAAATACCAGTATTCAGAGTCATAAATAGCTTTGAATGATTACATAATCGAGTAGCTTGAGGACCAGAATCAGTGTGTGAAATCAGAAATGTATACATCTTGTTATACAGTCTACACTCAATTTATGATCACAATTGTAAACGTCTTTCACACTATTTGCTAATTGTTCGGGAGGATGATGGTTCAATCCCAAATTCTGCCATCCTGATTTAGGTTTTCCGTGATTTCCCTAAATCGCTCCAGGCAAATGCCAGGATGGTTCCTTTGAAAGGGCACAGCTGACTTCCTTCCCCGTCCTTCACAAATCTGATGAGACCGATGACCTCGCTGTTTGGTCTCTTCCCCCCAAACAACCCAACCTGCTAATTGTTCATACAAACTAACCTAAATACATAGAAGCCTAGAAGATTAATTTACTATTGATAAAAAAAATACACACTGAGTGTTGAGATAAGAAAGTGCACTGAAGTGTATGACTACTAACCTAACAGTGCCTAATTTTATCAGATTCTGATAATTATTTACAATGTGTGTCATAGAGTGTTCTTGAATTTTTAAGTTTTCACATTTCTGTGTTGAACATAACAAATCATCAGTCATAGAACATCAACCTTCCACATAATTATTTAAAGTTACATATGTATTGGGAAATTTATACTCCCACTTGAAAAAACATACATTTATGTGGAATAACGCTGCTCATAGCAGTGACTACTTTTCTAAACAAACAGTTCCATGAATATTTCATATAGGATAACTTCTTGGCTAACAATTTACAAATTTCAGTCACAAGATCGATGTAGTTGACAGATGCTTGAGTATGTTACCCAGCACCTATGATCTCTTGTAAGTCAACTGCACCAACAAGGGTGCAGCCATACAGAAGTGTGGGAGTGGATCCACCCACATCTTTCAGTTTCCTCCCTAGATTTGTCATCACACACTCCAGTGGATAGGTAACTTCCTGCCTAGCATTCACATTGAATCCTGAAACATTGTTTTGTGTATTAAGTATGTTGTTCAATACCTCCCTCAAGTGACACGGCAAATGTTTTGTCTGTCTATATTGAAAAAGGAAGTACACAGGGTTCACATATATGGTACATTAATAGAGCTAAATGCAATGAAAAAATGAATTAGTAAGGTAACATACACAGGTGTGCTAAAGACATCTCAAAGTAACATTTATTTAGCAATTAGCAGATTAAAAGAGATTATGTACACAAGCAAGATAAGTTGGACTGAAAAGATGGAGCATCTGAAAAATGCCTACAAAATGAGGTATGGACTATAGCCCATGAAGTACCGATGTAAGAATTCTGTGTTTAACATATATATGTGTTTGGTTTGCTCATATGAAACTTTAAGATACTATTCCTAATATTTACAGCAAACATGAATAAAACAAATGTTCACCCAATTTATCACAACACCCATGACTTTACCCAAAAGAGTTCACAACAATTAATTTTTTTTTTGCTGCAGAGTACACAGGAATAATAAGAACATTTAACACTAATAACCTTCTAAAATAAGAAATTGATCACTAGACTATATGATCATATACATATACTAATGATGAAGTATTGAATAGAATTGGGGAGAAGAGGAGTATGTGGCACAACTCGACAAAAAGAAGGGACCGGTTAGTAGGACGTGTTCTGAGGCATCAAGGGATCACAAATTTAGCATTGGAGGGCAGCATGGAGGGTAAAAATCGTAGAGGGAGACCAAGAGATGAATACACTAAGCAGATTCAGAAGGATGTGGGTTGCAGTAAGTACTGGGAGATGAAAAAGCTTGCACAGGATAGGGTAGCATGGAGAGCTGCATCAAACTAGTCTCAGGACTGAAGACCACAACAACAACAACATCACTAGATATTTAATTGCATTGTCCCATTTCAAAATTGTAAAAGAATCTATCCATTTATCAAATTCTATAGGACAAATCTATTACAAAACAATGATATAGTTGTATGAACCTGCAAATATAGTGTATATTTTCTTCCAGACTAGGGATCACTGAGCATCCATGTTCAAAGATCTTGTCTTCTATATTAAAAGTTAAAAGTACATGAGATTTTGCCAATTTGTTTGCTTACCTGTAGCTCCTTTTATCTTTACCTTACAATGGGCATTTCCACATAATTCTTACTACACTTGATCTTGTCCCTAAATTGTTCAGATATACCACAAATTGGGCTATCTTTATCAATCAGTTACCTTCCCATTGATCAATATTAACTTGAATGTAAGAACACCCAAAACCTGAATCATCCTCTCTGTTGTCTGTCAGACACTTCATGCAAAAGATCACTTTCAATTTCATCAAATGCTACATCTACACTGCCTTCAAAAGGTTTTATCAACTTTGCCGGTATCATAACATTACTTTAATTACTCATGTTGTCATGTAAAGACTGAACACAATGAACACATTCCATGGCACAGCTAACACCACTTGTTACAGGAGGAATACAAAACACATTACTGTCAAAATTACGCTTCCTGTTTAGATCCTCTTTCACTTCATTCCACCAATTGGGATACAAATTCTGATGAACCTCAGATAACTTATTCCAGAATGTGCCTTTATCGATGTTATCATCAATCTTGTCCCAAACAAAATTCAACAAGTTTTCACCTTTATTCTCCAGGGAGCAAAAGGCTATTTACAATTTGTACGGAAATCAGATGGCAGTTATAAGAGTCAAGGGACCTGAAAGGGAAGCAGTGGTTGGGAAGGGAGTGAGACAGGGTTGTAGTCTCTCCCCGATGTTATTCAATCTGCATATTGAGCAAGCAGTAAAGGAAACAAAAGAAAATTTCAGAGTAGGTATTAAAATCCATGGAGAAGAAATAAAAACTTTGAGGTTCGCCGATGGCATTGTAATTCTGTCAGAGACAGCTAAGGACCTGGAAGAGCAGTTGAACGGAATGGACAATGTCTTGAAAGGAGGATATAAGATGAACATCAACAAAAGCAAAACGAGGATAATGGAATGTAGTCAAATTAAGTTGTGTGACGCTGAGGAAATTAGATTAGGAAATGAGACACGTAAAGTAGTAAAGGAGTTTTGCTATTTGGGGAGCAAAATAACTGATGATGGTCGAAGTAGAGAGGATATAAAATGTAGACTGGCAATGGCAAGAAAAGTGTTTCTGAAGAAGAGAAATTTGTTAACATTGAGTATAGGTTTAAGTGTCAGGAAGTCGTTTCTGAAACTATTTGTATGCAGTGTAGCCATGTATGGAAATGAAACATGGACAATAAATAGTTGGGACAAGAAGAGAATAGAAGCTTTGGAAATGTGGTGCTACAGAAGAATGCTGAAGATTAGATGGGTAGATCACATAACTAATGAGGAGGTATTGATGAATAGAATTGGAGAGAAGAGGAGTTTGTGGCACAACTTGACTAGAAGAAGGGATCAGTTGGTAGGAGATGTTCTGAGGCATCAATATTCTCACTACTCTCATATTCTTATTTGTGATTAGCCCTTACATCACCATAATTAAACATACACAATGTGATCAAAAGTATATGGACATCACCAAAAACATACTTTTTTCATATTAGGTGCATTGTGCTGCCACCTACTATCAGGTACTCCATAACAGTGACCTCAGTAGTCATTAGACATCATGAGAGAGCAGAATGGGATGCTTTGCAGAACTCACGGACTTCGAACGTGGTCAGGTGATTGGGTGTCACTTGTGTTATATGTCTGTACACAAGATTTCCACACTCCTGAACACCGCAGGTCTACTGTTTCTGATGTGATAGTGAAGTGGAAACTTGAAGGGACACATACTGCACAAACTCATACAGGCCAACCTCGTTTGTTGACTGACAGAGACCACTGACAGTTGAAGATGCTTATAATGTGTAATAGGCAGACATCTGTCCAGACCACCATGCAGGAATTCCCAACTGCATCAGGATCCACTGGAAGTACTATGAAAGTGAGGCGGGAGGTAAGAAAACTTGAATTTCATGCTTGATAGGCTGCTCATAAGTCACACATCATGCTGTAAATGCCAAATGCTGCCTCACTTGGTGTAAGGATCATAAACATTGGATGATTAAACAGTGGAAAAAGATTGTGTGGAGTGACGAATTACGGTACACGATGTGACGATCCCATGGCAGGGTGTGAGTATGGCGAATGCCCAGTGAACGTCATCTGCCAGGATGTGTAGTGCCAACAGTAAAACTCAGAGGCAGTGGTGTTATGGCGTGGTCATGTTTTTCATGGATGGGACTTGCACCCCTTGTTCTTTTGCATGGCACTATAACAGCATAGGGCTACACTGATGTTTTAAGATCTCCTTGCTTCCCACTGTTGAAGAGCAATTTGGGGATAGCAATAGCATTTTTCAACATGATCGAGCACCTATTCATAATGCATGGCCTGTGACAGAATGGTTACATGACAATAACATTCCTGTAATGGACTGGCCTGCACAGAGTCCTGAGCTGAAACCTATAGAACGCCGACTTCATGCCAGGCCTCACCAACTGACCGACTGACATTGATACCTCTCCTCAGTGCAGCACGCCATGAAGAACGGGCTGTCATTCCGCAAGAAACCTTCCAGCACCTGACTGAAAGTATGCCTGCGAGAGTGGAAGCTGTCATCAAGGGTAAGGGTGGGCCAACACTATACTGAATTCCAGCATTACTGATAGAGGATGCCACAAACTTGTAAGTCATTTAAGTCATTTTCAGTCAGGTGTCCAGATACTTTTGATCACATAGTGTAGTATCCCAAAACTTTTGATCAAAAATCTGATATCCCTTCTGTTCAATTTCAGATATATGTGCCATATTGTTAACACTGTGCAACTTGGGGGTCCTGTGCTTGTTATGTTTCCTCACCCCAAAACTGTGGACCTTCATTAAGGTGAACTGCCATTTCCTGAGTAGTTGCTTCTATGATTGTTTCTTCTATTAAAATGCCCATGGTTTTCCCCATTATTCCTATCTTGGTGATGTTCAGAATATCTCTCTCTCTCAACTCTTTGACCTGATAGAAGTTACCATTATCTCTATTTCTGTGATTACCCTCATTGTGATTTCTATCATTTCGATTATTATGGTATATACTTCTTTCTACTGCCCTGTACAACCTGTCAACATATTGAAAATATAGTTCAAGACAATCATCAGGTCCATGTACTAAATCTGACTGCAATCTTTCTGTAATCTCCTTTGAAGTGCATTAATCAAGGTAATTTTGTCAAAAGATTTATCAAGATGTGCTAATTTTTTAAGTTGTTTCTTACAAAACTCTTTCAAAGTGCCATCCCTATTCCTGTAATTAGGACCACTCAAAAATTTACTTTTGATTCTCCACGGTTCAGCTTCCGACCCAAATCTATTTGAAAAAGGTTTTCTCAAAACTCTGTTATGTTTACCACTGACTTAAATTTAAATTTATCTATGCCAGAGCTTCGCCTTCAAGATATCTTTTAACAAATTTTAATTTTTTGATTGTCATTCATGCCTGACACAAAACTATCTCTGCAATGGTGCAGAAAGTCTGTTGGATAAAAATTATCTGATGAAAAACTTTCAATAGGAGTGTTGAACCATGCAGTGTCAATGTTTGCACACAGATTTTTGTGAATACAAATTTCCTGAACTGTTGAAATTAGTTTGCATATAGTTTTCTACATTTATAATTTTTTAGTTTAAACTGGTGATATTTTGTTGAGTTTTTTCCACTACAGCCTTCTAACTCTGATGCAGTCAACATTCTTTAACTCTTATGCTGACTCAACTACAAAGTCATTTTCCAAAACAACAAATTTATTTCCTAAGACATCAACTTTTTCATTCATACTTTTTAACTCCTCTGACAACCCATTTTTTAGCTCGGAAACTTGATTTCTAAGTTGATCTATCTGATCTTGTACTCTGTCAATTTTGCTGTTGTTTTCAGTTCTTATTTCAGTTAGCTGATCATTAACTGCCCTAAAATTGCTATTGTTATCTGTCTTCATTTCCTATAGTTTTGCCAAAATTAACTGCAAAATGTCAGTTTTTATTGTTTCTTTACTGACCATGATTTCACTCGGCTCAAGCATGTCCTGACTGAAACCTGCAGTTTACATCTCTATGTCACCTTTGCTTTCATCCTATTAAGTTTGTTAACAAGCACTTGAGTCCAGAAACAAATTAACTTCACAAATAGTTTGTACTTATCTTTCTTTTTTGATGTCCCTGGTTGTAGCTGTAGAGTCCTCTTTCCTTTCATTTGATCCAGTCCATCATTATTGGTAGTACATCGTCACTGTTGGGCAGCCTTCACTTTCTTCTCCATGTGATCAAAAATTTATTCATACATAAATTTCTAAAATCAACTAAATAAACCATTTTCTGCAACAGAGGCTTACTACTCCTCACTCTGTGGTAATAACCATATTCCAAAGGGTTTACAGTTTTTCTTGACAAATGAATTTCTATTAATTTTGATTATTATTGCATAAATGAATCCAGAAATAAACATAATAAACAGTACTAGATTGCATAGTTAATAATAGAAATTCTGAGTGTGCCAATCACAATTTCAAATATTAGAATAAATGCACATGAGTTGTGCATAAGTTACATAAATTACATAGCTCAATGATATCACATCTTGTTCTTCATATTTCAGTGTTCACATTCTTTATTATTTACAAAGTTCTACCAGTGATTTCACCCATTTATTCCACATGGGAAAAATATATCTAAAAACAAAGATTCTGTAACTTACCAAACGAAAGCATTGGTACATTGATAGAGACAAAAACAAACACAAAGACACACACACAAATTTCAAGCTTTCGCAACCCATGGTTGCTTCATCAGGAAAGAGGGAAGGAGAGGGAAAGACAAAAGGATGTGGGTTTTAAGGTAGAGGGTAAGGAGTCATTCCAATCCCGGGAGTGGAAACACTTACCTTAGGGGGAAAAAGGGACAGGTATACACTCGCACACATCCACATATCCATCTGCACATATACAGACACAAGCAAGATGTCTGCTTTTCCCCCTAAGGTAAGTCTTTCCGCTCCCGGGATTGGAATGACTCCTTACCCTCTCCCTTAAAACCCACATCCTTTCGTCTTTCCCTCTTTCCTGATGAAGCAACCGTGGGTTGCAAAAGCTTGAAATTTGTGTGTGTGTTTGTGTTTGTTATTGTCTCTATCAACGTACCAACGCTTTCGTTTGGTAAGTTACAGAATCTTTATATGTATAGTAAAAATTACACAGTCAACATATTGTACTTGTCATCTTGTTTCATTGTTTTGTGTTACTAGTGGAAATATGGGATGAGACACAAAAGCACGTTTTTCATACCTTAACTTTTGACAGAGAATGTGTTAAAATTTTCAGTAATCTAGCTACAGTGATGAAATATGACATTTGTGGGAAAGAAACAAATATTATATTTGTAGCAAAATCATAAACATCACTTCAGATTACTTCAGTGAAAGTCTTTAATTTTTTGTTGTCTAACCAAATTATCCTGAAGAAATGCATTTCATTTGTAAGTTAAATAAATATTTTACTGAATAGTAAATCATTGACTTTTAGACGACTTATATTTGGTTACCTATTGTGTGTGTGTGTGTGTGTGTGTGTGTGTGTGTGTGAGAGAGAGAGAGAGAGAGAGAGAGAGAGAGAGAGAGAGAGAGAGAGAATATACAGACTCAAGGCTATTCTGCTTAATGTCATCAAACAGGGTACTAATGTCATATTTTTGTCACCTCAGCAACCTGTCAGTTGATAATGACATAAATTGAAACAGCTAATACAGCTGTTTTAAGTCTGTCAAAATTTTATATTTTTTGTAAGATAAAAGTATTGTTATAAATAACTGATAATTGGTTGGAAAAAAATTAACTGTACATTCAGAGCTAGTAATTATCGATTGTGACATCAAAAATAAAGTAATTCCTTTTCATAAATTTTAGCTTGAAATATAACATATTTAGTATAAAATTATATAAAAGTTTCAGAAAAGCAGCTGAGATAATATCAACCTGTCCAAAATTTGAAAAATAATACTGGTATCGACCACTATTGTTGAAGAAAAGTAATGCTAGAGGAGGATGTCCCATTACAAACTCCGCCTCAATGGTGCTGAGCTCGTTGACTGCAGGTGGCTCTCGGACATAGACTGACTGGGGTCTGTCTATCGAGATGGTTGTGGCCCTGTTCAGATGAATGGAGAATGTCATGTCCCTGGTTTGCAACACTAAATATGGGCCTATGTACTGGGGGCAGAGTGGTGGCTGGTATGTGTCCAACTGGGGCATAACGTGTGCAAGCTGTGAGGTCACAGTGATGACAGTATGGTACTTGCCTTGACGTTATGGAGCTGTTGGTTGCAGCTGGACTATGAAGCCTTGGAACTGCTGCACAGAACATGAGGAGATGCTGTCAGGAGGAAGTGAGGCTGCTTCCAGAAAATCTCTGGGAATGGTGAATGGCTGTGCATATACCAGCTTGGTGTCATAAGTTCCCAGGTTGGTTTTGTGTGTGATCCACATGCATAGAAGTTCCAGGGTTAGGGCAGCAGATATTCAGAAGAAGAATATGTAAGGATGGCTTTAAGAGTAGATGGAACCACTCCACCATGCCATTACCTGCAGGATGGTAGCTGGTGTTAGATGGAAACTGGAGCCACAGATGGCTGTCAGAGACAGATGTGAAGTGGTGCACATGATCCGTAGTGATGTCATGGGGGCATCCAAAGTAGGACACCCAGGTCTGAACAAAGGGTGCAGCCACATATTCGACTGAATTTTCAGAGATGGGGTGGCCTCTGACCAGTGCAAAAATTTGTCAATAATTGTCAGCAGATTTCGAAAACCATTTGAGTAGGGTAGCGAGCCAGCCATACTGAGGTGTAAGTGCATGAACCAATGTCGAGTGGGGGAAAAAGCGGCAATGGTGGAGTGAAAATGCATTGGCACAGTATATGGAACTGGGCTTAGTTGCTGCAGTCATGTTGAATGCTCAGCCATACAAAACATTATTTCATAAGGGTGGTAGATGTGCAGATACCTGGGTGCGCAAGGCTTTGAATGCAGTCAAATGCCAGTTTTTTTAAGGTGGGAGGGAGAAAGGGGTCAGACCAATTGCTGCAACCTCCAGGTTGTGACGGATCCATGAGAATGTCACACCAGATTTTATGATTGGAGCCAGGTATGGATCTTAACTGGAGGTTGAGGCCACAGTCATATGCACTCCAGCGGTGTTGTGCACCAAGAAACCTTGGATGAAAAGAAGGCAAGCAGTTGTCAGACACTGTCCATGCATTGCTGTAGGATAGCCTTTATAGCTGTCTGCCTTGTGTCTGCCACTATTGCAAGGAGCACACTAAGTGGGGGGTTGGCCAAAAGATCTAATTTTGATGAGGTCCTTTTTTTATTTAAAAAAAAAAGCTCTTGATCATGGTCTGTGTCCAAGGGACTAATTTATTGCCTTTGGTTTTATCGCCACAGAGGGTGGCAGTGGCATCTTTAATATGTTGACAGAAAAAGTTGATCTGGCCAATTAAACACCAGAAGCCATTGAAGGTAGTAGCAGAGTGTAGAAAATCTGCTACAGAAATCGTCAGTTGCTTCTCAGTGAAATGTGGCAGAATGGGAGCTGCAGCAGACAAACCTACTGGGGCACTGTTGACTAAACAACACTTCACTATGTTGGCCAGTAGACGGTAATGATCGAGGAAGTTGGTGACTAGAATGGGGTCAGTAACACCCATGACTGTGAAGATCCACAAGAGTTCATGCTGAAGGTCTAAATCAAGCAAGCAGGTATGCACCCTGCAAGTAGGGATGGCTGAGTTGTCATTTTTAGTGTTGGTGAGGAGAGGAGGTAAGGTACAGAATTTGGAGTACTTTGTGGGTATATGGACAAATTGGACCCGGTGTTGATGAGTTAGTGGACAGGGGAACTAGTGCCATTCAAATCCTGTATGTACAGCGGTTGTGCTATGGTATGGCAACCAAGGGACCAGGAACGTGAGGGTCTGCAGCTGAGCTGGTGGCATTCTTGCCGAACCTCCGGTGGTACCAAGAAGCTGCACATAGTCTGCAGTGGTCATTAGAAGGGCAGCTAGAACTGCACTGGAAGGGATGCCTGCTTTCACTTAGGCTGGCATCATGCAGATGGGGGTGGCCAGTGCCTGGTGGCAGTTGCATGAGGTGTAGACAGGCAATGATGGCAGTAAGTGCTGCAACCTCAGAGCACAGGTGCATCAAAATCTGATAGAGATTGGGTGCCTGAGTGCTGGACAATACGTCATTAGTAGTAGGTGGTGTGAATGATGGCACACACGCACTGGATTGGGGTGGGCCAGGAGGTATGGCTGTCAGCTGGAGCCACAGGGTGATAGCCATCATTCTGTGCTGCAGCTGTGACTGTGGAGGAGTTCAGGATTTTGAAATGTTAATTTGCGAAGACCGTTGAATTGCCTAATGATAAACAGATGTGTGAGGCCAGGGCAGCTTGTGTGGCGGCAGGACAGGAAAGTGCATGAATGACCAATTTAGGAACAGGCCTTCAGACAGGATAGGCAGCTTGGCAATTGCTCGGATGTGATGCAGAAACATGGACAGGCACATGTTGTTGCACTGCTCAGATGATAACAAATCACATGCCCATTGCAGCTCTGAAGGTGCAATCTGGATGTGATGTGCTCTTTTATTTTAGTGTAGCGGTTGGACAGGGGGTGGATTTGAGCAGCAGAGGTTGGGATGAGGTGGCTGACAACTGTCCCGAATTTTGTTGCATTGCTTATGATAGAGCACCCTGTGAAAAGTGTCTTGATGGGAACAAATAACAGGTATGGCTCTTGCGGATTGAAGCAGACGCATGACTGGGGTGATGGTCTGCAGTGCTGTTTTGTCCAGGGAACATTGCCCAGTTGGTCAGCCAAGTCAAGTTGTAGCTGACTGTTGTGTACGAAGTCCTGAAACTTCTGAAGTGCTCATAGGTGCTGAGGTGGGAGGGGTAATGGGAGGCTGCTGGGGGACTACCTGACAGGTGTGATTGCCGCAGGAGTGGGGATATGTGGCAGTGACATTGAGACTTAACAATGCTAGTAGCATGTTGCTGTATTTGGGATGGTACCGATAAATAATATTGCAGAGAAGAAGGTAAGCAGGAAAGGCATTGTGTGGGTGAAGCAATACATTTCTACTGTGTGTTGCTGGAGAAAGGAGGGTTCAATATGCCACATGGTAAAACTGTGACTTGTCCGAGTTTTTGGCACTGGAGTGTGCGATAGTGCACAGTGCCCACTTGCCAAGCAGTCATGAAAGGCGAAGTGTGGTGCTGTGAGTTGAGGACAGGGTGTGGGAGGGACGGGGTAGTGTGCGTGTGTGGAGGGAGGGTATGTGTCAAGGGGTGCAGGAGGGAAGTGTTTGTGAACATGGAGGGTGGGGGGTGTGAGTGGAGAATGGTGTAGGGAAGGCAAGCAGTGAGTGGGGGTGTGAGAGGATGCGTCCAGCCAACCTAATGGAAACTGACTTCACAACCAAGTGGGGTGTGCCAATCCGAATAATAAAAAAAAATCAATTTGTTCTGGTAATGAGACTCAGCACTTTGATTTAGATGGGGTCACCAATGAAGGAGTGATTGAAAGATTGCTTTCTATGTCCCCAAGAGGAAATTTGTATATATAGGCAAGCAAATTAGTAAGGACAAACAATACATAACAAGGCATACTGAAAGAGACATGTGAGCTTGTTTGTAAGATATTTCTTTCTAACTACTACAACAAAATCTGAAGTGTTACAACCACTTAATTAAGAGGTGGTCCTTGGTTGTGGTGCACCCTTTGAACAGGGCAAACTATTATGCTGTTTACAGTAGTTTTGTCTGATGTCATCTGGTGGTGCAGGAAGATTAGTGCTGAGATGGGGATTTCACTGATACAATGCCCATGCATAAGTGTTATGTATCTATGAGTAAAGAGTGGGGAAGATTGAGATTGAGTTGGACTTGCCTGGTGGTCAAGGGAAGAAATTTGTTTCAGTTGTGCATGTGGTGGTGAAGGGGTGCTGAAACAGCCAGGGATGAATTGTTAATAATCCCACCTGGTACTTTGGCACTCACTGAAATTCACTGCACTCAAGTAAACTACACCGCTCTCATTAATCCAGGTGCTGATACTAGGCAGATGAACATGGTATTCTGGCATCAGATTTTGTATAGTCACCATCCAGGGAAGTCCCTCAAGGAAACGCAGCTTGAGAAGGCAATGCAGAAGACACAGTAGCAGTCTCTCATTAACCATACTGCGGAAAAATACAAAAACTGGACACAGATGCAAAATCATGCTGGCAGGTGATGACTGAAGTGATCACTGTGTCAGAAGTCTATGGATATCAGTCACATAATGCTGGCTCTTATTTTGACTGGACCAGTGATGGGACTCTTCCTACACATTGGTCAGGGAACCTGAAGACGGCATAATATATCGCCAAAACTGGTTGCTCAATAAATTAACAATTTGGAAATTTAGATGGGTGAAAGGCATTTTGATCTGACACTCTGTACTGAACAGTTGAAGTCTCACAACCATCTGTACAAAGAAGGACTTCCAGACACCCTCATGACCACTGTTGTCCCTGAGTGCTAAGGCCCCTAGTGCCTGGAGATGACAGTGGCTCTGCATGACTACCTCCTCAGTGGTGAGTTGCGATCAATCCTTTTCATATTGTTGTCATTCAATCATGGATTTTACACTGTTCAACTTACCATTGGTGGTGACTTCAAATTTAATTTTAGTAGTATATTCTGTGACTATGCCAAGGCCTTCAGCAGTGTGGACTATAAAATTCTGTTTGTGAAATGAAAATGTTATGGCAGTAATGTGACACCTATTGCATGGAGGGAGCCTTACATTCATAACAGGAAGCAATCTCATTAATAAACTGCACCATTGGAATAAGTCTAAACTCAAGGTGGAGTCCCAAAAGGATTGATACTGGGCTGTCTCCTTTTGCTAATCTACATAAATAATAATGTTACAGTGTTTATGAGTGATACAATAATTGTAATAAAAGGCCCAAGATCAGCCACACCCCAGGTTTTATCTGAACAGACCTACAACTGCTTCACATTACATAGTTAATTTTAATATTTTTGTGACAAGTTGGAATTATATGCCTGACTAAGGCATTAGACCAGAACCCCTACCTGTCTTGGGTAATACACTTGTTATTACACTCTCGATGTACCCAGATCAGCTCCAAGTTTCAGTTTATCAGTTATCACTTGCAAACTGTACAGAACTTGAAAAGTAAGGAGGAAAGCAAACAACAGGCTTGATTTGGCTCCTGAGATTATGCATGGATTCTGTAAATGGACATGTACTACCAGTGCACACTCAAAAAACACAAAAATGTTAATCACACCATATACTTTGCCAAGAGTAAAAAATGTTATTTCTATTGTTTTAATCTCACAAAGACTCATGGAACCCAATTTCAAACAAATGAAAATAGCATGCTCTTGCCAAAAGAGACAACTTGAGTTGCACACACTACTTTGAGTAGCACAGATCTATATCAATCAAAGCTCCCCTATTTGGCAGGTAGTGATCTATTCCCATATAAAATGAATCCCATTTTAAGTACATAAACACCCATCGTGCCCCTTTATTTGTCATGGAATGCTTAAATTTGCCTCCATGCCTACTTAGTCCTTGATGGTATTGTTTGCTGACAATAAAAGTCAATTTTCAGTTAAACTGTGATTTACTCAGCCACAATACAAGATGTAACTCCTTGTTCAGGGTTCAGAATTTGGTGCTGTATGCTGAGGTGATGGCTTTCAATAGGGTGCTATAAACATAAAGCAACAAACTGAGAATACATATGTAGTAAAATTAAAAATGTCAAGTTTGCCATTCCTACATATTGTCTGTTATTTAATTTCAAGCATCAAAACATACTATTGAGCCTGCTACACAGGTACAAAACACACCTGAAGAAAGCATGCAGGCTGGACCTTAAGGATTTTGTCAGGCACACTGGTGCACCATGTGCCACTGGAAACCCTAAACATTTTCTTCAGTCTGTGAATTATTGTTGTGATAGCTATGACTTCTGAAGCAAATTTTATCATTGTTGGTGCATTATCCATGGTGTATGATAAAGCTTACATGAACACGTGCAAAAGCAGATGCATGTCTGAAGGGGTAAAAATTGTCTAGTATGTACCTACTTTCAGGATTGAAAATTTCTGCCAAAGATTTACAGAATTAATAGAAGATGAATGAAAAATTATTTAATGTGCTATCATTGATCACTCCTATAATTATGGGAAAAAATACCATTATGCGGGCAGTTATTTCTTTCTGTTAGCTAAGAGCAAAAAGAAAAAGCTAAAAAAAACAGTCTGATGTACTGAGGCATAAGAGAGGCAATAAAGAGGTTACCTTAATAACTTCAGGTATTACAACTTTGGTTGGTATGCTTTCAGGAACCTAGCTTAATTAAGCTCTTACATTTTTCCTTTGCTTGATAGGCAATTCTGATTTCATCAGTCTTCTTGATTACATTACCTTTTGTGGTACTCAGCTCATTTACTCTCACTGTTATCAGAGCTGCACATCTCTCCATTTTTTTAACCAGTATTAGCCACTTCTGTCCTATTTTGTATGTGTATAGAGAGAGGTGAAAATGCCTTTCTGTGTGTCTTGGGACTGTCCCAGTCTCTCCTTTACCTTATTATGATGTATGTGATGAATGAAAAGGAATTGTATCTCAGTTTTCCTTGAGTTATCAGCTTTCTGAATTTACTTAGTGGACCAGTGGGGGCTCAGGGGGCAAAGCGGACAGGGGTTGAAATCTGAGGCCTGGCCACAATGTCCCCCCTCACCACAACCACCGAGCCACTGGGCATAGGGAAGAGGGAGACACAGGAATCAACAGAAGGGGAAACTGTTGTTGTTTATTTATTTAAGTTTTGTTTTTGTAATATTCACTATTATTATGAAATTATGTGGAACATACAACAGTGACAGAGAAAAAAATATAAATGCGGGGTAAAGAAAAAGAAAAGAAAAAAGAAATAAAATCCACGCAATCTACGACATGCACTCCCATCCGTGGAGGTCAGAGGTAGAATTGATCATAGGTGGCTTAAACTCAGATACTGCCGGGGGGGAGGGAGGGGCAGAGGGGTAGGTGCCCTCTGCTCCAGGTACCCCCAACTTAGTGGAGGTCAAACAAATAATGTTCGGTAATGTGGTGTGTTTTCGAGAGCTGCATGGGCTGTTTGTATACAGGTCCAGAAGTTGAGGCAGGATTTAGGTCCCACATGAAAGAGATAAACGACGTCTCACCCTTCGACCCACTTAATTGCATGACATTTGGTGGGTGGAAAATGTTTGTCCTCTGGGTATAGAAACATTCGACGTCCGGTTGTGTCTGGTGGCGCTTGAAGATAGCAGGCAATGATTTGCTGCATGAAGCACCAGACATCATGCGAAGAGGCGCATGTCAGATGGTGATCATCAGTCTCCAGTTGCTGGCAAAGGAGACAAAGAGTGGAACCTGACAAGCCAATGCTGTGCAGTCCCTGTTTCATGGCAAATTTCCTGTTGATGATGTGATACCACAGTGCCCGGATGTCTGTAGGGAGGAAGGGCTGGTGGATGATAGTCCACACTATGGACCACTTGATGGAGGAATGTTTGGTCTCCATTACATTCTGGGAAACATCACACAATAATAAGCTGCAAAAATCCTTAGTCCTGGGTTGGCACGTATCTGGGAAACTGGAATGTGTGAAACGGTAATCAATGAAAAATGTCGAAATGTGAGACATATGAGGCATGATGCAGCCATTAGACACCGGTGGTGAGGTAGAAGCAGGCAGGAGGACCTCAAGCAAGCTGCATGTTAGAGATGTGCCCCGTCCAGTCCACTGTCTTCTCATGGTACTCATATACATGGCCGCACCTTGCATATGGATATTGATGAGCCCGAGGCCATCATCCCATGGGGGCAGGATAAGTGTCTCATAATGGACTTTGAACATGGAACCCACTGTGAGATAATAGCCAAAGGCCGCCTGAAGGCTGCACCCAGATGTGGTCAGCAGAGGGAAAACTTGCAAGATGTGGACCAATTTTGATGCCACATAATGATTAAGAAACTCAACGCGTTGAAGTGTGTCCTGGTGGCGAAGGAGGTTCTGGCAGATGTCATTGTGGATGACGTGTAACAGGCAATGGAAATTTGTTGCAGTTGTGTGTGAGATCATGGGGGTAAAGGTAATGCCCAGGTACTGGAAAGTATGTGCAGTTGTTAGGGGTGCCACTTCATCTTCCTGGAGGCCTCGTCCAATGTGCAGTGTGAAAGATTTGGTGACATTCATGGCACTGCCAGTGGCAGCTCCATAATGTGTGATCAATTCAAGGACCACTCAAATCTCAGAGCTGGAGCGAATGAGGATGAGGAGGAGGAGGAGGAGGAGGAGGAGGAGGAGGAGGAGGTCATCATCAGCATATGCCCAACAGCGAAAAATGTGTTGGCTAAGGGTGAGGCCAGAGAACTTGGTTGTCAAGCCCCCAATGAGGGGCTCAAGGGCAATGGAATACAGGAGGGTAGAGATGGGACACCCTTACCGTATGGAATGGCAGATGGGTACTGGCCCTGCTAAACGTCTATTGACTTGGACACATAAACTGGAACTGTTGTAAAGATGCCAGAGGACGTCAAGGAACAGAGGGGGGATGCCCATATAGGCCACCACCAAACACAGGAAACGAAGGCGCACTTTATTGAAGTTGCTATCGCAGTCTATACTGATGACCGCTGCACAGAGTCTGCAGGCCGCCGTCATCACAATTAAGTGTCGGGGCATTCCCCTGTGGCAGTCTATATGTTAACCTGTCCCCCAGGCGTCCTTTGCTCTGGGGAGAGGACATGAGGGAGTATTGTTCGGAGATGCATTGCCCGTAAGCGAGTGAAAATCTTGTAATTGGCACTGAGTAGGGTGAGCGGTCTGTAACTCATGACCGTCGAACCAGGGGCTGGTTTGTGGGCTGGAATGATTATGCCATCAAAAAAGGCAGGTGGGACTGCTAGGTCAAATGTCGTCAGTTCTTGATAAATAGTCATCCACTGCAGTGCCATGAGGTCCTTGAAGGCATGGTAAAACTCAATCAGTAAGCCATCAATGCCGGGCGATCTGTTGACTGCACCCTTGTTGACTGCGATGTCAACTTCTTCTCGCGTGGCCACCACTGTCAAAGCATCCACCTCCATGTAGGGGAGGGTGCACATGACATAATGCAAAATGGAGTCATCTGCTTCAGTATCAACATCTTCTTCACTATAAGTATGACAGTAGTGTTCGACGAATACATTGACGATGTCATTCTGATTGGTCCCCTGCATGCCATGAGATGTGGTCAGAGTGTTGATGATCTGCCGACGATGCCGTCATTTGTTGGACACTATATGATGCATGGATGGAATTTTGAAACCCACATGATCATGGCGCCATGTCCATATCACCACCCCTTACAATTTCCAGAGTGCCAGTGCAAGAATCCTCGCCTTAGTTCTTTGCCATTCCAACTGGTTGTCTGGGGATGGCGAGAGTGTCCAGATCTTGGAGAATTGCATAATAGAAGTCAACAGTGTTGTTATGCCAGTCGGCCAAGTCCTTCCCATATCTCATCAGTGACCTCCGGCTCGCTGGTTTGGTACAGTCCGTCCACCATGCCAAAGTCAAGCGGTAGTGGGGAAGGCGTGGTTTGCAGGCTGTCCACATCTCAGTGACTTGTTGGTGACAAGTCAGGTCATACATATGAGAAGTATTTACTTTCCATGGTGCACAGCTATGCCATACAGATTGCGGCAGGAGGAGAACCATACAGATGTAAGCACAATGGTTGGAAAAGGCCGGTGGCCGGTATTCAGCATCCTGTACCGCAGATCTAAGAGTTTGTGAGGCATATATCCTGTCTAGTAGGCTTGTGGAATGACTGGTGAGAAAGGTATGGCCAAAAAGGTTGCCGTGTTGAACTTCCAAGGTATCATGAAGCAGGAGGTCCCACACCACTATATTTAGTTCCTGGCATGTAGTATAGTGTGGAATCTTATCTTTGGGGTGCAGAACGCAGTTAAAATCATCTCCTAGTAGGCAGTAGTCATATCATCCTAAAAACAGGAGGGCAATTTCCTCTGAATAAAACTGGGCCCATTCATGTCACTGGTCAGTGCCTGAAGGAGTGTAGACATTAATGATGCATGTCCCCATAGCAGTGAGTGCCATGCCCCGAGCTGATGGAAGGAAGGCAATGTCAATGACAGAAATCCCGTGGTGGACATAGATGGCCACTCCATGGACCCTAGGATCACCTGTGGAGGCGTGGGCTGTATGGCCATTGATATCCAGGAGACTGGCCACGTGAACTTCCTGTAGAAGGGCGAAACCAATATCAAAAGCACAGAACATCTCCTGCATAAGGTGGATTTTCACCCCGGGACAGATGTTGTTGGTGTTGATGGTTGCTATCCTGTAGGCCTGGTGGCAGACTGCTGGAGAATGGACTACCCTGGCATCAGAACAAGGGTGTGGGCATCACCATGGAACATTATCCCACTTGACTACTGGGGAGAGTATCACTAGTGGATCGGCTCCGAAGGCGCAGGGTCCTGTAACGGGTCCTGCTCCTCGAACTCCTTCTCATGCCACACCGTGGTGGCGGGCATCGGTGTATCATCCATTATGTCTCAGGAGATGATTTAATGGTTTGTGGTGTAGTGTTGGCTGTGATACATCCATCAAGTGGGGTGTTGGGGAGTGTAGTGTTGGGGAGATGGGCGCAGGCATACCGGTGGATGTCTCCATGCTCATAATGTCTCTGTCAGCAGTAGCGGATTCAGGGGCATTGTGCTGGTTGATGGTTGCATCATCCTTAACATCAAGGTCTCCTCTTGGCCGGAAATGGTGTGACGCCATCTCTTGCTACGTTTCAGAGAAAGTTGTTCCTTATGCGACCTTCCATGTCCGACGACGGAAGGGAGTCATGTCGCTCTAGCAGGAAGGCTGCTGTAGGGATGATGTGTGAGGCAATCTCCATCTTGTTGCTAAGGGAAGGGGCAGTGGTCAGTTGTGTCAGCATCATTGGAGTGGTGTCAATGGCCAACAGAGACGACAGGCCATCCGAGGCGCTCTCCGTCGGGGTCTGGTCAGGATCGTTCGTGACATCCGGGCAGCATTGCAAAGCAGTAAGAGAAGCTAGAGCAGCGGCATAGGACACTGGTTGTACTATAGGTTGTGACATAGGTGGTCCTTTGGCAGCTGGATTTTGTGTAATATGCCATTGCAGACATTCGGATCTCAGGTGCCCTTCTTTGCCGCACTCAGAAGAGGTCCGAGGCTGGTTGTCAAACATAATTATTGCACAGCATCCACCAGTCTGTAAGTAGGTCAGGATGTGGCTTCAGAGATCAATGGTGACCTGTGTGATGCCATTTAAGATGGGATACGTCCGAAACTGTGTCCACTTCTCTGCAGCATGGCCGTGGACTGTGCCGTATGGTTGGAGTGCCGCGACGATTTCCTCAGCGGGAAGTTCGAATGGCAATTTGAAAATGCATATCATATGCATACCTAAGCCCACATGGTCAATGGTTACCACCTCCACATTGCCATCAGCATGACAAAAGCGGAGCCCCTGCTGGTCTCACGTAGGATGCATTCGCACGCCACGTCGTTAATGATTTTAACATAGACCGTGCTGCTCACGATCAACAAATGTATGCCGGTAACATCAGTCATTGGGATCTTCA
Organism: Schistocerca cancellata; assembly: GCF_023864275.1. NCBI lineage: Eukaryota > Metazoa > Arthropoda > Insecta > Orthoptera > Acrididae > Schistocerca > Schistocerca cancellata. Next base: position 662,796,142 of record NC_064626.1, read on the forward strand.
CTTCCTTTTGCAGAAAATTCTCCACCTTGAGTGCTTTGGGTCAGACATAATCATTGCAGAAAGTAAATTGGAGTGCAGATTTACGGTAATGGTTCACCAAGTATTGTACACAGTAAGCCGGCACTTAGGCAATGGCTGTCAAAATGTAAACAAGGCGAGCTCAGGCTCCACACATGGTAAATATGGACACATCTGCTCTGTTGTCCTGCCAAAGGCAGAATGTGTCCTGGCTGTGGCACAAATTTTAATTCAGTTCTTCGGCTTCTATCATTTTTGTACATCATGTCCATGAGATTAGCAAGGATACAGCTGAGAGTTTTATGAGACCTTTAATGCAGTAATAGTAATTTCATGGAGACAATGTGCAGTTCCTGCCTCATACTATATACCCTCTCTCTCACAAGGCTGCAATTGCCCATCACTTAATACAAACAGTGGCCACAGGGACAATATGATGTTTAAATATACCAAATATAGGAGTAATTTGCTTGTCATGACATCTCTATAAAAAGACCATTGCACACATCAGCCTACATCTCTTATTACATAATTTGTCAAACTCATGTACGTTGTTGGCCATCTACACTCCTGGAAATGGAAAAAAGAACACATTGACACCGGTGTGTCAGACCCACCATACTCGTTCCGGACACTGCGAGAGGGCTGTACAAGCAATGATCACATGCACGGCACAGCGGAACACCAGGAACCGTGGTGTTGGTCGTCGAATGGCGCTAGCTGCACAGCATTTGTGCACTGCCGCCGTCAGTGTCAGCCAGTTTGCCGTGGCATACGGAGCTCCATCGCAGTCTTTAACACTGGTAGCATGCCGCGACAGCGTGGACGTGAACCGTATGTGCAGTTGACAGACTTTGAGCGAGGCGTATAGTGGGCATGCGGGAGGCCGGGTGGACGTATCGCCGAATTGCTCAACACGTGGGGCGTGAGGTCTCCACAGTACATCGATGTTGTCGCCAGTGGTCGGCGGAAGGTGCACGTGCCCGTCGACCTGGGACCGGACCGCAGCGACGCATGGATGCACGCCAAGACCGTAGGATCCTATGCAGTGCCGTAGGGGACCGCACCGCCACTTCCCAGCAAATTAGGGACACTGTTGCTCCTGGGGTATCGGCGAGGACCATTCGCAACCGTCTCCATGAAGCTGGGCTACGGTCCCGCACACCGTTAGGCCGTCTTCCGCTCACGCCCCAACATCGTGCAGTCCGCCTCCAGTGGTGTCGCGACAGGCGTGAATGGAGGGACGAATGGAGACGTGTCGTCTTCAGCGATGAGAGTCGCTTCTGCCTTGGTGCCATTGATGGTCGTATGCGTGTTTGGCGTCGTGCAGGTGAGCGCCACAATCAGGACTGTATATGACGAGGCACACAGGGCCAACACCCGGCATCATGGTGTGGGGAGCGATCTCCTACACTGGCCGTATACCACTGGTGATCGTCGAGGGGACACTGAATAGTGCACGGTACATCCAAACCGTCATCGAACCCATCGTTCTACCATTCCTAGACCGGCAAGGGAACTTGCTGTTCCAACAGGACAATGCACGTCCGCATGTATCCCGTGCCACCCAACGTGCTGTAGAAGGTGTAAGTCAACTACCCTGGCCAGCAAGATCTCCAGATCTGTCCCCCATTGAGCATGTTTGGGACTGGATGAAGCATCGTCTCACGCGGTCTGCACGTCCAGCACGAATGCTGGTCCAACTGAGGCGCCAGGTGGAAATGGCATGGCAAGCCATTCCACAGGACTACATCCAGCATCTCTACGATCGTCTCCATGGGAGAATAGCAGCCTGCATTGCTGCGAAAGGTGGATATACACTGTACTAGTGCCGACATTGTGCATGCTCTGTTGCCTGTGTCTATGTGCCTGTGGTTCTGTCAGTGTGATCATGTGATGTATCTGACCCCAGGAATGTGTCAAATAAAGTTTCCCCTTCCTGGGACAATGAATTCACGGTGTTCTTATTTCAATTTCCAGGAGTGTATTTCCCATCAGGGTACCAGCTGTGGCTTTTAGGGTTTTCCTGGCAGATCAGTTGCAAACATAGTTCTCAGGTTTGCTGCTGGATAACACTGTGCAAAGCCCACAATATTTCATCAAAACAGGCGTTCAGTGTCTTTAGGTGACAGCTGTTGCTGTGTTCACTTTTTGAAGAGTATGATCAGTAATGTCTTGCAGCAGTGAACATTGCAACAACTACTGCACGAAGATGTTGAACGGTTGTTTTGATTAAATGTTGTGGCCTTACACAGTGTTATCTGGCAGCAAAACTGAAAAGTATACTTGCAACAGATCTGCTGTGAAACTGTGTAAAGTTAAATCTGGTAGCCTACCTCTACAAGGAAGAGATGACAATCAACATACATTTGTTTGACAAATTACATAATAATAAAGGTATAATGCTGTGTACAATAGCATTTTTACTGAGGTGCCATAACAAGCAAATTACTCCTCTGTCTGCTAGATCTAAACATCATATCACCTCTATGACCTCTGTTAGAATTAAGTGATGGGCAAGTACAGCCCTTATCAGAGAGAATGTATGTTGTACATAGCTGTCCATGAAATTACTATCACTACATCTATGTATTTCATTGAACCTCTCAGCTGTATCCTGGTACTGGGTAGACAGTGCCATCTGAGCACTAGCTGATGGGACCAAACAAAGAAGAAAATCTTACTGCATCTGCAAAAAATATTACAAAAGAAGTGTCTGAACGGTTTACTAGAAACAGACTAATAGTTAATCCCCAAAAAACAGTACTCATGAATTTCCACACTGGTCAAAATAAAATTGCAGCACAACCCTTAATATGTATAGATAACCAAAACATTAGTGCTGTCAATGAAACTAAATTTCTTGTGATTCATATTCAGGAAAATCTTAAATGGATAGTACATCCCTGAAATCAAAACTAGCAAAATTGAGCTATGTAGTAAAAATTCTTTGCAATGATACTAGTGTGGAAACAGTTAGGGCTGTATACTTTGCTTGTGTACATTCAATACTGAAGTACGGTATCATTTTCTGGGCAAATGTACACCAGGCCATAACAGTTTTCAGGAAACAAAAGGCAATTACAAGAACAATGAAACTAGTGAGCAACAGAAAACCATGAAAACTTTTCTTTAAAGATCTAAATATCTTACCCCTTCCCTGCATTTATATTCTGGAAGTAGTCATGCATGCCAAAAAAAGTATACTGTGAAAAGAAAATCTTTTTCCTCAAAACAAAGTGTCCATCATAACAGTACCAGGTCAGACAGTGACATACATGTTAATCATTGTAACACCGCAATATGCCAAAATGGTGTATATCATGCAGGAAAACTATACAACAGAGTACCAGACATATAAAATCTCTTCCTGAATTACAGAGCTTTAAAATGTCTGTGACAGCCTACCTTCTGCAAAACTGCTCAGAGAAAAAATGTAATTTGTCTCTTTGGTTGTAAAATAGTTATAAATATACAGTATTTTAAAAAATTGTAATTATTAACTGTATAGATCCAATTTGTTATAAAAATTTAGATAATGCATATTTGATGTTTGAAAAATCAATAGATAAAAAGGTTTTCTGTCAAATATCCTGTGTACGATATATGTACTGAAAAGAGATTTATATGGACAAATAATAAATAAACAAACAAACAAACAACAACAAACAAATGTCTATTGAACTATAAAGTGTGCTCAGCTCATAACTCAATTGCAAGAAAATTTACCACAGCACACTGTGTCTAATATTACAGACAAGACTTTAGATGAAACAGTGGGTTTTGATGCTTGAGAATGGCCTGAACTTTGTACTAATGCCTGTGGTAGGGGCCAGCTGGAATGGAGCAGGCAATCTTGAAACTTCTCAGTGATGTAGCAGAAGAGATTAGGAGGGAAACCTGCCGAATTTTGATGCAAACTCCACCTAGAAAGATAATATTACTTCAGTCAAAAGGAAGGCTCTGCAAAATTTGAGAGCAGGCTTCATTATTTTATCTGTTGACAAGGGGAACACCACAATCCTTCTCTCACAAACTGAGTACAACAGCGAGATAGGTGCATTGCTCAATGACCCTGCCTGTTGAAAGCTAAGAGAGCATATGACTGGCAAGATTAGAGGAAAAATCTAGACCTCTTCAAGAAGAATTGTTCTGGCTAACAGCATAAAGGGCTTGTGTCAACAGGTTGTAGCTCCACCAAGACTTTATGGCCTGCCAAAGATTCACACTAATGGCTCTCCTCTTCACCCCATAGTAACCTTCGAGCAGCTGTCTAATTTTTTGCTGAACATGTTACAGTGACAAGATGCTCAAACTACAAACATCAGATCTTTTGATGAGCTTTGATGCTGTATCCTCATTTACAAATGTGCCTCTACAGGACTCATCAGAGCTTATTAGCAGCAGATTCAGGAAAGACATTGTTTAAATATGTACTTACCTCAACCTATTTCTTATTTAATAACCAGTATTTTGTACAAATGGATGCTGCTACTATGGAAGGCCCCTGTACCAATTGTGGTCAACTATTTTATGGAATACTTTGAGGTGAAAGCTCTCTGATTGGCAAGCCATCAGCTGCGCGGGATTAGCCGAGCGGTCTAAGGCGCTGCAGTCATGGACTGTGCGGCTCGTCCCAGTAGTGGTTTGAGTCTTCCCTTGGGCATGGGTGTGTGTGTTTGTCCTTAGGATAATTTAGGTTAAGTAGTATGTAAGTTTAGGGACTGATGACCTTAGCAGTTAAGTGCCATAAGATTTCACACACATTTTAACATTTGCAAGTCATCAAACTTCCTGTTTGTGGTGGTAGGTTGACAACACATTTGTTGTATGTCCTAATAGAATGGAGACACTACCTATATTTCTCCAGCATTTGAACTCCTCTGTTTGAATATTCAGTTCCCTATGGAAGTGGAAGATGGCAGCTTACCACTTCTGGATGTTATGCATAACAGAAAAGCCAACAGAACACTGGGACCAAGTGTCTACCACAAACTGATCTGTAGGCCAAAAGTTGTCATCATCTTGCACATTGCAGTAGTGTTATGCAAACTGGCACGTAGAGCACATGTGGTCTCAATTCTCAACAGACTGCCAGATGAGCAGCAGTACCCAAGAATAGTGTTCTAACAGAATGGTTATACTGATAAACAGATCTGTAATACATTCCGATCAATGTGAGCTTGATGTAGGTAAGTAAATGAAGCTATGGTGGCAATGAGTGCAATGGCCTTCTTGCCATATTTTGGTGGCATGTCTTCATGAATCAAAAGGATCCTCAGGAAATACAACATTAAGGCTGTTTTTCATCCATTGGTAAAAATGAGGAACCTGTTATGTTCAGTCATTGATGATCTTCACCTTATAACATGTGGCACATATACGTATTAGGCAGACATGTCACATTGTGTGAGAACATTATGCAGAATACCATTGATTTACACAACTGGGCCAGCCTGCTGAATCAGCTGTTGTGGAGCACTGCCCAAACGTGCTGCTCGGCATCATCATTCTGGAATAGTGTTTTTAAGCTGTATCACTGTAAGGGGGATAGTATTATCAACAGGACTATGGGATTTCAGCTAAGCATTGCCTGAAATCCAGTACTGGCTGCCATTAAATCGAACCAGGAGATACAAGAATGACCAGACAGAGTGCACTCCAGTTAGTTTGTTCAAATCTTAACCATAGCACCATCTGGTAGCTCAGTCATTGCCCTCTGTGCATGCGTGAAAGGTCCACTTTGGCTCTCAGCAGGAGGTGCTTGAAGCATAGCTGTATTTACCTTTGCAAATTTGCCCTTGGTGGCAGCATCTCTGTTGAATCTGGTTGAAAAGTTGGTGATGGAGCAATATACTAGGAATAATGTGGTCCACACATAATATGGAGCTCAGACACTTTACTTTCAGTTTGATTGCTGAATGAACTACTGTTTATGGCCATGTAAAGTCACATCTATAATAATTCATGTGCATATAATATAAGCAGCTGAAGACTCAGTTGATGTCCTGTAATATGACTGAGTGCAGTAACATAACGCTGAAGTTACATAAATTTATGTGTGAGAGACATTTAATTAACACAGTAATCTGACAATGAAACCAACCCAAAAATGTTGTGCACAGTGAGTATAATTTGGAGATAACACAGTTCACAGTGCAATACTAATGTCACAGTTTTCAGAATATGTGAGTGAACATTAATGTCACAGTTTGCAGAATGAATTATAGAAGATTAATTGCCAGTTCCCAGTCAGTCATTGAAAAACAGACACTGTATAAGCCCTAAAATATGGAATTTAGATAAAAGGTGTCACCTTTTACAATTTATGATAACTCATCTGCATACACTGTGCAGTAATTTTGGGCACAGATCTTGCTCATATCATAACTTTCTGCAGACTGACTAAAATGGCTTCCAGCAGCCTCTCTTTTATAAGATTACAATAATTAAAACTACATTAAGCTGTTGTTGTTTCATGGAGTTTTACAAGTTACAATTAAAAGTTTACATTCTTGATTAACTGACTAGTGGAAAAAGATTATTCAGAATGTGAACTTTTAAATATAACAATAGTTGCTATTGAATTGTGCTGTCTAGTTTGCCAAAATATGGTGTTCTATCTCAGTAAAAATGTTTTAGTCAAGAATGCTAATTACACTGAAACTAAATGAGTGCAAAAGTTGCTAACATATTTTCAGCATTAACTGTATGGATATTTCACTTGTTGATTCACACTTTTGACATACTTTATCTTAAAGTTAGCAGTTGTGTAAATGTTTGTATATGAAAAATGATTATGTAATCTACAATTACTGGTGACTATAATTAGCACAGTTTTTAGGTAAACCAATAACACTTACAAATGTAGTGGATAGTAAAGTTAAGTTGGCTAAACCTTGAGCTAATATTCAAGATTCTGGGTACTGTACACATGTCATAAAAATAACACTATTGAAGTTGGGGGAGGGGGGGTTGGGAGGTAAACTTAACAGGATAATTGTCACTCGCTATGCATACACTTTCACCCAAATGTGAGTTCTTTTCCATACATCTGTAATTCCTATTCCTGGCTCTGAAAAATTTCTGTGCTACTGTGCTAGTATCACCAATCTTATCTAGCAGCAGTGAACAGAGCAACAAGTACCACCTGCAGATGTCAAAAAGATGTTCTGAAGAAATATCATGGGACTTGTACAACATTATCTGGTAGTAAACCTGAGAAGTGTAAATGCAACTTATCCACCAGTAATGCATGAAAAGTCACATTAGATCATTATTGCTTGTTTGAAATTGCATAATATGATAATTTGTGAGACTGACACACTATTAGCTGTCAATCCCTTGCAGGCCTGTTGAGCTATCATCTGAACTGTGTGTGACCCCTATGGGTTAGTCTGCACAATTGATCAGTATGCTTGTGCCATCAATAAATTTATTACAGTTTTTGGCTGCCCTTTAAAGTTGATCAGAAATCGGTAGCTAAGGTAGAATATTCAAAATTTCTAGGTGTATGCATTGATGAGGGGTTGAACTGGAAAAAACACACTGAGTATCTGCTGAAACATTTGAGTTTAGCTACGTATGCTATTAGTGTCATTGCAAATTTTGGCAATATACATCTGAGTAAATTAGATTACCATGCCTATTTTCATTCTCTGCTTTCATATGGCATCATATTCTGGGGCTCAGAAGGGGGTAAATTATGCTGCCACAAAAGTCTTTGGTCACTTACCTAATAGCATCAAAAGTCTGACAGATAGCATTTAAAAGGAAATTAAAAGAATTTCTTAATGGCAACTCCTACTCATTAGATGAATTTTTGGATATAGTAAGTGGGTAATTTCCCAACACCACAAAAAAAAAAAAAAAATGTGTCATGTAATATTTTGTCTAATGTAATACCTTGTATAGAGACTTTTTATTAACCTGACACATTTCACATCATTATGAAGTGTGTATTCATGATCTATTGAACAAGTACTAAACTAATCTCTAATCTAATCTAATCACTGGAAGATGAGTTATGGAGGAAAGACTTCATATATGCAAGAGGGATCCCATTAATCCCATGACACTTTAGCTTGGCAAGTACAGTTTTGTGATCCACACAACCAAAAGCTTTGGCAAGGTCACAAAATAGACCCACAGGATTATTTTTCTTGTTTATCTCTGACAGCACTGCATTTGTGAAGTACTATAGGGTTTTCTCAATTAGTCAAATTTTTTCAGAGTTTTAATGTTCAGAATCAACCTAACATTATGGGCATATCTTTTCCCCTTCTGCACTTCAAGGAGTGGGCTTATAGCTTGTTCCTTCTTTACAGAAGTCACTTTTTCTTGGTCTTGCTCCCTTTCCTTTAGGTCTATAGCCTGTTACATATCTCACTTTTCTTTTTGCCACCATTCTTTCAATATGCTCCTTCTATTTTGTTACCCTGTATTCTAGTCTTTCCCTCATGCAAAATATACAGGGTGATTCTGTAATGATGTTACAAACTTTCAGGGATGATGGAGAAGTGTAAGTGCATCAATAATAGGTAAGGGACCCTAGCCCAGGAATGACTAAGTCAAAATGTATAAGCAAAAATCAAACATGGAAAATCCAGGATGGAAAGTATTTTTTTCTTTAAAAAAAAAAAAAAAGCTTCTGACCATTAAGGCCTTTGTCAACAACAGACATAGACTCTCTCTCCCTCTCTGCAGCATGGTTTCAGTGTGAGTTGCATTTGCATGTGTGTGTGTGTGTGTGTGTGTGTGTGTGTGTGTGTGGCGTGGGGGGGGGGGGGGGTTGTGTTGTGTGTGTGTGTGTGTGTCTACATATATTGTTGATGATGGCCTTAATGGCCAAAAGCTTTATTTGTGACAGTCATTTTGTTGTGCCTATCTGCGACTCAGCATCTCCACTATATGGCGAGTAGCAACTTTCTTTCTCATAATATTGTTGTATAAGCAAAAATCTACTCAAGTTCTGCAGTAGCCTTGTGTGGTGCTCAAAGTCAGGGCCCAAATTTTTGAACTATTATCATGACATACATAATTCTCACTAAATACCCTTCAATACTGTCAGATAATTTCCCCTGTTGATGGACTAGTAACAGCGCAGGTAAGGTGATGACAGAGAAACCGAAAGTTCTAAGTCTATGATATTGTAATAATGAACTCCATTTCCCTGCACAACTTTCACATTTACAACAGTTGTGCAAAATAGTATCACTCAGCATCAGTGCAGACATTTAATTCACATAGAGTTCTGTCTTATCTGTTTTAATATTCCTGCTGTCATTTGAACTGTGTGGTAGGCAGTGAAAATTCTTGCTAGAAGATCCTCTTCAGTCTCAACAGACATCTCATACAGAAGTCTTTCCACATGGCCTGACAAGAAGGAATCATCTGGGGTGAGACCTGGTGAAGATGCTGGTCATGAAACAGGATGTCCTGTGGCTATCTACTTTTCAGGAAATGCCTGATCCAAGTGTTCACAAACCTTCAGCCCAAGTAAGGTGGGCCTTCATCATGTTGGAACACATCTGTTGATGAATAGGAAGTGGGATTTTTTTCCAACAATCTGAGTAGTATGTCTCTCATAAACACTGCGTGCACTATTACATTTAAGTGAGGAGGAAGGAGAAATGGGCCTAGTACATAATCATTGACTATGCCTGCCCACATATTGACTGATAATCAGTGTTGATGGCTCTTCACAACTGTTGCATGGGGTTCTCATTGGCCCAAACATAACCATTGCAACTATTTAGTATTCTGTCTCTAGTGAAATACACTTCATCCATGAAAAGTGCATATGCAGAAAAGTGAGGATTGGCTGTAAGGCACTGCAGGAACAATTGGTTGAACATGACAGTTGGTTTGAAATCACCATGAGTCAAAGTGTACACTTTCTGTGGATGGTAGTGGTGTAGCTGTAGGTCCCATAATACTCACCTCACAGTACTCCTTGAACATTCATTTCATATGGAGTTGATTGACTGCTGATTGCAGGCACCTCATTCACTCAAGCAAGCCCTGCTTCTCCTATGTTGAGGGTTAATGTAAATTGTTGTCTTCCTCAGTTATTGTACTGTGTTATTGCCCTGTTTCATATAAATGTTGGAACAGTCTTGGAAAAATGATGTGAGCCAGAATTCTTCTATGCGAATATTTGGTCCTGTGTAACCATTCCAGTTCTCTGGTGCTTCCTTTTGCTTGCCCTTACATGAAAATCATGTCTGAAAGTTCCGTCACCACTTACAGCTACATGGGGTTAGTACTTCAACTTGTAACCACAGACTGCAGTCTACTACAGTACAGTAATTATGTACTAGGCTTGCTCATATCAGTACACAGTACATGTGCATTGGATTAGTTGAATTATCAGAGGGCAACCAGAAAGTAATGTCATTTCTGTGAATGTTGATATTCATCTGTCATTAATCAGCTTGTTGTGTACTTCAAAGTCATGCCAAAGACATTTTACACTTAGAGCGTCTTGTTTGCTTGTAAATAATTAAATATTCAATTCTTTTGCAATTTATGGTCAAATGGCCAGCCGAATACCAGAAGACAAAATCAAAAAATGGAAAATCCAGGATGGAATGTAACAACAAAAATTGGCTCCACCTGACAGAGACTGTGGTCACATGCATGTGAGTTACATTTTTGTGTGAGTGTATGTGCATGCTTGTTGTCTATTTTTGACAAAGGCCTTGCTGTCCAAAATCTTTCTGACAGTATTTTTGTTGTGCCATTTTGTGACTTAACATCTCTGCTATGTGGTGAGTAGCAACTATCCTTTTCATTATACTATCAAATCACAGAAGAGGTACATCTCCTGTACTGAATGTCTTTTGAATTTCACAAGGGTATTAGTGCAACAGCTGCTGTCATAAACATTTGAAACATTTATCCAAGAGTATTAGCCATTAATATATGCCAAAACCATGAACCTTGATTTTTGTGACTCATATAGATCAGGAAGACCAGCAACTTCAGACAATGACATGTTAAGGGTGGAAGTGGAAGCAAATCCATGTCAGACAATTGAGGAAGTGTCAAACATTCTTAACCAAGCTTGGTCAACCATCCAAGAACATTTGTAGCGAATTGGTAAAGCAAGAAGAGCAAGTGTTTTGGTTCCACATAATCTGTCTGAAGAAAACTAAGCTAACCCATCTACCACAATGCAACTTATTGCTTAAGAAGCACAGTAAAGAAGCATTTTTTGATTTATTAATCTCTGGAAATGAACAATGGGCCATCTATGATAATGCAAAATGTAAAAGGCAGTGCTCTCTCTGGTGTACACCCAAAAAGGTGCTTTTGTGTGTTTGGTGGATTATTTACAGAGTCAGTCATTTTGAAGTGCTGAAACCTGAACAAAATGTGAATGCAGGACTTTAATGTGAACAATTAGATTGAGTAAATTAGTCTATAATTGAAAACTGTCCATTGATTGTCAACAGAAAAGGCATTATGCTGCAACTCAATAAGGCAAGACTACACTGCCCAAGAGGAACCCATGGTAGATTTTTAACAGTAGATACTGACAGTTTGCTCCTTTCTGCAGACCAAATGTTCTGTATACTTGAAAAAACACTATTGACTGGGGCAGCTGTAATGGGCAAAGACATTGCACACCCAAACATTTTAGAAATGTTGCAACACAATATATCAGCCTTTTGAAACGTCTTAAAAATTGCTTACCACTTCTTCTCAGCAGTATTTGGAACTATTTCAGAACTTGAACCATAACCTGTCCTTTTGTTTTCAATTATGTCATTCAATAATGTTCATGAAATTGGTCATCAGTTTTATTTTATGGAATCTTTTATAATTTCATTTACAGCTTGTGCATTTTCTTCTAAATTAGACCAGGCAATTTCAATTGGTAAACTTATCCACTGAAACTTACTAACTTTATTAAAATTATTATTCTCATCTTTGGCTTAAAAAGAATCTCTTATATTTAGTGAAGCAATGGCATTAATAGCACTCCTATATATAGCTGTTTTCATATGGTATTTAATATCATCCTTTCCTTTCTGTAAACAGAAAATTATCCAGTACACTGTGTGCAATAAACACATGCATTGTTATTGTCATTACAGAATTTTAAAAATTTATGCTTCTATTGAAGACGAATATTAGATATACACTTCTTTGCCCATTCCTAAAAGACAAGATAAAAAACAAAATAGATATAAAATTATCAACAACATGTAGCTGACTTACTTCACACATAAAAACAACATAAACATATTCCCCCTGTTGTGCTGCAAAATGACTAAGTGAAAAGTTGGGCAGAACTGGTAGTCACACCTCCCAATCAATGTCAGTGCTTGCTCCAGATTTAGCTGAGAGAGGCACTAGCATAAGAGAATGTTTTAAAACATGGTGTTGAAAATATGTCTAAAGTTAAAAAATCTTCAGGATGATAAAATTATCACACACCCTGGACATTTCTGCAACCCCAGGCACTATTCCCAACAACACTAAAAAACCAAGACTGTCTGGGCTGATCTCACATGTTTGGTAAGCTCATGAATTTAATTTATAGTTCGTGTTTAACAGACTTATTTCTCTCTAATTTTCACGAGAATTTTAGGTTCCTTTTTATAGAGTGACATTACTTCCACCCTCCAAGAGCTGGGTATCGCCTTCCATTTCCTACATTCATTTAATAAATGCAGCAGGTTCAGTTCTGAAATTAACCTCTACACTGCATAAGTTGTGCATTAATATTAGTGGGTCCTGCTGCATTCTGTTCTTCATCTGCTTTGATGCTCCCTGTATCTCCTCCAATGTTAAATTGTCACCTTGGCATATTTCATCATCTTGTTGTTTGACCTAGTCTATTTTCATTAACTTGATTTTATCACTGTTTTCTACCCATGGCCTTGATACTGTTTTACCAAATTTCTTTTTCTATTACATTAATAGTGCAGAATCTTTCTCCTGTTAGTCAAGTTATTTTAGGAGTTTATAAGCCATCTCTTGTCTACCATGTAGAAAATTTTCAATGCTTCATGATGTTCTACCCCAGGCTTCTTGATGGGCTGCTCTCATTATTTTCTTAGCACAGATACAATTTTATTTATACTACAATTTCATTTCTTCCGTATTGTGCTGTGGATTTGTAATGTAAACAATTTGTTTCTCTCTAATTGCATCTGCTAGATCTACATTCATATTATGACACCCTTTCTCCCCCTAAATTTCATTTTCTTCCTTACTATCTCCATCACCACTTAGATTGCAAATGTTGTATTTATATTATTTTCTGAAAATAACTTCATTATCAAGATTACTCTTCATAGTAGTTGTTTTCCATCTAATAATTAGGTTTACATTGGGAAGCACCAGCAGACTCTATGTCAGTAACTCCATGAACCATTACATCTTATACTGGTTATTAGAGTCAATAATCAGTCTATGGCCCCTTGCACTCCATGTGGATTTGTGAATTCCTTCTTTCTAAACAAACAGTTGGTAATTTTCAGAATGAGATTTTCACTCTGCAGCAGAGTGTGCACTGATATGAAACTTCCTGGCAGATTAAAACTGTATGCCGGACCGAGACTCGAACTCAGGACCTTTGCTTTTCATAGGCAAGTGCTCTAGTTGGTAATTTTATTTCATCACATGTTACAAAGTGATGTAATTTATGTCTGTTGTTATTTATTGTCTGTCCTCCAAATATTCCTCCTGTTCTAGATATTGGAAAGTCTCTACATATGCAACAATGTTTATAATTATCAGATAATCTTTCTCATTTTGGTAAACTTGCTATTGTAGGTCCTCTTAGAACACTTCAGTTTTTTTTCTCTCCTTCTTCTTCCACAGCGTATACACCTATTACTGTGAGACAGTTTCTCTCTATTATACACCTATTACTGTGAGACAGCTTCTCTCTATTTGTAGCCTAGCTGATCCTATTTTTTTCATTTATGAAGGTATAGTTGTGAATCTTGTTTTTCTTTTTGGGTATATGAGTGAAAATGTCTTTAGTGAATACTAGCTTCATTTCCCTAGATATGCTGGATTTAATCATACAAAGACATCATTTTAGTCTGTTAAATTTTGAGTTACTGAACTAAAAAAATGGTTCAAATGGCTCTGAGTGCTATGGAACGTAACTGCTGAGGTCATTAGTCCCCTAGAACTTAGATCTACTTACACCTAACTAACCTAAGGACATCATACACATCCATGCCCGAGGCAGGATTCGAACCTGCGACTGTAGTGGTCACGCAGTTCCAGACTGTAGCGTCTAGAACCGCTCAGCCACTCTGGCTGGCTACTGAACTAAAGCTTCCATATTTATATTACTAGCATAAAAATATGAAATATACTAGTCTTTCAGCAATAATTTTTCAGAAAACACAGTGAACAGATAACTACCACTCTTTTGAGATACCAGTGCAATAAAAATTGTGTATATCCTGTCAAAATTTATTCTTGGGGCATTACACATTCTCAAACCCACAGAACGTGTTCTATAAAAAATGACAAATTTAGAATATTGCTCCTTTTGGACAAATTTCGCTTTATCCTTTTTGGTAAGGCATGTTTTTAAAAGGGAAATAGTCACATATTAAGATATTAATAAATATTGGTAATACAAGAGCAAGGTGAAAATTTCCTAGCCTGGCACAGAGATGAAATTGATATCAATGTAATTTTAATAATACATGAAAAGCACCAGTTTGCTTTTGTTCTACAATATTATTTTTATTGCTAAACGGTTTTCGGCTTACAAGGCCATCTTCAGGCATTTACTGAGTATTATCACCAAAGAAGTTAAATGTTAGCAGACAACACTGGAAGAGAAGTAACACATCTAGAGTGAAGTAGAAGCATACAGTGAGTAACATCTTTGCAATGAAATAGTAAAAACTGAACAGTACATAAATAACAATGGAGTTAATGATTCTCTGAATACCACAGGCTTCCAAGTCCTTCCTAAAGACCCTACTAAATTGTTCAAAGAGGATGTTAAATATGCAATCATTTCATGCAAAAGCATATTCTCTGAATTTGAAGTAAAACTGTTAACTAATATGAACCCAGTGCCTCCTATAATGTACGACCTTCCTAAACTGCATAAACAAGCTATTCCTATTCGTCCAGTTGTATCATCATTCACTGCTCCATCTTACAAACTAGCCAGTAAACTTGATGTCCTAATTAAGAGCAAGACTAAATTTAAACCAAAGCATGGTATTTCAAACTCTGTGGACCTAGTAAACAAGTTAAAAGGTATATCTGTCTCACACAGTGATAAATTAGTATCCTTTGATGTCAGCAGTTCGTTTTCTAACATACCAGTAGTAGAATGTATTGACATTCTGACAGAGCTGATGCACAAGTCTAATGTCAATCCTGTGGAATTGAATGACTTGAGACTGGCCACACAGACCTGCCTTGCACAGAACTATTTCCAGTTCCAAGGCACTCTTTATAAACAATTAGATGGCTTAGCTATGGGTTCCCCTCTTAGTCCACTGTTGGCTGAAATATTTATGGACCATTTTGAACAAAATTTTCTAAAAACAGAACCTTTGAGTGCAAACATCAAATACTGGTTTAGATATGTAGATGGTGTCCTGTGTATGTGGACTGGTACTACAAGACAACTCAACACATTCTTGAAAAACCTAAACGGTCAACATAAAAATATCCAGTTCACTATGGAAATTGGCAACAAATCCATAAACTTCTTAGATCTCACCATTGACATCAGTACACACACACATTGTTTCAAAATTTACAGAAAAACAACAACTACAGACACAATAATACCTTCTTGCTCACAACACCCCATAGCTCACAAACATGCAGCTTTCCACTCAATGGTACACCGTCTCATATCCATCCCCATGTCCAGAGATGATTTTAAAGCAGAGTTAGATACAATAAAATTTATTGCCTCAGCCAATGGCTACAATCCAGTTCTTATTGACCACATCTTGCACAGGAAACAAAAACGGAAAATTATACCCCTCCTCTATGCCCCACCTGCTTCCCCATCCACTGTCTGCAAGAAATGGTGTACTCTACCATTTGTAGGTCAGGTATCACAGACTATAGCCAAAGCACTGAAATCCTGCAAGTATAGGGTTTCCTACTATGTCAGGAACACTACAGCCCAGTGTGTTTTTAATAGCAAAGATAAGATCCAGTTATTAGCCAACAGTGGGGTATACAAAATCACCTGTTCTGATTGTGACAAATTTTACATTGGTCAGTCAGGCAAAGACATATCAACTAGGCCTGCTGAACATGAACGCAGCTGGAGGTTGCAGAATTCAGACTCTGCATTTGCTGAGCGTGTACTGAGTGAGGGTCACAACTACCAGCCAGTGTCCCATGTACTTCACTTAGCAAACAAAGGCCATAATCTCAACCTGCTGGAAGCCCTGGAAACTAACAAACATCTTGCTCACAGTCCAGATCTCATCCTAAATGACCAGACACAACTCAACACTTCCCCTCTCCTAAACTTCATATAATCATCTTTGTTGTTAATTACTTTCCACACTCTCTCTTCCTACATATTCCCATTTTCCTGTAGTCATTAAGTTGTTTTATTTGTTGCAGTTGTCTTTGTATTCCACATATGCTGTAGTTTCAATAGTTAAGGGTTTGCTTTTAACTTGTACTTGTATTACTGTCCATGTTTAACTCCCCTTGTAGTTGTCTCATCAAATACTGTTCATATTTTACTTTGCTCATTTATTTAATGTAAACTGGTATACAGCCACTGCTTTGATTATAATGTTAATGTTAAAATGCAGTACCACCACACTCTCAAACTGTAGGTTCCCTCAAACACCTCAATTTTCCTGCATTTATTAATTTCTGTTTATCGTATTGATAAGGCTTAAGTTCCTCGTGTATTCTGTATTTACATTGACAACTGTCTCTTCCTTTTTAATTGGTTGTGTATCACTCTCCATGTTTCATACCTCTTGATGCAGCCTTGCCTAGTACTAATTTTATCTTATTTCAGTAGTTTTGTTTATCAATAGAAACTGTTATGTAGGCATGCTATTCTTATTTTGTGCTAAAGGTTTTCCTGTCAACTCCATTGTTATTTATGTACTGTTCAGTTTTTACTATTTCATTGCAAAGATGTTACTCACTGTATGTTTCTACTTCACTCTAGATGTGTTACTTCTCTTCCAATGTTGTCTGCTAAAATTTAACTTCTTTGGTGATAATACTCAGTAAATGCCTGAAGATGGCCTTGTAAGCTGAAAACCGGTTAGCAATAAAAATAATATTGTAGAACAAAAGCAAACTGGTGCTTTTCATTTATTATTATAATGTTGTTCTACCAAGAACCGACGGAAGATTCTGTTAACATCAATGGAATTTTGTTTAATGAAGTGGTATATGACTCATAGGAACATAAATCAAGTGTCAACTTGGGCTATCAGATAACTTTTTTGTAAGACATTTTAAAGTGCTTTTGTGTGTTTCATTGAAATGGTAAAAGCTTTCTGAAGCCAATATCACATAAAAATTTCTTTATTTACTAACAACCAAATTCAACAGACTTTGCTGCCATCTTCAGGTCTGTGACAGTGCATACACATGAAATATATCTCATATCATGAGTTATGACATAATATTTGAGATAGGAGTTTTAAATTGGCATAACAAGAAATCGAAATAGAAAAGTACATTTACATAAAAACTAAACTAAACACCACCTGAACAGACCATGAAGGCTCAATGGTACCGATCAGCCGCTATGTTATCCTCAGCCCACAGGTGTCATTGGATGCGGATATGGAATGGCATGTGATCAGCACATTGCTGTCCTGGCTGTTTTGTCAGTTTAGAGATCAGAGCTGTTACTTCTCAGTCAAGTAGCTCCTGAGTTTGCCTCAAAGGGCTGAGTGCACCTTGTTTGCCAACAGTACTCGGCAGACCGGATGGTCACCCATCCAAGTGCTAGTCCAATCCAACAGTGCTTAAACTCTGAGATGTAATGGGAACTGGTGTTGCCACTGTGCAAGGCCATTGACAGTGCATTCACCTTCAAAAATTTTTGTTATAAAATGTATTCATATTGAGTTGGTCATAATTAAACCTTTTAAAAGCAGAAAGCACTTTAATTTTAAATGTTTTATTTATGACAAACCTGTATATAATGTACTATGTTTTATCTATTTGACAACTTGGCATGAGGTCCAACTCAAAATGAACACGTTTCATAAAAAAAAAAAATTAATGTAAATGTACAGTTTCATTTCTGTTTCTTGTAATGCCAAACTAAAACTTCTGTCACCAATAACTTATGATATGAGATATATTTCATGCACACTGATCAGCCAAAAAATTATGATCACCAACCTATGATATAAACATGTCCAGGCAATAGCAACATTACCTGGTGAGCAATGACTGTTAGTCAGGCACACGCATGGTGCATTTAGTATCAGTGAGAGTGCCGCCCATGTTTAGAATGGGGGAATCATGCAGTCTGTTTGAGTTTGACCAAGGGCAGATTGTGATGGCCTGAAGGCTTGGCAGAAGAATTTTGGAAACTGCATGACTTGTTTGGTGTTTGAGGAGTGCTGTGTAAGTGTCTTCAATCCATGGTAAAACCATGTCCTGATGACAGGGAGTTAGGCAGCCACCCCTCATTACAGATGTCATAGGCTGGGCAGACTGGTAAAAAAGGACAGGCAGCGAACTGTGGCAGAGCTAACATCAGACTATATCTGGACTATATCTCATGTCATGGTTTAAGATGTAATATTTAAGACAGAAGTTTTATTTTGACATTATAAGAAACAGAAATGAAACTGCCAATTTACATACCTTCAAAAAATACTTGTTATAAAATGAGTGTGTTAGACCTCATGCCAAGTTGTCAAGTAATTAAAATGTGGCACATTATACAAAGGTTTGTCATAAATAAAACATTTAAATCAAAATGCTTATTGATTTAAAATGTTTTATTTATGACCAACCTTTATGCAATGTGCTACATTTTATCTACATGACAACTTGGTGTAAGGTCTAACTCAAAATGAACACATTTTATAAAACAAATTTTTTGAATATATGTAAATGCACTGTTCCATTTTTGTTTCTTGTGATGCTATGTTAAAACTTGACTGAACACACTGTGCACCGAACACTCCTGATTGCCTCTGCAGGCAATGACTCGTGCCTGTGCCAGTGCTAACACCACGACCTTGGCAAGTAGAATGGAAATAGACAAGTGACCATCAGTACTGCAATTGGTGCAATGGCAGAGAGTTGCGTGGTCTGATGAATCCTGATACCTTCTTCATCATGCTGATGGGAGGTCGCAAATCCATTGTCTTCCAGGGGAATAGCTCCTCAACACTTGCACTGCGGGATGGAAACAAGCTGGCTGCAGTTCCATTATGCTCTGGGAAACATTCATGTGGGCATCCATGAGTCCAATGGAGCTTGTGGAAGGCACCATGATAGCCAAGGAGTATAGTACACTGGTTACAGACCTAGTACACCCCTTCATGATAATCATGTTTCCCAACGGAAGTGGCATTTTTCAACAAGATAATGTACCGTGTCACAAGGCTATGAGAGTGATGGAGTGCTTCGAGGAACACAGTGATGAGTTCCAAGTGATGTGCTGGCCCCTCAGCTCACCAGATCTGAACCCAATCAAACACATCTGGGATGTGATCGAACGTAGCATCAGCGCTCATTGCCCCTCTCCCCAGAATTTATGGAAATTAGGTGATTTGTGTGTGCAGATGCAGTGCCAACTCTCTCCAGCAACCTACCAAGGCCTCATTGCTTTCATGCCACAATGCATCACCAATGTTATCCATGCCAAAGATGGACATACTGGCTATTAGGTAGGTGGTCACAACATTCTGACAGATATTGTATGTTACAGACCAAAAGATGACAGCGTAGTCTGTTGGAACCAGTTGTTTGTAAATAAAGAAATTTTTATGTGATTTTGCCTTTAGAAAGAGTTTACCAATTAAAACAGATCACTCCTTCTGATTTCTCAACATCAGGAAATTCAGTCATTTAAATAGGTAAATTGAAATTCTGTGTGATTACAAATTGATCCACAACAGGTGAAGGAGTATAAAGGATCTGCTCCTTCATTTTCAACACGTAATAAATGACATCTGAAGTCAAATATACTCATACTTCTCTTAAATGTTACCCTGCAAATAAATTTACAAAATCTGTAGCCTTGGATACAAAACAGTGATAAAGTTTATAATGGACAATTGGTAATTAAATGTATATGAAATGGCTGATATTATAGGCACATCAGAAGAAAATGTATGGTACATTTTACACGAAGAATTAAGTATGATAAAGCTTTGTGAAGGATAGTTTACTAGTTATATATTGACCAGAAGGAAATGAATAACAAATTTCTCAGTGAAGTTTGGACTGCTGAGGAGAAAAAAAAACTGGTTTTATGCTCAGTTTGTTTTTGTGGAGGAGGCATGAGTCTGTTGCTTCATGTCATAACACCACTGAAAGCAATGAGTGGAAACCTGTGGCATATGTTTTCTGGTATACAAAAGAAGTGTTGTTTTTATTGACAGCTTTTCTAAGGTTACAACAGTAGCTGGTAAACAACCATACAAGTTTTCTGAAGCAATTCGCTGGAGTAAATAAATGAGCAGAACCTTTCATTGAGACAATTTACTTATTCCTAAATTTGATTTGGCAGTGAAAAAATTGAGAAATTTGAAGAAGTGAGGATGAGAGTAGAGAAAAATGATGGGGGGCTTCATTTCTGTCCACCGTTGCCTCACTACAAGTGGGTCTCTCGTACTAGGTTCTGACTGATCTGATCTTCCCCAACCTATCCCTCTCTCTGATGAAGGAACTGTTCATTCTTTAAGTTAGGTAGTGTGTCACTTTCACATTCATTTGTGTCTACTGACAGTACTACATATTTTGACTCCTGGGGGTAAGTACTGACCAACTACTCTGTCTCATAATTTATTAATTTTCTTGAGTGAATTTTTGATGGATGTTTTGCATACCTCTCAATATATCACTCCATGACAGAAGAAAGGGAAGTAAGTTTAGGATTTAACATTCTGTTAGTGATGAGGTCATTAAAGATCAAACACAGTCAAAGATATTCAAATCATAACAATAATGGAACTTTATGGTTGGAACAATACATAAATTAGTGCAAAGGCAAGCTCTTACCTATAGTGCACTGATGTGTGAAGAACAGACACACATAACAGGAAACAACATTCGGACTAGCTTCTGACCCCTTTCTCTTTTTTCTAGCAATGTGTTGTGGCTGTGGGAATGTGCATTTGAGTGTGTGTGTTTGAATGTGTATACTTGTGCTAGAAAAAAGATCAAGAGTTAAAAAGCTAGTGTGAATGCTGTTTCCTGTTAGGTGTCTCTGGGCTCCGTGCATTGGTCCACTACAGATAAGTGCTTGCCTTTCTCTTATTTTTAATTAGATTGTCAATGGATAGGGAAGGAACTCAGCTAAGTTCTTTGAAGGGAACCATCACTGCAATTGCCTTAAGCAGTGGAAAACAAAGATTACAAGGATATTTTAAGTATTTACTTTTCCAGTATCATTGAAGATCATCTTTAACACATTCACGATGGCATGTACCACTAGTGGCTCATGCTAGATCCTCCTGCTGGGTGGTGTGTAGCACTGGTGACTTACACTCACTTTACCCATTTTGGCACCCACAATGCACTACATATAATGTAGTACCTTTCAGCCTGATGCAGCAAACAACTGTGAATATAATTTTGTGTGATCCTTCAATGAGAGAGCTTTCTGAACAAATGAGACATCACATATTTTATGATTAATTTAGTGAAAAATTATTTTGTGTGATATCTCTTTTTTCAAAAGAATGGACTTTTGAAATAAAAGGTCAGTATATTAAATTACAAAAGATCAGTATATTAAATTGGAATATGACAGCTGCTCCATGGTGAGAAATAGGAAAAGCAGCACTATGAGATGCAGGAAAGCATGAATACACACATCACCCTACAGAGAGAAACAAAATTATCAGTGCCAGCATGAACGTGTTAATGTTTCTATAGTATGTGATGTCACTGGTGGAAGGAAACATTATCGATTATGGGACAAGAAGCCAACAAATTGTGATTTGGAATGAGTAAAACATATGCTTTTTCCTTTTTCTTTTAAATTTTGATCTTGCGTCAATTCATGGCGGTGACCTCTAGTCCCAGACAATACTTCATGTGTATAGGATGCAGGAGATTGATTTTTATACTGCATAGTTTATACATGCTGCTAATACATTGTTGACCTTCTTTCTCACATCTCAGCTGAGCTTGAGTTTGTGACAGATCTCAAGAATACACATTCACTACATTATAGCCAGACAGACACATACATAACTTAAATATGTAGTAGAGTCTGTGAGTGCAAATGTTTAAATCACAAATAATATACAGAAAACATCTTTTATTTAGGCATTACATACACTGTACAAAATCATACACACAAATACATAAAAAAGACGTTAACAAAATCCAGAGTATAAGCGTATTCAGATCACATTAAAGAAACGGTTTTATTCATGAAATTCAAAGCTTGTGTCAGAAAACAGGACAATAAGTAAAGACAATTATCATCATAACATAGTCCTACTGTTCCCTATCATACAAACTGATGTGACTCCATTGTTATAGTGCTAAATAATTTCTCAGTCAGCAGAGGATCTAAATTGAGCTGCTTTTTCATGTTGGTAAAAGTATGTGATGTATCATAAAATTTTATTTTAGGAAAGAGCCATCACTACAGGCAGCTCCGCAGGGTATACATAACATCAAATAAGGGGTCTAATGGAAAAGTAGCCAATATCACCCACAGATTTACTTTTTTTTATTGAATCCAGTGGCTGTTCCTACCTAAGCATTATTTATTTAACCTGACCAATTTATTCCATTAACTTACAGCCTCATGAAATGCACCAAATTTTCCTTAGAGGAATGAGAGTAAAATGTAGCAGTAATCAGTCTGAAGGTTGGTTTGAATGACAAAGTTTTCTGTTATACATGTTCGTATTGCTAACCATGAATATTATAATACAGTATATAAAATACAGGGAAAGGGTAGCAGAAAAATGGGATGGGGTGAGATCAGAAATTGCTAGGTGGACAATGTCTATGTTTTGTAGCCTTTGGTGACTGTTGTTGTATAACAAAAAAATCTTCAAAATTGTTAGACTGTGTCATTCCTCAAATGCCTTTTGCTCCTCATATTAGGATCAATTTTCAGTGAGCCCATCTTGTATCAGTCAACAGTCTTCAGTTCTTAAGCTCCTGAAAGGGTTTCCAGTGATGAGATTAAACTGTTGACACAAAGAAAATTTGAAGAATGCAAAGGGCTAAGAGAGTAACAGACTGTAGACAATAAACTACATGTCCATTGATCCTAAGGATGCTATACAGTATGAAAATAAAATTAATGAAGAAATAAATTGAAAGAAAAAAAAGAGATGGAAACATTTATGAAAGTATTTAAAAAGTCCTTGCAACATCATGATGATGTCTGCACAGAAATTTTGCATGAATACAAGAAAATGGATTTCTTTTCCAATAATGAAAAATGGTATTTATAAACCAGGTACATATTACACTGTCAAGTAGAGTTGTTGTTGTCCATGATTTGGTCGATGCCATTATTTAAACAAATGTGTGACTATTGTCCATACAGAAGATTGCTGAGGACCATTCTTCACTTAGTTGAAGAATGAATGCTTGTAATGTGAACAGTACTTCACCACCATACAAATTAATAATTAACTGAATTGTTAGCAGCGTATGAAAAACTAACTATTCAGTCAAAAAATGTGTTTCCAGTGTTAAAAATAACCTCTCACTTTTCTGTGCATTTATGGGAAAAATGCTTGTTGCATGTCACTTTAAAAATTTCTTTTGTAGACATACTGGTACTATTAAATTTGTGTAACCAACATATGAATGTCCTATTTATATGGGTGCAATATAAAAATTATAGATTTCAACTGTATCTTATCGTTATTCTGTGGCATACTTGATTTTCTTATGACATGGGCCACTTTTCAGTGAACTGTCAAACTGAACAAAATCCTACTCTATGGCCGCTTAATGATCAGTCCCAATGCTCTTGGAATCACAACTTCCAGGTACAACATACACAACATTGTCTTGAAATAACAAAAGTCACCAGATCAATCATTCTGGAGCTGTAGACACCCAGCTATCCTCTAACTAGCACAGTTTATTACCTATACAATCAATACTGATGGTTCTAAGTTCCACACACTTTGTTCTTCTGTCAGAATCTTTCAGCAGAATAAGTGTGACTGTAAATGGCCCTGCACAACCAATTCCTTCCTAAAATTTAATGTGTGCCAGAGGTTTGAAGCAAACTATAAATTCCAGATTAACTTAGGTCCTGGAAATGAAGTAAAGATTATATATAAAATAGATAAAAACCAGGTCATAAAACGGATGAAATAATGTAAAAATAATTTTCTTGGAGTTTCCATGAAAATTACAGCAACAATGGACTTTCTCTTAAAGGTTTGGATAGATTTGTGATGAAGGAGACTTGTTTATGACAGGTTCCCTGGGCTGACAAGTGTGAGTATCAACTGAACCATCAGTCGATTAGGTAATGCATATTAAATGCTAACATGGGTTATCTACAGGAGTATGGAAAGATTGGTACAAGCTGACTTAGGGTAAGATCAATTTCAGCTATGGAGAAATGAAGGAACATGTGAGGCAACATTGACCCTATGTCTCATCTTAAAAGATAAGCTAATAGAAGACAAACCACCATTATAGCATTTGTAAGTTTAGAAAAAGTTTTTGACATTGCTGAGTAGAATGCATTCTTTTAAAAAAATATTATCTATAACATATACAGAAATGAGATTGCAGTTATAAGAATCAAAGCACACAGAAAGGAGGCAGCATTTGGGGAGGGTGTCAGACAGGGTTCTATCCCATCCCCAGTGTTATTCAGCCTGTACTTTGAGTAAAGGAAATTAAGAAAAATTTGGTCAAGGTATTAAATTTCAGGGAGAAGAAATAACAACTATGAGGTTTGTCTGTGACTTGGTATTTCCATGAAAGGCAGTAAAGAATTTTGAAGAGCAGCTGTATGGAGAGGATAGCATCTTGAAACAAGGTTGTAAGATGGATGTCACCAAAAGTAAGATAAAGATAAGAGAGTGTAGTTGAATCAATGCAGGTGAAGCTGAGCAAATTGGAAAGTGAGAGACTTAAAGTAGCAGATTAATTTTGCTACTTAGGGAAACAAATAACTAGTGATAGCAGAAGTAAAGACAATATCTGAAAAATAACTTAGTGACAAACACACACTGATTGCAGAGTTTTATCCTGAAAATACTAATTGGATTGTAGACACAATTCAAGTGAAAAGTGGACAATAAACTGTGTAGATGGGAAGAGAAGAGAAACTTGGGGAATGAGGTGATACAGAAGTATGCTAATGAACACACAGTGAATTGAACTGGAGAGCAAAGTACTTTGTGGCACAGATTGACTAATAGGAGGGGTCAATCAGTTCATAGGATGAATACTGATAAGTTGACCTGATAATTGGGTGGTGGTGGGGGGAAAAGGGGGAGGGGAGTACAAAAATTATAGACAGAGAGCAAGGTTGCAATTCAGTAAACAGATTCAGGTGGATATTGTTTGCCGTTGTTATATTTACACAGGACAGACTGGTAGAGAGAGAAGGAAAGAAGTTTGGGAACCAATGCCATAACCTTTTTTGTTTTTTTAATACATGGTCTCTAGTGACATTGCTGAGTGCAGTATTGTATCATCAAAATTATTTGATTTTGTGCTGTCTACTAAAATCATGTGAATGTTTTGGGAAGTTAAAGTTATGTTTCAGATGTGGGTGAACGTGTGCAATGATCTTTCATTTAAATGGTCCACATGCATATTAAACAGATTGACTTCCCGCTGGTTTCTCTATATTGCAATCACAAGAGAAAATCAATTTCCACTTGTAACTTACCACTAGTAATGGCACACAAAAGAACACAGTCATTGAAAATTGCAAAATGGTTCAGAAATATGAAACACACAAATCACTCAATGGCTCACAATAAGCCTTGTACAACTTTACAGAAAACTTTTCCAGTTTTTTTTAGAAATTTTGGGAGGTGAGCTAAGCTGCCACACTTTGAACTAGGTACATCAGTATCAAATGTGGTTTCAATAAGAATTAGAAAGCATTTTTTGTACTGGTATATGAGGGAACTTCATCTGTATTGACTGCACTGAGATGATTTGAACAGACTTCTGAAATGTAGCAACTGTATTCTCCAGTATAAAAAAGTGTTACATGATACTCTAAGGTGTGTGCAAGTTTTTGTGATATGTACAGGATTAAGCAAGGAAGTGATGTAGTATGAAAGAGAAATTTACCAGCCTACCCTCCACAGCTCCAGCTTTTGAGCTTGATGTGTGGCAGCCATCTTTATGTGAATTTTGAGTAGAAAACTGGCAGATGCATGGTGCTGCAAAAAAGATGAAAATTTTGCATCTGAATTCCTGCAATTAAAATGTGTGGGTGGTTTGTAACTGAAAGTTTTGGGGATATAGTTGTATTTAAGAACAACCAACATGCTATCTGTCTGGGAAGGTAAATTGTCAGAATATGGTCATCTAAGAGACAAAAATGCTTATGGAACCACACAACATGTGGAAAAGTCACCCAGGATTTATATTCCATGTGTCATTCAAAAAAAGATCTACAGACCATTATTCATTCATATGCCTGTGATTATATAGTGATTCATTTGGATAAGTTTGGGAACTGACTAATGCCATAGCTGAATGAAGATAGTAATGGCTATATCTTCTAACGTGACAGGTACTGGCTTACTGCAACAGAGGTAGATGGGTACAGTGGACAAACAGTAATGTAGTGGGGCTCCAGTACCATGGCTGAAACCCTTGTGACTTCTTCCTCAGTTGATTCCTGAAGGACACCATATTTCTACTGCCATAGCCCACAAATTTCCATGTTATTTGCAACCTTATCACCACAGCTGATTATCACACTGACATTGCTATAATAGGACATGACTGGAATGAAACAGATTTCCATGCAGATGTCTGCTTCACATTCAAGGATGGATGCACTGAACATGTATAACGTATATTATTTAAAACTTTATGACTTTTTCTGTATTTTGGCAATAGAACTAGGATACATTGTATACTTTCTTTCCTATTAATTGTCTTATGTTTCACAGATATACTAATAACTTCTGCTGACTGCTTTGTAATGTCTAGAGTTGCTGTATGGTGAGGGCGTTCAGTGCCAAATGGTGACTAAGTATATGAAAGCTATCAGCCACATTTGTGTTTCTTGATATTTGGGCAATGGTTCTGCCATTAACATTTTGTAAGTGCACTGGAACAGGGTGAGGAGCTCACAGCTTATTGAGACAAGTCTCTGATAAGTTCCACTTGAAGCACTTCTTTAATATTGCCTGTTGTAGAGCAGTCACTTGGTGTCAGATATCTGCCTAGATAACAACTCTCTGCTTGGGGTCATCATAATGATGATGAAAATTTATCCTCTAGAGAATGAAATTGGGAAGTAGAAACCATGGAGGTTGTGGTACATTCCTGAAAAGTGACTTGTCACCTCAGATTATCATCAATGATGCTTTTGACCCCAACTTTACACAGAACTTCCCTGAAGGCTATATTGGATTCATAAGAATGGTTCTGTGGATGGCCTTCACTGGTGTCACATTGCACACTGTCATATTAGGGGACTCGGGTCATTTCAGCACCAATTACTGTGCAGTCTGCCAGAGCAGCTTCTGTGGTGTTCACAGTGTTGCACAGGATGTAAGTGCTGTTAGTAGACACTAGCAGCTGAGGTATCTCTGTCATAGCCACCTCATTGTGGTGGCCCGAGGACAGCAGGAGTGCAGCAGCTGGGTTGCACTTGACGGTGGGTGGTGGACAGTGGCCCGTGCAGGAGGCTGCTGCAGCTAACATGCCTGCCTTCCACTGCGGCACAGCTCCTGAGGGCTGTCAGTGCAATGCTGTGAGTTGCGGCCATTTGGGGCGGCCACCGCAACCGCTAGGATTTCCCTGGAACACAAACCACAAATGTTTCATTTTTGAATTGCATTTAGATTTTGGTTGTGCATCCATTCAGTTAACTTATTAGCTCAATGCACTGTTTGAAGAC
The DNA here is from genome assembly GCF_023864275.1 of Schistocerca cancellata. Lineage (NCBI taxonomy): Eukaryota > Metazoa > Arthropoda > Insecta > Orthoptera > Acrididae > Schistocerca > Schistocerca cancellata. The sequence continues at coordinate 662,824,409 of NC_064626.1, forward strand.
ATCTGTGGTGTGATTTAAAACACAGCAATCTCTCAATTCAAACACAAACTGAAAGCAATATCTGCTTGGCAGCTCCTTGAACTCCATAAAAGAATTTCTACAAACAAAAATGATTATATGTAAATGATTATAGTTGCTATTCTCTTTAACAGATAGAATGATTGTCAGAGAACATTAGTGTTGTTCATATTTACTGTTGTTACCAGGCCTGGTAAGGTATATAAAGGGCACAAAGAGTATCAGACATTGAGAGATCACTGTCTAGGACATGGAGATGCTACGTCTGAGACTGTTATTTGCACCTGATGGGGCTTTAAAGGAGCCTCATTGTATTTCTCCATTTGGCCAGCTTACTCCAGAACAGCTACTTTTAAATGTACCGCTCCACAATTGTGCATGTATGCACACACATATCCTTTCACTATAAGGAACACCGTTCAATTACTCAATCAGCTTGCTTTGCAGGAAATGAAGATACACATGACCAGTAAATTGACCAAGTATTTAATGCAATCCTATCTACTGAGTACAACACTTGCCCAAACATTAATGGAAAATCTCGGTTGATGTACCATCTCAATAGCTGCATGTAGGATTTAATAAGTCCAAGTTTTATGTGTTGTGGATGTTCCTAATACCATCTTGTGTGAAGCATGCTACCTCTATAAATGACATGTACACAAGAAACTGTGGATCATTTCCACTCAGTGTAAGGATCAATTGGATGAAGGCAACCTGTGCTGGAAAGTCAAAAGTCAGGTGTGACCAGGCTTTGCACACTTTGTACATAATGTGGATACAATTGTCCCTCATGTAAATATCAACAATGTCGTGGATGGCAAAATGTGTTCTGCTAAAGCAATACTTCTGGAACTTGTGCTGGGCACTGTGTCTATGGTTCTTTATCTGCCTGCATGTTGCATGTTCAGTTTATCTGCTGTCTGGCTGTCTCCTCTGAGGTTATGCTTCATGACACAATTGTGCTGCCTCCTGTACATTGCCATTAACATGCCCATACATGAAGTGGTTGTCAGCCATATCTTCATTTGAAAAAAGTGTGTAGAGCCACGGTAACTACCCATCTAATCTTCAGCCTTCTTCAGTAGCACCACATTTCGAAAGCTTCTATTGTGTTCTTGTCTAAACTATTTATCGTCCACGATTCACTGCCACACATGGCTACACTCCATACAAATACTTTCAGAAACGACTTCCTGACACTTAATTCTGACACTTAATGTTAACAAATTTCTCTTCTTCAGAAACGCTTTCCTTGCCATTGCCAGTCTACATTTTATATCATCTCTACTTCGACCATCATCAGTTATTTTGCTTCCCAAATAACAAAACTCATCTACTACTTTAAGTGTCTAATTTCCTAATCTAATTCCCTCAGCATCACATGATTTAATTCGACTGCATTCCGTTAATCTCGTTTTGCTCTTGTTGATGTTCATCTTATATCCTCCTTTGAAGACACTGTCCATTCCGTTCAACTGCTCTTCCAGGTCCTTTGCTGTCTCTGATGGAATTACAATGTCAAAGATTTTATTCCTTCTCCGTGGATTTTAATTCCTACTCCAAATTTTTATTTCGAAGTACGTCAATGAAAAGGTATCCAATAAAGTCCTTAACGTTGTCATATGTTATCAAGAGCTTGCAAGTACATAAATGCGCAGCTACTAAATAGTCACTCGCTCCGCGCCGGAGACGGTCGCTGCCACAAGCTGTGACGCGTGCCACAGGGCCCGTTCTACTGGCAGCGGGCGCGTGTATGCTGGAGAGCCTGATGCCCCGCCACTCGACGTGGCGCGTGGCGCGCTGTCGCTCAAGGCTCCTAACCTCAGGCCCCTTGGAGACGCCCAGACACCGGTTGAAACCGCCCTGGATGTGGTCTTCTCAGGGTGACTCCAGTCCGAACCTCAGAATCATCAGGTCTAGCAGCACCTCGTAGACCGGTAGTTAGAAGATGAAATGGCTAGATGTAGACGAAGCTGGTTGGCTAACATGGGACCGTCGGCTGGCTTGGAGTATGTCTCGGCATCGGCAGCAGTCTTCCATTTTAATTTTTTTATTTCACACTTGTAGTGCTGTAGGATGAAACTGAGGAGCAAATTTTCATGTATATGGAACGAGGCAGTACATGAAACTGAATCAGAAAGTAATAATAGATAAAATAAAATGTACACGAATCCTATGCAGACGAAAAGCTGCCAGTATACGGGGTGGTTATAATAAAACTTTCAGTATTTGAGCCAGCGTATACGCAAAATATCTGCCCCATGGTCACTCAGCTTTATAGAAATGGCGTTCGTAGTGTGCTCTGCAAGATTTACTTTCTTAGTAGTGTCAGTGACAAGACTGAGGCGCCGAATTTGGTTCGGCGACGTCGGGTTGAAAAAAAGTCATCAGTCTCCATTACAGCTACAAGCAGTCAACATCGTCCCCGACAAGGTGAGCAGAGTTTTTCTCGCAAAGCTGTTTTATCAAAACAACAGCAATAGTGCTCCTGCTTTTCACATCGACGCATTGAAGGAATACAGAAAGGTCCTCTTTCCGCACCGAAATTCGAAATAACTGGCGGTTTGGGAATTGGTCCTGGGAGAGGCCAACGGTCAATTGCACTACAGATTGTTGAAGAAGTTACCTTTGCCATTGCTGACAACGCTAGACGCAATGTGTAATCTTCAAGCAGTGCACGAGCTGTTTCACGACAACTGAACATTCCGTGGTCCACCATTGCTGCGAACAGTTGTCCTGCAATCTCTAGAGCCGTTCCAAGCTGTCTTGGATGCATATGGTCGTCGTCACATTGAGCAACGTTTGTGATCTGGAACGTGAACATCGTACTCAATCACTAGATGTTGCTCTCTCTTGTGGAAATTAAAATGTATTTCATTTAACTGTTTATTCGTTACTTTTCCACTGCATGTCCTTACTAATGTTTCCACAAAGATTAATTGTCCTACGTTCACTCGTTAACATGGGAGCCCTCTCAAACCGTGAAAGTTTAATTATAATCATCCTGTATATTAGCATAACCAACAGTAACACAGTAGCTAGCTTAATTATTTGCAAGGACCATCCGACATAACAGATGGAGTGACCATGAGCAAATTCTTCAGTTTAGACTTGAATGTGCGAGGATTACTGCTAAGATTTTTTAATTCTTGTGACAGCTTACTGGAAATGGATGCAGCGGACTACAGCACAAGAGTCAAGGAGGTACGATCCAATTGCAGACGGATTTCTCCCTAGTACCAACTGAGTGAAAACTGCTAATTCTTCGGAATAAGCTCTTATTGTTAACAACAAAGGAAAATAAATATTGAGAGGCCAATGTCAGAATTTCCAGACACCTGAATAGGGGTCGATAAGACGTTCGCGATATTACATCACAAATTGCTTGAACTGCCCATTTCTGATACAAAAATAACTTCCATAATTGGTAGTAGTTATCCCCTTTGTACCCTAATGCCGCATGCCATCAGTGAATGAAAATTAGGAAAGTAGTCTAATCTCCATGATGGACTGTCACTTTTTTTAAGTCAACATTCTTCTGACTGGTTTGATGCTGCTATTTCCTTCTTCCTAGTGTTTTCCACATATTCCTTCCGTCGCCGATTCTGCGAAGAAACTCTTCATTCCTTACCTTATCGGTCCACCTAATTTTCAACATTCTTCTGTAGCACCACATCTCAAATGTTTCAATTCTCTTCTGTTCCGATTTTCCCATAGTCCATTTCTCACTGCCATACAATGCTGTTTCAAACGGTCATTCTCAGAAATTTCTTCCTCAGACTAAGACCTATGTTTAAAACTAATGGGCTTCTCTTCAACAGGAATTCCTTTTTCGCCACTGCTTGTGTGCTTTTTGTGTCCTCCTTGCTCCATCCGTCATGGGTTATTTTTCTGCCTAGGTGGCGAAATTCCGTATCTTCATCTACTTCTGCTACTCCTTATTAGTTTGTCTTTCGTCGATTTACTCTCTTTTCATATCCTGTACTCATTAGATTGTTCATTGCATTTAACAGATCCTGTTACTCTTCATCACTTTTTTTCTGGGGATATCAATGTCCAAAGCGAATCTTAATATTGATATCCTTTCACCTGGAATTTTAATCCCATCCTTGAATCTTCCTTTTTTCCCGTCATTACTTCTTTGACGTACAGATTGAATAGCAGAGTCGAAAGACTGCATCCCTGTCTTACACCCTGTTTAATTCTTGCACTTTGTTCTTGATCTTTCACTCGTATTCTTCCCTCTTGGTTCTTGTAAGTATTGTATCTTACCCGTCTTTCCTCGCAGCTTAGCCCTATTTTTCCGAAAACGTCGAACATCTTGCAACATGTGACATTATTGAATGTTTTTTCCGGGTTGACAAGTCCTATGAACGTCTTAAGCCTTGGTTTCATTATCAACAGCAACGGCAGAACTGCCTCTCTGGTGCTCTTTACTCACACGAAGTGTTGAATGCTATCGACAAAGGATTTTAAGTTGATTCCGTATTTCTAGATTTCCAGAAGGCTTTCGACACCGTACCTCACAAGTGGATTATAGTCAAATTGCAGGCTTGTGGAATTTCGTCGCAGTTGCGTGACTGGATTCGTGATTTCCTGTCAGGGAGGTCACATTTCGTAGTAACTGACGAAAAGTCATCGAGTAAAACAGAAGTGATTTCTGGCATTTCTCAAAGTAGTTTATAGGCCTCTGCTGTTCCTTACCCATATAAACTATTTAGGAGATAATCTGAGCAGCAGTCTTAGGTTGTTTGCAGATGACGCTCTCGTTTACTGCCTAATAAAGTCATCAGAAGGCCAAACAAATTGCAAAACGATTTAGAAAATGTATCAGTATGGTGACAAAATTGGCAATTGAACCTAGATAATGAAAAGTGTGCGGCATCAACATGAGTGCCAAAAGGAGTCCGTTAAACTTCGGTTTCATGATAAATCAGTCAAATCTAAAGGTCGTAATTTCAAATAATACCTAGGAATTAAATTACGAACAACTTAAATAGGAAAAACCTGAAAAAAACTCAAAGAAAAACCCGAAGAAATCAAAAAAAGAAATGATTCTCAGAAGGACTAATGCAGCGTACAGAAAATTCAAATCAAGCTTCGGTGAAATTAAAAGCAAGGGTCGTAACATCAAGAGTGCAACGGGAATTCCACTGTTAAAAGCAGATGTGGAAACGGATAGGTAGTGTGGCGTGATAGTATTGTGGTTTGATTGTGTGTTGTGTACAATTCCAGCAAGATTACCATAAAACTATTTACTTATTATCAATGTAACAGAGGTTTTATTTGAACACTGCTTTTCCCGACTAATAGTCGTTATTTTGTTAAAGAAATCTCCAACTGGGAACGTGTAGCAATGTCGTCTGTCAAGTAGTGTAAATGGCACTAAGCTGCAGATCGTTTATCGAATTTAACGCAACTGTTATTCGAAGTGGCAGTACTTTTCTTTAAGCAAAATGAACAGTCTTGTCACTCAATACTACACGCACACGACACTAATGTATTTTTTCTATCAAAATATTTCATAAAAATTATTACGAAATAACTAGGCTTCATACATCAGCAGATAAGAATTATTATCACGTAAGATGCATTTTGCACTATATTTAAAGATTATTCACAATCTAAGTCGAATTTACTTCCTCAAAGTGGGTTCTGGGCCACCAATACACAGTTATTATCGCATTATGACCAACAACTTTTATGTTCGTATAGGTAATCAATTTAAAATTGCCGCTGCAATATTTCACCAAGAAGGCAGCTAACATAAGACAATCATTTATCGATTCTGCTTCAGGCCCTCTTTTACTACTAACAAATAATATATATTATTTTTTTGTCCCTTCACTATACACATTAACGTTTGAAAATATTTCTCAATGTTAATCGCTAATTATTCAGCATTTACCAATAAACCGCGCTGTAGATCAATAGCGCTAATGGCTGCGCTTCCTTGTAACTGAGCAGAAAACTTAACATTTATATAGGACGAGAATTACAATAAAATAAAACTTTAAAAAAGAAAATTTCTTTCAATGACACAGAAGCTCTATTTTTCAAATATTAATTGACAACATAATACAGTTTTATACAGACCTCAGTGCTACAAGATATCAACATGTCCGATCACTACAACAGTTCGAACAAGAAGAAGGATTATTCTAGTAGAATCACAGATAACAAAAGATGAAGATTTCCATTAGCTTTTTCCATGAGTATCGTCTGAGATATGATTTTCACAGAAACTTAAATTATGTCAATGATAATATTTATTTATTACTATTTTAGTATTGATGAAGTCCTTTTTTGTTAATATCACGAGAACGTTCGCTCAAATTCCACACACAATGCTGTCGTGAATATTGTTCTGAATAAAATATAGTCGTGGATATTACAGTAGGAAGAGTACACTGAGGGCCTCTGTGAGGATGAGGACTTATCTGATGACGTGATAGAAGAAGAATCCGGAGTCAACAGGGAAGAGACGGGGAATCCAATATTAGAATTAAAATTTAGAAGAGTTTTGGAAGACTTATAATCAAATAAGGCAGGTGAGATAGGTAACATTCGATTATAGTTTCGAAAAACATTGGGGGAAGTGGTAGCATTAGCTGCACGGTAGAAAAAATAATTTTCTTTTTAAACATTGTGGTTCTGTGGAAAATAACTAAGCAAACTATGTTCTTAACTCCATAGAAAGAGTAACATTTCTTACATTTATTATCTATACAATCATTCTTTTCATGTATAAAGTGCTTGACTATTATATGTACAAATGAATGGTATGAGCACAGGACAACAAAACAAGCAAATAATCCTAATAAGAATAGTGCCAGAAACCAATGATTTTATGAGACGACTTAAGCACAATTGCAGTCGTGCCACTGTTACAATATTTATGTACCAAGGACCAATTTACAAAATGAATAACAAACGCACTGCACATATGTAGCATTTGAAATGGTTACCATGGCTCTACACACTTTTTCAAATGAACATATGGCTGACAACCACTTCATGTATGGGCATGTTAATGGCAATGTACAGGAGGCAGCACAATTGTGTCATGAAGCATAACCTCAGAGGAGACAGCCAGACAGCAGATAAACTGAACATGCAACATGCAGGCAGATGAAGAGACTCGCACAGGATAGAGCAGCATGGAGAGCTGCATCAAACCAGCCTCTGCACTGAAGACAACAACAATAACTAGTTTTCCGCCTGGCCCCGGACGCGGCCGAACGTTCGCGATGCATGTGGGGCAAGACAGTTGATGCGACGTCACAAGTTCGTAATGGGGCCCATATTTCCCGTGGGCCCTACAGACGCGAGACTGACGTTAGTCTTCCAACAAGCGGCGCCCATGAGAAACACGGGTCCGGAAATAAACGAGGCCCATGGAAAATAGGGGTCCAGTAACGAACTTGAGACGTCACTCTAGTTGCCTTGCCCGACATAAATCACGAACGCTCGGCTACGTCCGGGACCAGGCTGGAAATCAGTACGTCAGAGAGAATAAAGTCCTTAAGGCTGTCAAGTGTTATTGGGAGCTTGCATGATTTAAACGCGCTACTAAGAAATGTTAGACTGGTCTAAAATAGTAATTCGCTCCGTGCTGGAGATGGTCACAGCAATCTGTAAGACCTGCAGTGTTCAGTAAGATCTGTAGTGAGTGTTATTGAATAAAGAACGTACTGTGATGCACGCCACAGGGCCTGCATAGCACGACGCTGCTACTTTGCTGAGGCAGCTGTGAGGTAGCACCGCTGCCCGGAGGTCAACACACGCCATTGAGTCGCCGCCAGCAATAGATGTATGTGCGTCTTACTGAATAAAGAATGTACACTGTACACTCTAAGACAAAAAAAGAAAAGAAAAGAAAAAAGACGCACCAGGAAAGAATTATCCGAATGGGACAGAAATCGGCAGATGTGATGTACATGTATAGACAAACAAATGAGCACAGTGTCCTAAAAACTGGATGATTTATTCGAGAGAGTGAGCTTCAAAAACTGAGTAAGTCAAAGATGCATTGGTCCACCTTTGGTCCTTATAGAAGCAGTTATTCGGCTTTGCATAGATTGACAGAGTTCTTAGATGTCGTTCGCAGGGATATCGTGCGAAGTTCTGTCCAATTGACGCGTTAGATCGTCAAAATCCCGACTTGATTGGGGATGGATCCGGCTACCTTGCTGGTCAAGGTAGGGTTTGGCAAACACAAAGACAAGCAGTAGAAAATCTTGCCGTATGAGGTTGGATATTATCATGCTGAAATGTAAACCAAAGATGGCTTGCCCTGAAGAGCAACAAAACGGAGCTTAGAATATCGGTGACATACTGTTGTGAGAATGACAACCAAAGGGGTGCTGCTATGAAATGAAATGGTACCCCACACCATTATTCCTGGTTGGTGGGACGTGTGGCGGCCGGCAGTCAGGTTGGTATCCCACCGCTGTCCAGGGCGTCTGCAGATGCGTCTTCACTGGTCATTGGGGCTCAACTCGAAATGGGACTAATCTCTGAAAGCAGTTCTACTCCAGTCAGTGAGATTCCTAACTAAATGTGGCCGTCACCACTGCAGACGTGCATGTTGGTGTACACAGGTTAATGGTACTCGGCGCAGGGGGGCCCATGAACTCAGCCCACTTTCTGTTACCCGTTTGTTAATGGTCCTTGTGGTCACTGAAGCACCACTTGCACGTCGAATAGTAATGAATCTAGAGCCCTGAGTGTCTCTGTGACGATCGCTCGATCCTCTCGTTCTGTCATCTCTCTAGATGGGCCGCTTCCTTCCTGATGCTATGTTCTACCATGGTTCATCCATTCCTGCCAAATAGGGGCAGAGTTACTATTCGAATGTGAAACGATTTGCCGATGAATTCGACCAGCACGTCCTCTCTCAAATGCTGACATCTGCGTATATTGTACGCGCGCATGACTGGGAAGCATAGTTACTGTTCAGCTGAGTACATGGAAACAAAGTCGCTAAGACTTTATGCCCTGGCATCGACATGTCCCGTGTTTACTGTTCTTGCCAGCTGCACCGTCAGATTACGCTGCAGCATCACACATTCCTCCATCGGCCACCAAAGCTTACAAATGGTTCAAATGGCTCTGAGCACTATGGGACTTAACATCTGAGGTCATCAGTCCCCTAAAACTTAGAACTACTTAAACCTAACTAACCTAAGGACATCACAAACATCCATGCCCGAGGCAGGATTCGAACCTGCGACCGTAGTGGTCGTGCGGTTCCAGCCTGAAGTGCCTAGAACCGCTCGACCACACCGGCCGGCCCAAAGCTTACGAATTTGCATTTTGTGTCGAGACCTGTGTGAATGTCAATTCGTGACCAGTTTGCATAGCTCCTTGATGGTGCGTCGTTTCTTCTTAAGTGTCCTTGAGTGTATTTGTCAACTGAGCTCTTATGGTTCCACGTCTGCCGTGTTGCTGATGTTACGTAACAAATCGTCCTGCACACGTCACTCTGTAGTCCTAGCAATTAGTCGCTGTCCGCAGCCCTGACAAATTTGCATACTACAGCTGAGTCAGTGTAAGGTGAGCCCTGACAGTTGCAATGTGCTGGCAGCGACAGTTTTGCAGGCCTGCGTCAACCAGTAACGTAAGGCGATTCTGTAAACGTCTCTAAGGCAACGCCTCAGCGTTGTCACAGAGCTGTAGACGGTTACTGTTTTGCATGGAGCTGTTAATGTTTCGCTGTTCAAAGCTGGCAACAGCGCTGGGAGCCGGCAGGGATCTACTGTACCATCTCGACTATATTACTAGTACCAGTAGTACTATCAGCAGCTGCAGCAGCAGCAGTAGTAGTATTATGCCTCTGTGGATCACTTTTCTAGTATATTGGACATACTATAAAGACAAAAAAACATAGGTGGTATAAACAGTCGTTTACCGGGTACATACTGACAGGACTAGTTCCACGAAGGTGGGACAGGTAGTTCCATCAGCAACAAACAAAAACAATTAGAGGGAGGTTTGAATGGCTGAGGGCTGTCGAGCCTTGTAGAGGGAGTGAGGGGTGCGACTCACGTAGGGCGCCGCGTGGGCTGCAGCTTCTGGGGACTGCAGCGGAGGTGTCGGAGCAGCAGGTGGCTGGCGGCGCCCGGTCCGGGGGCGGCGCAGGCGGTGAAGGCGGCGGAGGCGGCAGCGGCGGCGGTGGCCGCGTGGGGGGCGGCGGCGGCGGCAGAGGCCAGCGTGCGCGCGCGGCGGCACGCCGCCCCCAGGGGGGACAGCCGCGGCACCGCCTGCTGGCACGCGCCTGCAACAGCCGAACCGAACCACTGCCTGCGGCAATCTGAAAACTGCTCCCAACACGTCACAGCATCGGAAACACTGTTCAGGTGAAACGTAATCTGCGAAAAAGGAGGCCGTTGGAACAGACCTTTTCCCAGACTATCGGGAGATAAGATAACATGCGTCTGGAACTTTCAGTTCCGACGGAGGAAAGCATCATGTTTGGAACTACTCGAAGGCAGTCCCTGATTATGTGAGACCTTAACTTTTCCCGGCGAATTGAATGTTCAAATAATTTACGGGTTTGCTGCCGGGTGACGTCGTCGGCCACCGGTGATATTTCGGCAGGAGCACACGCTGCCATTCCCAAGGCATGCCTTTCACCCGGCAGCAAACCCGTAAATTATTTGAACAAGTCCCAGATTAATTAGGAGACTGAGGAAAATGGATAGAGGGCATAGTTAGAATTAAAAAGAGCAGGTTAAACATTAACAAAGAGATATATGTATTATTTAACGGGTAAAACGATCATCCTGTTGCAGTTGTACGTTGCCCATCTAACGGCTTCCAGAGGCAACAAAAATTTAATTTCAGCATTTCATATAGTTACTGACCGAATTTAAAAATTTAAAAAGCTATCATAATCTACTTATTAAGATGATACTCTTACGTTAAAAGTTTAATACAATAAGACAAGTAATAAAGCTAGAAATTGTGTATACGTCTTGAGGGAAGTAACTCACGGTGCGCACATTACCCGGGGTATATTCATCCAGCCTTTCAGAATGAGAGCACTTAGCGACTACTAACAAACTTTACCAAATTTTTCTCAATGACGGCCCTCACAAAATTTTAAAAAGACATAAGTGCATAGCTTACTACATTTCAGTGTTCACGCAGTAAAACTTTAGCATTAGGAATGACGTTTTAATTTATTATTATCTTACTATTACTTCTGTTCGCGACACAGTTTACATACTGTATCCATATATACCACTGAATATATTTGCAAAACTGTGCCATTTTAGTTCAGTAGATATCACGCCAAAAACAACGAGACGCGTAAAAAACTAACTTTTCTTAAAAGTGAGCGCAAATTATCCATGCTATACTAGTTTCCCTAAAAAATCGAGGATACTGGAGTTACCGGCATTTTACTACTAGCACGTCACAGATATGAGTCGAGACAGCCTTCAAAGCGATTTAGACTTACTAAGAGCCAATGAAATAATTTGGGTGAAGGTCACGGTTAAAGCAGGCTCAGACATGGTAACTGAATGTCTCTATAGGACCCCTGGCGCAGCAGCTGTTGTGGCAGAACACCTGAAGGAAAATTTGGAAAATACATCAAGTGCATTTCCCCACCATGTTATAGTTTTGGGTGGAGATTTTAATTTACCAGATATAGACTGGGAGACTCAAACGTTTATAACGGGTGGCAGGGACAAAGAATCCAGTGAAATTTTTTAAGTGCATTCTCTGAAAACTACCTTGAGCAGTTAAACAGAGAACCGACTCGTGGTTATAAAATATTAGACCTTCTGGTGACAAACAGACCCGATCTATTTGAAACAGTTAACGCAGAACAGGGAATCATCGATCATAAAGCGGTTACAGCATCGGTGATTTCAGCCATAAATAGAAATATTAAAAAAGGTAGGAAGATTTTTCTATTTAGCAAAAGTGACGAAAAGCAGATTTCAGAGTACTTGATGCTCAAAACAAAAGTTTTGTCTCAAGTACAAATAGCGTTGAGGATCAGTGGACCAAGTTCAAAACCATCGTACAATATGCATTAGATGAGTATGTGCCAAGCAAGATCGTAAGAGATGGAAAAGAGCCACCGTGGTACAACAACCGAGTTAGAAAACTGCTACGTAAGCAAAGGGAACTTCACAGTAAACTTAAACATAGCTAAAGCCTTGCAAACAAACAAAAATTACACGAAGCGAAATGTAGTGTGAGGACGGCTATGCGAGAGGCGTTCAACGAATTCGAAAGTAAAGTTCTATGAACTGACGTGGCAGAAAATCCTAAAAAATTTTGGTCTTATGTCAAAGTGGTAGGTGGATCAAAACAAAATGTCCAGACACGTTGTGACCGAAATGGTACTGAAATAGGGGATGACAGACTAAAGGCCGAAATACTAAATGTCCTTTTCCAAAGATGTTTCACAGAGGAAGACTGCATTGTAGTTCCTTCTCTAGATTGTCGCACAGATGACAAAATGGTAGATATCGAAATAGATGATAGAGGGATAGAAAAACAAAATCGCTCAAAAGAGGAAAGGCCGCTGGACCTGATGGGATGCCAATTCGATTTTACACAGAGTACGCGAAGGGACTTGCCCCCCTTCTTGCAGCGGTTTACCGTAGGTCTCTAGAAGAGCGTAGCGTTCCAAAGGATTGGAAAAGGGCACAGGTCATCCCCGTTTTCAAGAAGGGACGTGGAACAGATGTGCAGAACTATAGACCTATATCTCTAACGTCGATCAGTTGGAGAATTTTGGAACACGTATTACGTTCGAGTATAATGACTTTTCTGAAGACTAGAAATCTACTCTGTAGGAATCAGCATAGGTTTCGAAAAAGACGATCGTGTGGAACCTAGCTCACGCTATTCGTCCACGAGATTCAGAGGGCCATAGACACGGGTTCCCAGGTAGATTCCGTGTTCTTGACTTTCGCAAGGCGTTTGATACAGTTCAAATGGTTCAAATGGCTCTGAGCACTATGGGACTTAAGATCTGAGGTCATCAGTAACCCATAGCTTAGAACTACTTAAACCTCACTACCCTAAGGACAACACACACATCCATGCCCGAGGCAGGATTCGAACCTGCGACCGTAGTAGTCGCGCGGTTCCGGACCGAAGCGCCTAGAACCGCTTGGCCACCGCGGCAGGCTGATAGAGTTCCCCACAGTCGTTTAGTGAACAAAGTAAGAGCATATGGACTATCAGACCAATTGTGTGATTGGACTGTAGAGTTCCTAGATAACAGAACGCAGCATGTCATTCTCAATGGAGAGAAGTCTTCCGAAGTAAGAGTGATTTCAGGTGTGCCGCAGGGGAGTGTCGCGGGACCGTTGCTATACACAATATTCATAAATGACCTTGTGGATGACATCGGAAAATCACTGAGACTTCTCGCGGATGATGCTGTAGTATATCAAGAGGTTGTAACAATGGAAAATTGTACTGAAATGCAGGAGGATCTGCAACGAATTGACGCGTGGTGCAGGAAATGGCAATTGAATCTTAATATAGACAAGTGTAATGTGCTGTGAATACATAGAAAGAAAGATCCTTTATCATTTAGCTTCAATAGAGCGGGTCAGCAACTGGAAGCAGTTAATTTCATAAATTATCTGGGAGTAGGCATTAGGAGTGATTTAAAATGGAATGACCATATAAAATTAATCGTCGGTAAATCAGATGCCAGACTGGGATTAATTGGAAGAATCCTAAGGAAATGCAGTCCGAAAACAAAGGAAGTAGGTTACAGTACACTTGTTTGCCCACTGTTTGAATGCTGCTTAGCAGTGTGGGATCCGTACCAGATAGGGTTGATAGAAAAGATAGAGAAGATCCAACGGAGAGCAGCGCGCTTCGTTACAGGATCATTTAGTAATCACGAAAGCGTTACGGAGATGATAGATACACTCCAGTGGAAGACTCTGCAAGAGAGACACTTAGTAGCTCGGTACAGGCTTTTGTTGAAGTTTCGAAAACAGACCTTCACCGAGGAGTCAAGCAGTATATTGCTCCCTCTTACGTATATCTCGCGAAGAGACCATGAGGATAAAATCAGTGAGATTAGAGCCCACACAGAGGCATACCGACAATCTTTTTTTCCACGAACAATACGAGACTGGAATAGAAGGGAGAACCGATAGAGGTACTCAAGGTACCGTCCGCCACACACCGTCTGATGGTTTGCGGAGTATGGATGTAGATGTAGATGTAGATGGGTATATTGATAGAGACAGCAGCCAAAGTTATGGTCTGGGGAATGTCTTCGTGGCATTCCCTGCGTGATTTCGTCATTCTGGAAGGCACAATAGATCAACACACGTATGCATCTATCCTTGGGGACCATGACCACTACTACATGCATTATGTTTTCACTCGGCAGGATGACATCTATCAGCAGGACAATGCACACAGCTCGCAGAGAACCAGCGTGTTTTGAAGAGCATCGGGATAAGTTTATCGTAATCCCCTGGCCATCAAACGATCCCGGATTTAAACCCATTCGAGAACCTCTGGGACCACCTCGATCGGGGTGTTCGCGCCTTGTATCCGCAACCGAGAAACTCAGTGCAACGGGCCACAGCACTGGAGTCAGCATGGCTGCTCATCCTTGTCGGTACCTCCCAGAACCTCACTGACTCTCTTCCTGCGCGACCCACAGCGATACGGGCAGCAAAAAGGTGGATATTCCGGCTTGTGACAGGTTGTTACATTAATGTGGCTGGACAGTGTAGTTATACTATTTTTGAAATTCGAAACGTTGTGAACTGAAATTTGCTACCACTTGTTCCTAAAAGTTACAGCACTTACATTCCTTCAGTTATAAACTTGCTAAAAGTGACACCAATGTTTAAATGAGCTAGGTAGTGAAAGGGAGCCAACTGCGTTGCCGCAGTGGTAACACAGGTTCCCGTCAGATCACCGATGTTAAGCCAGTCGGGCTGGGCTAGCACTTGGATGGGTGACCATCCGGTCTGCCGAGCGCTGTTGGCCAGCGGGGTGCACTCAGCCCTTGTGAGGCAAACTGAGGAGCTACTTGATTGAGAAGTAGCGGCTCCGGTCTCGGAAACTGACATACGGCCGGGAGAACGGTGTGCTGACCACGTCCCCCTCCATATCCGCATCCAGTGACGCCTGTGGGCTGAGGACGACACGGCGGCCGGTCGGTACCTTTGGGCCTTCATGGCCTGGGCGGGAGGAGTTTGGTTTAGTTTAGTTTAGTTAGGTAGTGAAAAGGAACGTTGCACGTGGAGATCGCAACACAGCATGCAAGTACAACCTATCGCAGTCTTACGGCGTTTGAGAAACGTCGAATCATTGGTACGAGAAACGTTGGGAGCATCATGCCGAGAGATGACACCGACAGTCGGCTAAAGTACGGTGACTTGGTGGCGAGATGGACCCAGGACAACAGTGTCACGACAACAGTAGGCATCGGCCATTATAGAAAGAGGCATAGAGAGTCTCGTAGGATTGTTCAACTCGCTTTGGTTAATAGAAGGATGACAACAGCCGAATCCGGCCAGAGGTTACAGGACGAGTGACATGGCAAACTGTCGAGAGTAGGGGATTGGAAACCCGATCGAGATCTCGAGTTGCCATGTGTCTTTTCTTCTAACACCATGCCATAGACAACAGATATTTGTATGGTGTAAAGCTGCAGTTAACTATGACACCGATATGACTGACAGACATTGTCTGGATGTGACCAAAGGACTGATTTGGTAGTTACTG